>NC_138548.1:160445593-160970593 GCF_964273705.1 Natrix helvetica | reverse complement strand
CAGCCGAAAACCTGGGCCACCAGACACCCCCAACATGAGTGATGTTGAGCTGGCCATGCCCATCCCGGCCACAAACAGAACCCTGATGCGGCCCTCAATGAAATCAAGTTTGACACCCCTGATCTAAGGAGACCCAGATTACAGAACTCAGGCCTTGCTCTTCAAGATTTTAATTTTGATTATCTGAATTGATAAAGGAAACAGAGAAAACAACATAAGACTCCAGACTTCTTAGATTGGAATATGAACTTACACCGGTTAGACTAAGGACTTTTTTATTTAACTAAGATTTGATAGTAAAGTTATAGTCCTCTATGCTATCTTAGTTTATGGGGAGATTTTGAGGGAAATACAACTTCCTTCCTGATAATTTAAAGTTTAAGTAGAAATCCTGTTAACACCCAAGGCACCTGGCAGGAAATTATTTGGAGCAATCCTTTCAGAAAGACGTACATTTAAAATTTCATCCCAATGGAGTAACAAAAAGCAAGAAGTTACAGGAAGCAGAAAAACTGCTGAGTTCCCTTTTGAAAATAGTGCAAGAATATTTAACTAGTAAAACAACAGCAAATGAACTCCTGACACAAATGTGATTTGAATGAATAATTAAACAAACAAGGTTTATAATAAGGAACCTGAATAGTAAGCAAAAAGATACTGTATTCCGGTTTATGAAGATCACTATTCTCTAAAAAGGTAACAAATAATAGGGCACTGAAACTTATTTGTTTATTAGATTCCTACCCATTTTTCTTTTATTCAACACTCAGGTCATATGCCAACTGAAAGACAAACTGTAACCTAAGGCAACTTTAATACATCTATATCTATCACCTTCAAGTCTGTCTTGCCACCAGAAGATAAAAAGCCAAATCTCTGCCAAGTGTTATTGATAGAATTTTCAAGAACATCCTTGAATCGTTGTTCTTGTCTCCTTCCTTGTTCCAAGAGAGAGTGATTGGCCTAAAGTCACCCACCTGTCTTCATGCCTAAAGCAGAACTAGAAGTACCATCTTCTGGTCTCTAGCTAGTGCTTTAACTACTGCACCATGCTGGCTGTCAAACACATTTAAGATCAGAATTAAAATTAAACATTGATATAAAGAATGTAAAAGCTTAGCTGAAAATATGGCTTTCTGCAATATTCCTGAACACCCATAAAGTAGAATGTTTTGTAGATCAGGGTGTCAGGGTCCCAAGGATTAGATCCATTGAAAGCAAAAACTCCGAGGCAGGTGGATTCTTCAAAGAATAGCTTTATTGGAAATATCATATTGGCACATAACTGGTGAAAACCAATTCTGAAGGGCCCCTTGTTTTTCACTTAATGAAAAGTAAACACTTTCCCCCAACCCCAAACAAACAATCAGTCACATGGCCCAATCAATGCAGCTGGTCTGGTGACATCACTCCTCTTTCCTCCAGCCAGGTGTGAGAACGTCCTTGCTTCCCAAGAAAAAGTATTTTATTTTAACTACACATCCCCAGATATCTCTAATCCCCCTTTCCTATCCCTCGCTCCAGTGTGGCAACACTGAAGCTCCAAGATAGCGCTCTCTGAGTTTGCTTGTTTTCTTACAGATGGTGCCTTACCCCAACTAGGTAACATCATAGCATTAGCACTGAAGATGTTACCTAAAGATGATGCCAAAAACATCTTCCTAGGAAGAATACATATCAGATAGTCGGGCTTTTAGCAGTAGAGGGGTGTGTGTCTGTGTCTGTGTGTGTGTGCGTGTGTGTAAGAAAGGATCTCTTCTGCAGTCTAAATAGTCCAGCAGGTTGGTAGTAGGCCACTCTGCAGACAAACAGGGTCCAAGCCATTAAAGGCCTTAAAGATCAATACCAACATCTTGAGATGTGCCCAGAAGACAATTGGTAAACATTCCAGATGTTTTGGTACAAGCAGCATATGATCCTTGTACCTTGCACTGGTCCATGACTGAGCCACCACATTCTGCACCAGTTGTGGTTTCCAGCCACTTTTCATGGATGGCCATGTATATAAATTCAGTCCCTGATAATACAGAAGGACAACACTCCCATTCTATGAATACTATTTCTCACAAACTTTGTTTTCAATTAGTTAAACAGTAAAAATTAAATTAAAATATCTAGACACAATGATAAGGGTTACCTGTTAATGAAAAAAAGACATACAAAATAATTATGTCAAGTATCCTTGTTATTTCTGATCGGGCCATAAAAATTATAAGAGCCATCTTACTATCATCAATAGCTAACAACCAAAGTTACACAATAACCATCGGTATCTAGTTTTTTTTTCCCGTTCAGAATAAGATTCAAATACTTCTGAATTAGCATAGTTACTGATTTGTCAGACTATTTGTCCAATTTACTTTCTTGAATATTTTTGAATTTTCACTAACATCACCTCCCTTAGTCTGTGTAAGAATACCTTTTTTTTTGTCAGACAATGGTTTTCTGCAACAAACCCTTTAGAAGTTGGTCTTTTCACCTTATTTTTTTTCTTCCTCTTAAATGTGGCTCTCACATCTTTGCATTCCTTTAATAGAAATAATACATCACTATAAAGCAGTGTTTCTCAACCTTGGGACTTTAAGTCCTGTGGACTTCAACTCCCAGAATCCCCCAGCCAGCTGGCTGGGGAATTCTGGGAGTTGAAGTCCACAGGACTTAAAGTCGTCAAGGTTGAGAAACACTGCTATAAAGGAACAAAATTAAACTTGTCTAGTTTGATATTGGAATGATCCCAGATGATGCTAGGTCAAGATCACAACAAAAGCTTGTTCTTGTTTATCGCCAGTTTAAGGGGGGGAAACTATAATATATGAATAAGATTAAAAATGGTATTAAAAATTAATATAAAAATAGTAAAGAATATACAAGTGTGTGTGTTTGTGTGAAAGCGTGTGGGTGTGTATGTATGGTATGTATATATGTATGTATCAAGGGTGGGTTCTGGCAGGCACTACTGCCAGTTTGCTCATGTGCGGGCAGTGCAATAAAATTGTTCTGCACATGCGCAGAAGCGAAAAACAAGATGGCGGCATCTACGGCACTGCCCAGCGAACTGGTTTGGGGGCGTGGCAGGCCTGGGTCGCTGCCAGTTCCAGCAACCCAGGCCACCAAACCACTACCGGTTTGGCGGTCGGAACCACCACTGGTGTGTGTGTGTGTGTGTGTGTGTGTGTGTGTGTGTGTGTGTATAAGAAAATATTTGAAATATAAAAGTATAAAAAGTAGCAGATACTAAATACATTCAATCCATCCTTTTATTTCAGTCACTAATCGGGAAAACAAAACAGTCACATTTAACTTGCTGAATGTCAATACAGCCTATACAGCACACAAATTGACCAGAGTAAAACAAGCTACAAAAATAATATACAAGTAAAATTGTATGTTTAAGAATCAAAAGGGATATGGGACAAAGGTGCATTCTAGCTCCTCTCCTTTTTTCATATTTTAATCAATCCCCTCATAAACAAATTGAACTATCTATCTCTTCGCCAACCTAAATTGGGAAAGGGGGACATCTCAGTTCTTCCCTATGCAGATGACACTGTGCTGCTCTCTCAGAGGCAGATTGGCCTGAAGCTGACACTTTATATACTTGCTGAGCACTGTCAAGAAGAATCAGCAACTCAAAAACCAAGGGATTTGCCAAATGCCCCAAGACACATGCCTGGCTTCTAAACAACCATCTAACAGAACAAATTAAGACCTTCAAATACCTAGGGAGTCTTTCCCATGCCATGGACAACAGCAAATCCCATACTGTGGCATTTTAAAGGCACCAAAAACAGCTTCGGCTCTACAATTCATCTATATCCCCAAAGAAGATCAGCACATAACTGAAGCCTTCAGTGTCTTCTCAGCCAAGATCTGAGCTCAGCTCTTCTTTCCAGTCTAGCTGGCCCCTTACAGGTTATTTCTTCCCCTCAAAAGTGTTCAATTTAAGTTTCTGAGATCTACCTGCCAAGTACCCAAACATGGTGAAGCCAGCCTACTTAAACTTCTGCCTGGATTCATGTCCTTCCATATTGGCTTAAGCTTCTTTTTTTCCCTTTCAGTCTGCTTTAATTATGAGTGACAGCTTCCAGTATCCCGGTGTCGAGCAATACATAGAAAATTAAAATCCTATGGCTTCTCATGGGCAGTCATCATTCTGATGGACTACAAAGGTGCAATAGCCAGTCTTAAAGAACTTAAACTTATAGACTTAGTACAATCAGATTTGTCTCTCCTGCCTAGAAACACCTTCTGAGCCCTTTCACATGTTCATCCAGTTGCATACCTTAGATGCATAACAATCCCTAAATTTAGAAGGGCTTTGTCTTTGGCTAGAGTCAATGCCCTTCTAACAGCAGTAATGGAAGGGAGATAACCAGAAGATCCCTTTTGAGTGGAAATTGTTCTCATGTAATAGAGGAGCAATTGAAACACTAGAATATGTTATTTGGTATTGCTTCCTCTGTACTGGCTGTTACCAGGTATAACTACATATTCGCACCTATCACCAAATACTTTGGTTGCACTGATTCCTGTAATCTCAGATTGTTACTGTTAGATAAATCTGATTTTAATTTATGATGGCAGCCAAATATGTTTCGTAGTTTGTATAATATGCCCTTTTTTGTTGTTCAAACATCTAGATGTTTTCCATTTGGAAACATTTGAAATGCAGCTGTCCATTTAATCATTATTTTACATCAATGTATTATGTCCTTGCTGTCAATTGATTCTTATTTCTGTCTTATCCATTATTAGCTGCCGGGGTCATTTTAGCAATAGATAAATCATCGGATGCTCACTTTTAATTTTCAAACCACTAATTACAGAAAAATCTATAATGATGTAAAATGGAAAAGTAGAACAAAAACTGCAAGACTATAAAAAAAATTCATTTTTTTTATTTATTTAATTTAATTTAATTAATTAATTAATTAATTAATTAATTAATTAATTTAGTGATTTTAAACATACTTTTAATAGAGACATGACTAGAATACGTGCTTACTTTTCCAAAGAATATCTTCATGATTGTTGTTATCATCTATCTCAGAATTGGATATGAGGAAGGATCTTCTTAACAGATATATATTTTGCTGTGAACATTACTGTGTTGTATTTTTAACATTTAGGTCTTGGGCCTTAGTTTTAGATAATTTGCAAGAATTTCAGGATTTATACCATTTCTTTACTTTGCTATCTTGTCTCCCTTTCACCGTCTCTTCGGGACGGCTTAGGTCCATACGGACCGTTACAGCGGCAAAAGAATCAACGGAGGTCTCGGACTATCGAGACTGCACATTGTGTCGTCGCGACGCCTGGCTTACTTTTCCAAAGAATATCTTCATGATTGTTGTTATCATCTATCTCAGAATTGGATATGAGGAAGGATCTTCTTAACAGATATATATTTTGCTGTGAACATTACTGTGTTGCATTTTTAACATTTAGGTCTTGGGCCTTAGTTTTAGATAATTTGCAAGAATTTCAGGATTTATACCATTTCTTTACTTTGCTATCTTAGGATAAACAAAAAGTTGCAGAAAAGATCTTTTGTTATTCTGCAATTGTTTTGTAATATTTTATTATCTTGTCAAACACATATGATTGAATTCTTTGCATCTTTTAACAACCCTAGAAGGAATGTCGGGAAAGACCATTAACTCTTTGCTGGAATATTTCAATGTAATTGCCTGCTCTGGAAACCTGCAAGATACATCATGTGCAAATTTCCCATTACAACCAGATTCAAACTGCGATAAGAATTAAATCTGGATTGAATTTCATACACAGCATCCAGTAATTCTCTGGATTTAAATAGTTCCTCCAAACATCCCTTCATGAAGGCCACTAGTAGTTTCTTATCATTTTTTACATAAGCAAAGTTTAAGAGTCTAAGAGAATTGGGATTGATCCAATGCGGGGTTCCTAGTGCTGCCTTCAATCAGACAGTGAAACTGTTCTCTGTTTTTTTAAAGCGGGCCCACCTGCCCACCCCTGGGTTATACTTACCTTTATTCCAACTTCTAAAGCCCAGCTGATCAGGGGCGGCAGATTTAAATGCTGCTCCTCAGCTGTTTTCCTTTTTTTCTGAGTAATTTTCATTCAATTGAGTATGCACATGCAGCGCTCAGCACACGCTCAGCAAACCAATAGTAAACTGGTTAGGAACCCAGCACTGGATTGATTTGACCTTGAACAAAAGCCAGTTAACCTTCATAGGCTACCAACTCTTTTATTTTATTTTTTTCATATGTCTTTCTTCTCCCCAAGACTAAGGTAAGATTCAAGCGCCAATCCAGCACCTTCTCCATTGTTTAGGATAATAAAATATTGGGTCAATCCTGCCAGCAACAATAGATACTCTAACAGGCCTTCTGAATTAGGTTTCTTCATGTCACCGTGCTTTCTTGCATATGAATAGATCTGGCAGTTATACAAAGGGCAGTGCTGATGGCAATGCTCCAAATAAAGGATCCAACTACCCTGGAAGATACCCAATTTTGAGAGCTGAGCAATGTGAAATTCAGAAAACCAAATTAATTTCATTTCAGGGTTGAAAAAAAATGAGTTACTCTTTTTTCAAGGCTCCTGGAAATAAGTTAGAATGGAAGCTTTCCCAGCCAAAAAAAAAAAAAAAAATTAGCTGGATCTGTTTCTGAGGAAATTGGAGAAGGCTACAAAATGGACAGCTGAGCCTCTAAGATGAATTTGTCTCGTCTCATTGATTTGCCACAGGAATAATGATGGTCAAAGAGCTTTTTAAATGTCCTGTCTTCCACCTTGTCACTGCAGGTCTCTTTAACCAGAAACTATTTCACTGTCCTCCTTGTTGCAAGCCCTATCATGCTGAAATAATATAAGCTGATTCGACAAATTAAATTTCCCTTTAGATTTAAGGTAAAGGTTCCTCTTGCACATGCATGCTCGTCATTCCCCACTCTAGGGGGCAGTGCGCAGGGAGTTTTTGCACTGCTATGAAAACCACACTTAAGGAAAAGCATAAAACTAAAGTAAGTTTTCCATGGGTCAACTGCTTATACATTCCTCCATGTAAGTTAGGACTAATGGGGGGTAGAGCAAAGGGAATGAAAATCCAGTATTTGCCCTGATAAGCAACATTAAACCATGAAGATTTAGTCAGGAATGGCTTCTGGAATTATGTATTTATAGTCAGACTTAGATGGCATAGAGAACTGCTAGTATTGCTGCCAGAAAGATCATAGTAAGAGTAACCTTTTCCAGTTCAGGTCAGAATCTGAATTTTATAGGATCAGGTGTGGGTCACCCTGCTGTTTTAAAGCATCTGGTCCTCACTAAATGGAGGGTTTGAAGTCACTTTTGGCATCTACACGGACGGTGCTACCATGCAGCTGAAAGTAAGGCAGATGATCACAGGATGCCTTGATGATCCAGCAAAAAAAAGTTCTCATTTGTACTCTCATTGTCATATTTTAAGCAGAATATTTGGTGACGAGTCTCAAAAGTAACTTGAAGAGAGAATATGAACCGTGCCGAGTTTGTGCACCCCTTATAGATGAAGCCTGTAATTTAACGTACTTTCATCTACATCTGACTCTTGCTGAGTTTAGTAACATGTCTAAATAGATGTTTAGAGGGGTAGCATAACAACACAACAAAGTCATGTTGGCATGCTGAAGCACTAAGAAAACGCAACTATTCTGAAAGATATTGGTTAAGAAGATAAATTGTACATTTCTATGGAAACTTGAGCCTGGCTCAGAAGTATAATTTTTGAATGAGTTAAAAAGTGTCTTCCTTCGCAAAAATAACAGCCAATCCTTGATTACCTGACAAGTACAATATTCAGACCAAAAGCTGAAGGATTTTTTAAAAAGGCTTGTAGGTTGAATTAATTGAGGAAAATGCTGAACTATTTTGAAATGATTATATAAATATTTGGTGGAGTGTTTTGTTTGCAAATGTAACTTGTAATAGAAGAAAAAAAGCTAAGGTTTCTGGATATTAAAATATAGAAAAGATTTAAATCACAGAGACAGCAGCTTTATGATTCGATTCATTTTAATAGGATATATCTTCAAAAGTGTATTGACTGATTTAAATCATTACTATTGATAGAGATACATTTATTTACTATACAATGAATGAAGGAATTGTATGTGTTCGTGTATATCTCTTTCTTTATGACTTGCATGTAATATACATCCACATGTATATAAAAGATAACTCAAATAGAAATGTTTATATGTGAGTTCCTGCTAGCATCAAAATAAAGATAGAGTTAAACTTATTTAATATATTGTCCTGTTCTGCAGAACTCCATTGAAAATATTTTGGACATCTCCAGTTGGTTTACCCTATGAAATGACAACATGATGCAAGGATTCACCCCAGTATGTTTGCTTTACTGTCTTCCAGTCATTAAACTCTGAACAAAATTATTGTGTACTGCCTGCATTCAACAGAAATTGGGAATTGTGTTATTAAATGAGCCATGGTGCACAGTAATTAGAATGCAGTACTGCAGGCTACTTCTGCTGACTGCTGGCTGACTGCAATTTGGCAGATCGAATCTCACCAGGCTCAAGGTTGACTCAGCCTTCCATCCTTCTGAGGTGGGTAAAATGAGGACCCAGATTGTTGGGGTCAATAGGCTGACTCTGTAAACGACTTAGAGAGGGCTGTAAAGCACTGCAATGTGGTATATAAGTCTAAGTGCTATTGCTAAATACACAAGGAAAATTTAAAATATTTTGAGTAAAATTTACAAACAAAATTTACATGCTCTCACTTTTAAAATAAGATGAGTTCAACCATACACTTACATGAAGGATCCTAAATTAATTCCAAATTCATAGCTGTTGGAGTTGATGGAAGGGGGCCCTTAGAAAAACAAATATGGGACAAATTGAGAACAAATTCATTTTCTGCTTCCTGAAGCAAGCACATAAGCAAGACAGAAATGTATCCAAATCTTCTGGAAAAACAGACTATTTCCTCATGATCGCCAGCATTGTTATCAGGGTGGGTTGCTACGAGTCCGCCCGGGTTCAGGAGAATCCGTAGCTAACCTTATAGCCAGTTTGGAGAACCTCCAAACACCACTCCTGGCTGGCCCCACCCACCCCATCCTGTCCTTCCCATCCCTCCCCTCCCAGGAGTTTCCATGTGGCCCATTTTGGATGCGAGATAAGTGCAGAGCCCTCCCAGAGGATCGAGGAAAGCCTCTGGAGCCTGGGGAAGCCGAAAGCACACACACACTGTGGTGCAGGAGGCTGACTAGGCCACACCCACCATGACCACGCCCACCCAGCAACTGGGCAGAGAACCCATTGCTGAAATTTTTGAAGCCCACCCCTGATTGTTATGGTATTAATCAACTAATGTTTACCCTGGGGAATACGGAGAACAGGAATATGCCCTACTGGCCTCTTCAGTTACCCAATTGTTGATTGAATGTTATGACCCTCAAGTTGTTTCCATAGATGGTACTGAAATACATATTTGTATTTGGGAGGAAAATAAAATAAAACAAAAACTCCAACAAAGTAGAATGGAGAAGCTTCAACTGAAAGGAAGAGCACATGCTTTGTAGGCAAAAGATCCCAAATTCAGTGTGCAGCATCTCTCTTTAGGGCTACAGAAGGCTTCTGCCTGGGACCTACAAGATGGCTACCAACCGGCATCAAGTAATGCTGGTGATATTTTCCACTCTGGAAGAGTGAGGTAAAGTCTCTCTTAGCCACCAATGCACATATCTGTAGATCCAGTCACATAAACTCTAAACCAGAGAATGTCATGTTGGAATCACACAGGAACATGAAATGGTTGGGTGTAGTCCACAGAAACCTTATTTAGTTTCAAACTATCAGTTTTATAACTGGTGGTAGATTAATGAGGACATTTAAGTTGTTACTTTTAATACCTTGGACTGAATAGTTTTGGAAGGTAGCCAACAAGCTAACTGTAGCAAGATTCATGAAGTTCTCCAAATCACAAGGTTTTGACTACCGAACTACCTATTTCTCAATTAAACTTTTAAAAATAAGTAAGAAAGAGAATATGATCTTGTGATCTCAAAAGCACCAGAATAATTTTAATGCTGTACAGAGGCCTTTTGCTATTTCAAACAAAAAAGCTAGGTTTTTTACACTCAGGAAATATGTAGTTCCATAGTGTCTGGCATGCTTCGAATAAATAAAATATTATACTGTATTTCCCATTGTTGATTTTTTTTTTACATTTATAGAGCACCTGTAGAAGGCTGAAACCTTTTTAGACTGAAAATAATTAAATGTTTATTAATTAATAACTATAATTAAGTTATTAATTAATGACTGTAACTTTGTTGCTTGTATCCTTATGATTTATATTGATATTGATTGTTTCCTGATTGCTTATTTGTACCCTATGACTATCATTAAGTGTTGTACCTTATGATTCTTGACGAATGTATCTTGTCTTTTTATGTACACTTAGAGCATATGCACCAAAGACAAATTCCTTGTGTGTCCAATCACTCTTGGCCAATAAAGAATTCTATTCTATTCTAATGGGGGAAACACAATAATAACATATGAAAAGATCAAAGCACTAAATTCTATGCTGTTGGATGACAACATGTGTGAAGCAACTTCTGATTTTAATCAGTGCATGGACCATGAGGAATAAAGCTACACTCTCTCCCTCCTCATGCCTTCTAACTAAAGCTAGGATAAAGTAGAAAATAAATTAGAAGCTAAAAATGTATGGAATCACAAGATAGAATGTTGTATTCATATAATCCAGTCATCAGTCTTGTTAGAATTTCAAGGTTAGTATTTTCTCATAGAAATACTTATTTATTTAATTAGATTTCTAGACCGCCCCCTCTCCCCGAAGGGACTCGGGGCCTACGTTCCCTCTAAGGTGCGGGGCTGCGCTAGCGCGCAGGTGGCAAAAAAACACCGCGCAGCAGTTTTCAACTGCCGCGCAGTGATTTCTATTGCCACAGGCTTTGGAAGCTGGGGAGGTCCTTTGCAGGCAGCTAGAACGGGCCGCCTGCAAAGGACTTCCCCAGACTTGCTTTGAGGAGCACGGGGCGACTGAGGCTAGTTGTGAAGCCCCAAAGCCCCCACCGCCACCGGAAGAACTGCTGCCACCTCCTCCTCCTCCTCCTCTAACAGGCAGCACTGCCGGATTTACTGCCCGGCGCTGCAGCTGAGATGAAGCCGCCAAAGCTCCAGCCAGCATCTCCGCGCGTGGCAGCGGCGCCTCCCCTCCGCTCGGAGCAGCTGAGCTCAGTCAGCTCAGTCAGCGCTGGGTTACCCCTGCCCCCTCTTCCTCCTCCGCCGTGCTTTTGAGGAGCCATGAGGCTGCAGGAGCCAGTAGGAAGGCGGGGGGGGGGAGCAGGGGGAAAAAAGCCTCATGGCTCCTCAAAAGCACGGAGGAGGGGGAGTGGGCAGAGGTAACCCAGCGCTGAGCTCAGGAGCAAATCTGGTGATTCTGTTGGAGGAGGAGGAGGAGGAGGTAGCAGCAGTTATTCTGGTGGCAACTCGTACTCGTCGGCATCTTCAGCAGTAGCCCTGCCCACAATGAAGAAAGCAAAGATGGAGCAGATCCACGCAGATGACGTCGCTGCAACATGACTGGAGGAGGAATTCTGGGAGTTGAAGCCCACAAGTGTTAAAGCTGTCAAGTTTGAAGACCTCTGCGTTTTTTTTCTAGGGGTGGAAGGGTCTTGTAACTTGACAGCTTTAAGACTTCCATGCTTCAAATGCCAGAGTTCCTGAGCCAACAGGACTGGAGGAGGAATTCTGGGAGTTGAAGTCCACAAATCTTAAAGCTGTCAGGTTTGAAGACCCCTGGGTTTTTTTTTCCTAAAGGGTTAGGGGTGCAAGGGTCTTGTAACTTGACAGCTTTAAGAGTTGCGTGCTTCAAATGCCAGAGTTTCTGAGCCAACATTTTGGTTGCTAAGCAGGGGCGTTATTAAGTGATACTGATATTATATAACACTTTGAATTAAGCGTGTACCTTGAAGAAACATAACTTTGAGTTTCAAATAATACTGATTTCGTTGTTGTCTTAGGTGACATCTGTGAAAAAAATTCGGGTGCTCAGGCATGAAAATGTGCCGCTCAAACACTATACTTTTCTGCTCACATGGGAAAAAAATTAGAGGGAACATTGCTCGGGGCGGTGTACAAGTATAATTTTAAAAAACCATACAAACAATAGTATACATAGCTAAAATTAGATTAAATAGCCCCTGTACGAATTTATAAAAATTAAAAACTTAGACCATAAAATCAATCATAAAAATTTAAAAATAAAACTGAGGTGGGAAAGCTGGAATTAGGCCAGGCCGGCTAGCTGAAACAGGTGGGTTTTGAGTTTCTGACGGAAGGAGCGGAGGTCCGTAGTCATTCTAATGTCAGGGGGAAGGTCATTCCAGAGGGTCGGGCCCATCACAGAGAAAGCCCTTCCCCTAGGCGTCGCCCGCTGGCACAGCCTAGTGGATGGCACCCGGAGGAGTCCCTCTCTGTGTGAGCGAATCGGCCGAAGGGATGTATGGGGCAGGATACGATCCCGCAAATAACTAGGTCCTGTGCCATGGAGCGCCTTGAAGATGATGGTCAACACCGAGGAGCCGAGGAGCTGAGGGTGATGAAGCGCCATAGGAGATGTCTAGAGAGCAGGTGGAGATCCTCACGCTCCGAGTCTGATTGAACACAGGTAAGAGCCTATTTACGGACCTACCTTGTGGCATTGAGAGCGGCCAAACGTAGACATTGTGCCGCTCTTATTGCATCTGCGGATAACCGCCCTGCCGCCCTGTTTAGGGTGACCCGCTCTCTCCTGTCACAGGGGACGCGGGGGGCACCCTTGCAGGGTAGAGCAGAGGAGTTTGGGGAATATCTGCAGGACAAAGTCGCTCAGATCCGGAGCGGATGGGCCCCCTCCAGTGGGCCGGACGAGCCGTCAGCAGTGAGTCTTGTGAGACCATCCTGGGAGGAGTTTGACTCTGTTGTCCCCAAGGATTTGGACAGGTTGCGTGGACGGCTGCGACCCACCACATGTTCAATGGACCCGTGTCCCTCCTGGCTGGTACTGGCATCCTGGGAGGTGACACGAGGCTGGCTTCTGGGCCTGGTGAACGCCTCATTGGGTGAGGGATCCTTACCAACTGCCTTGAAAGAGGCGGTGGTGAGGCCCTTACTCAAGAGGCCTTCACTGGACCCAATGGAGCTGGCTAATTATCGTCCAGTCTCCAACCTTCCCTTTTTAGCGAAGATTGTTGAGAATGTGGTGGCACAGCAATTTCCACGACACCTTGACGAATCCGAATATCTAGACCAATGCCAGTCCGGCTTCCGACCCGGGCACAGCACAGAGACAGCCTTGGTCGCGCTGGTTGATGATCTCTGGAGGGCCAGAGATAGAGGTTGTTCCTCTATCCTGGTCCTACTAGACCTCTCAGCGGCTTTTGATACCATCGACCATGGTATCCTATTGCGCCGGCTGGAGCGGATGGGAGTCGGAGGCACTGTTTTACGGTGGTTCGGCTCCTACCTCTCCGACCGGTCGCAATGTGTGTTGACAGGGGGGCAGAGGTCGACCCTGAGGCCACTCACTTGCGGGGTGCCACAGGGGTCGGTCCTCTCACCTCTCCTGTTCAACGCATATGTGAAGCCACTGGGGGAGATCATCCGTGGTTTTGGGGTTGAATACGATCTGTACGCTGATGACACTCAGCTGTACATTTCAACCCCAAACCACCCCAGCGAGGCTGTCGAAGTGATGTCCCGGTGTTTGGAAGCCGTCGGGGTCTGGATGGGGGACAACAGACTTAAGTCTGTTGACTCAACCCCTCCAAGACTGAGTGGCTGTGGCTACCGGCACCTCGGTTCAGTCAGCTGACTCCAACGCTGGCCATAGGGGGCGAACAACTGCCCCCTGTGGAACGGGCGTGCAATTTGGGCGTCCTCCTAGATGCCCGGCTGTCAATGGACGACCATGTGGCAGCCATGGCAAGGGGGGCGTTCCACCAGGTCCGCCTGGTGCGCCAATTGCGCCCCCTTCTGGACCGGGATGCCCTACGCACGGTCACTCATGCACTGGTGACGTCTCGCCTGGACTACTGCAACGCTCTCTACATGGGGCTTCCCTTGGGACGCGCCCGAAGACTGCAGCTAGTCCAGAACGCAGCCGCGCAGGCAGTCATGGGGAGTACCAGGTACTCCCACGTAACACCGCCCCTGCGCGAGCTGCACTGGCTACCTTTGGTCTTTCGGGTGCGTTTCAAGGTTCTGACCACCATCTTTAAAGAGCTCCATGGCATAGGGCCTAGCTACCTGCGGGATCGCATCCTCCCACACACATCCCTGCGGCCAATTCGCTCTCACAGGGAGGGGCTTCTCCTGGTGCCGTCCACTAGGCAATGCCAACGGGCGACACCAAGGAGTAGGGCCTTCTCTGTGATGGGCCCAACCCTCTGGAATGACCTCCCCCCCGACATTAGAACCACTACTGACTTCTGCTCCTTCCGACAGAAATTGAAGACACACCTGTTCCGACTGGCTGGCCTGGCATAATTTTAACGTCTACCTCCTGGCATACATATTTCTTACTGGTTTTTTAAGGGGATTGCTCTTTTAATTTTATAGGATTTTGGGGTTTTAAATGCTGTACATTTTAAATTATTTACTTAGCAGTACAGTTCTGTATATCTTTTTATCCTCCTCTTATTTATGTATTTATTCACTTAATATTTTAATTGTTTATTATGATGTATTTTGATATGGACTGTACACCACCCCGAGTCCCTTTCGGGAGAGGGGGCGGTCTATAAGCGCTAAGAAATAAATAAATAAATAAATAAAACACCTTGAAACGCACCCAAAAAGCCACAGGCAGCCAGTGTAGCCCACGCAGGAGAGGTGTTACGTGGGAGTAGCTAAAGACTCCCGAGATTGCCCGCGTGGCCGCATTCTGAACCAGCTGCAGCCTTCGGGTGCATCTCAAGGGGAGCCCCATATAGAGAGCGTTGCAGTAGTCTAGCCGGGACGTCACAAGCGCATGAGTGACTGTGCGAAGGGCGCTCCGGTCCAATAGGGGACGCAATTGGCGCACCAGGCAAACCTGGTGGAACGCCCCCCTGGCCACGGCTGTCACATGGTCGTCCATGGACAGCCGGGCATCCAGAAGGATGCCCAAATTGCGTACCTGATCCACGGGGGCCAGATGTTTGCCCCCAATGGCCAGTGATGGAATAAGCTGGTTGAACCGGGGCGCCGGTAGCCACAGCCACTCAGTCTTGGACGGGTTGAGCTTGAGTCTGTTACTTCCCATCCAGATCCGTACGGCTTCCAGACACCGGGACATCACTTCGATAGCATCGTTGGGGTGGTTTGGGGTAGAGATGTACAACTGGGTGTCATCCGCATACAGATGGTAATCTACCCCAAACCCACGAATGATCTCGCCCAGCGGCTTCATATGTGCATTGAACAGGAGAGGCGAGAGGACCGACCCTTGTGGCACCCCACAAGTGAGCGGCCTCGAGGTCGACCTCTGCCCCCCTGCCAAAACAAATTGCGCTCGGCCAGAGAGGTAGGAGGAGAACCACCGCAAAATGGTGCCCCTCACCCCCAACCCCTCCAATCGATGCAATAGGATACGATGGTATCAAAAGCCGCCGAGAGGTCTAATAGGACCAGGATGGAGGAGCAGCCCCCATCTCTGGCCCTCCAGAGATCATCCACCAACACGACCAATGTCGTCTCCGTGCTGTGGCCGGGCCAGAAACCGGACTGGCGCGGGTCCAGATAATCAGTTTCCTCCAAGTGGCGTGGAAACTGTTGTGCCACCACACTCTCTACAACCTTCGCCAGAAAGCAAAGGTTGGAGACGGGACGGTAGTTGGCTAATAAAGCTGGGTCCAGGGAAGGCTTCTTGAGGGGCCTCACCACCGCCTCTTTCAGGGCGGCCGGCAGGAACCCTTCGCTCAAAGAAGCATTGACTAACTCCTGGAGCCAGCCTCGTGTGACCTCCCAGGATGCCAGTACAAGCCAGGAGGGACACGGGTCCAATAAACATGTGGTGGCTCGCAGTCGCCTACGCAACCTGTCCATATCATAGGAAGTAACAGAGTCAAACTCCTCCCAGAATGGAACCTCATGACCCGCCTCCGACGTCCCTTCCAGACCACTAGCAGGGACCAACTCACTTCGAATCTGAGCGATTTTGTCCTGCAGATACTCCCCAAATTCCTCTGCTCTGCCCTGCAAAGGGGCTTCCCGCGGCCTCTGATGGAGGAGGGAGCAGGTCACCCCAAACAGGGCGGCACGGCGGTTATCTGCGGATGCAATAAGAGTGGCACAATACTGATGCTTGGCCACTCTTAACGCCACAAGGTAAGTCCGTAAATGGGCTCTTACCTGAGTTCGGTCAGATTCAGAGCGTGACGATCTCCATCTGCTCTCTAGGCATCTCTTGTGGCGCTTCATCACCCTCAGCTCCTCGGTGAACCAAGGGACCTGGGTGGTTCGCTGCCGCAAGAGAGGCCGCAAAGGCGCCAGCAGGTCCAAGGCCCCAGCGGCCGCACTGTTCTATGCAGCCACTAGGTCCTCCAACCGGGTGTGGGTCAGGGCTACAGGAAATGGCCCGAGCTCCGTCTGGAACCTGTCAGGTTCCATCAGGCGCCTGGGGCGGAACCATCTTGGACAATTTCCATCTGAACGAACGGCTAATGAAATCTGGGTGTATTGTTGTACTTTTGTGTGTGTGTATATAAACTCACAGAGGAATAAAGGCCATTTAAGCTAACGAGACCATCTCCATACTGAGTGGATTTATAATTTATATTCAATTATCCAAACCATAGATGCAGAGGAAGTCCAAGCCTCATGATTCATGATGGGAGATTCGCTAAGACCTTTAGAGAATTTAAAGACCTAAGACCTACTGCTTGATAGGTTTAAATTATGTCTAACGGGGAAACTTAGCCTAGATTTGGATAGCAGGCCCATTACAGCCTCTCTTTTTTTGAGTCGGGTGTGTCCTGGCAAATCTGCAGAGAATATACCACTGTTTGACCCCAGGGGAGGGGAGGCTATAGATAATGAAACATCCTAGCTCTGGAAATCCATAAACTCTTCCTAATATTCTAAGCTTTTGGAAAGCAGTTGACCAATAGCAATTCTTCAGCACCTTGGACTGCTAAGGAGCAAGGGAGGTTGGTTCTTGAATGTTGGTTTTGGGCTGAGGGTATATGTTTGGGAGGGTAGATTTGGATTGTATGT
The DNA here is from genome assembly GCF_964273705.1 of Natrix helvetica. Classification (NCBI taxonomy): domain Eukaryota; kingdom Metazoa; phylum Chordata; class Lepidosauria; order Squamata; family Natricidae; genus Natrix; species Natrix helvetica. Next base: position 160,953,332 of record NC_138548.1, on the reverse strand, counting down.
TCAGTTTTTGCAAATTGCTGGAACTCTTTGGGAAGTTGGTAATAAAGATCTAAAGCAGCTTTGAGCCTTCAGGGGACTAGGTTGAAACACCATATAGTCATAATGTAGTTTGCTCAGTTTTGAATCCTAAAATGCCAACTTGTCAAAGGTCTTTGAACACAGCCCAGGAATAAAATTAAAGCATCCTTGACAGTGGCCCTCCAGTCTCCCCAACACAACAGAATCCACTGTCTCTTTGGACAACTGCACAGTATGGTGGATTTTCCGTGTCAGAGGAACAATGCTTCTATCTTCTACAATGTTTAAAATTGCACGTGTTGTTTTACAACTTCATCATACAGCTGACTCATCTTCAATCTACAATCAAGTACACACACAAAATCTTTTCCACGCATAACATTTCCAAGCTAGCATTTCTTATCTAATAACAATGCACAGAATTATTATTTTTCCCTAAATCAGAAACCTGGCAACACATTTTACTGTTCAAGGACAATACTTAATATCTGGAAGAAACTGACAACAGCATAGTGAGTGTGGCTATATCACATCTCTGGACATGAATTATTTTTATTGTAGCATTATTTTATTATTTTAAGAGGGAGATAATTTGCAGGTTTTCCTTATTAAACTGGAAATATTAATCCAGGCAATTGCTAGGAGTAAAATTAACTTGAAAGTTCCCACACACACATACAACACAAATCATAAGAAATCAGCTAATTGTATATAAATACATTCTGGCCCGGGGTGATGTGAAAAGGTAGCCTAGAACTGCTGGAACCATGATGCTGAACCTATGGCACATGTGTTACCACGCAAGCCGTCGCCCTAGCTCAGCTCCACTGTGCATGTGTGCGTGCCTCCTGCCAGCCATGTGATTTTTGAGTCTTTGGCGTGCATGCATGGGGGGGCATGCCCCATTTTTCATCTCAGGAGGCTTCAGGGAGGCCTGCTACGCCCAAAATGGGTTGCGGGAGGATGGTGCGCGCATGCACAGGGGGGTCACTGGGGAGGTTGCACACGCATTGCATTCACATGCATGCTATCATGGACGTGTACATGCTTTCGGTACACGACAGCAAAAAGGTTAGCCACAACTGGCCTAGAATATTAGTTTTTCGCTGCCACTATCAAACTATTTAAAGGCAGCCTAAAGGGACCTCTACCAAGAAGAATGAATTCAGAGAACTGGCTGGTATATAAGCTGCCAAGTATTAGAGAGTTCCTTTGGTACATGATAATTTGGGTCTCTAAGGCACCGTTTCGACTTTTTTTTTCAGCTGCAAACGTTAACACAATGAATAACTGATGTTGCATTTTCACTAGAGAAAAATGGGTTGAAGTCCCCACTCCCTTGTAAATTCTGTGGTGACCTTGAGCTATGCCATAACTGTGGATTAGAATAATAAAGATTGCAAGGAAATGGGGGAGAGGAACAAGACAGAAGCTGTGAAACCTTGAATGCCTTTCATAAAGTACTATAATAAATCATCATACACTGAAATCACTCTCTGACTTTTTGGTGTTGCCCGGAATGCATATCTCCAGGGGAGAGGCAACGCACAAACCCTACTTAAAGTTCAAGAAGCAGAGTGTTTTAAAAGTATTTTGGATACGCACCTCTACAAACACACAGTTGAAATACCTTCATGGGACTGCTGATATTTACTAGATGCGATAGTGAAGTGGTAATTAAAGACTTCATGTACGATTCTGCTTCTAACAGGGCCATGTTATTGGGGTAATATGTATATACGTATTTTTCTTTCTTTTTTTCAAATTACCTTTGAGGGTTTGTATTTCAAAAGGCTAGTCTGGAGTTCTCTAAATTTTAGTAATTTCTCTTCCCTGTTTAAGATTAGTTTGTTCCAACTCGGGCTGCTTTATAATGACAGTTTCTTTGTTTGAGGCATAGTTCATTGTTTGGTTTCTAAGTGTATCTGTTAAACAAAATTGCTTTGCTCAACATGCAAATGTTCATTTGTAACCCAATAACCTGGTCACGGAGAACCCGCTATAAGTATGTGGCATGGCTCCACAATTAAGGAATCGCACAGCCATAAATCCAGAGTGAGAGGAGAGAGGTGGTTAAGAGACAAGGAACCACAACAAAGGGATACAGCATTCTAACCACGGTGCCACTGGAGTGTCGCAGGGGGTGGGTGCACAATTGTGCGCAGCACAAATGTCCGAGGTGGATGCCCGGCTCCATCGCAGCGTACCGGTTGCAATGGGCTCTTACTAACTGCTTGCCTGCTGAAACCCAACACAAACGTAAGTACAACACAGCAGGTAACACATCATATCAGGTTTTTAGCATCCTGTGGTACTGAAGTAGTGAAAATAGGTGCATGCACAATGGCAGATCATCTTGGTGGTAAATCACCCATTCAGCCTTCCATTTTGGTTTGGTGTGTGGACGTGTGGGTGTGGCAGTGGTGGGTTTCAACCAGTACACCCCAGTACGGGCGTACCAGTGGCAGCTGGAAGCAGTGGCCACCATACCGGAATAGTGTTTTGGTGGGCTCACCTACCCCCTTATGTTCCTTACCTGCTTTTAAGCCAACTGGGCCTTTTGCGCATGCATGTGCAGTGTACAGCACCTGCACAACCTCCGCCGAGCAATTGGAGCGTCGCAGGGTGGTGGGTGCACAATTGTGCGCAGCGCAAATGCCCTAGGTGGACGCCCGGCTCCATCGCAGTGTACCGGTTGAAATGGGATCCGGAACCCACCACTGGGGTGTGGGTGTGAGGGTGTGGTGCTGGGGGCAATTTGAAGTTAGCAAATCATTTTGCTAACTTTGTAAGCCACTTGTACATGAAAGATCAAAGGCCATAGATGACCTTCTACCTAAAAAACAGTTGCATACCTTGAGTTGGAAGAACTAATGTGATGGAAATATTAAGAGCCAATGCTGAAGAATAGGAACATGACATAACATTGGGGCTAGATTGCTGCCTAATGCTTTACAGTATAATTACTCCATGTATTTCAAGCATCCAATTTAATCTTCCATTCAGTGAGAAATGGATTGTTTTTTTAAAAAAAAATCAGTAAACATTAAATTATTTAGAATTTGCCTTATCCACCTTAAATGAGCTACAGATATTGTTTCTCAAGCCCTTAGTGGCTACTGTTTTCATTTTATAAGGAGGTGACCTAAGTGACAGGCAACAGGTGTCTATCTTGCTGGGGGGCAAATCCCATTAAGGACAGTGTTTATGATTCAGTAGCCAAGACCATCTGGAGTGGCTGTTTAATAGGGCTACGTAAAGCTTGAAGAGTTGATTCCCTTCAGTGAAGTCTTATACAAAGTGTCCCTTTGAAACTACCTGTAAAAATCAAAGCAGCCACATTGCTTGACTTCAAGACCCTGTTCTGATAGCTGGAATGAACTTCTGCGCATTTACTGGAAGTGCCAAACAAAGTTTTTGAGCCCATTCCAATGGCCTTGACACAGCAAGTTGTGTTTCTTCTGTGGCATCAAGTACTTCAAAACGGAAGAACAGCTGCTTCTCCCACCTGTCACTCATTGGCCATTTTTTCTGCAAAAACTCAGAATTAATGGCCTTAATCTGATATATATTCTTCTTTGAAATAAGCATCACTGAATTTGCACCCCAACTCACTTGCTCAAGAATAAACTCATTGCCATAATTATTTGATTCATGGCCATCATTAGATGCTAACATGCTTGCAGTAGACTTTTTTTAAAAAGTTTTCTGGTTGATTCAGAAAACCGTTCTGGAAAGTACACCTGTAACTCCAAACTTGTGTCACCACTCCATTAAAAAGTGTGGAAATTGTGGTTCCAGTATATGTGGAAGATATTTGTTTATTTATTATTTATTTTATTTCGTCAAGCATGTATTAGACATATATATGTATAAACATGACTTTGGATACATGAAATGGTTATGAATAAAAAGAAACATTAGGACAGGGACAGTAGGCACATTGGTGCGCTTATGCACGCCCCTTACAGAGCTCTTAGGAATGGGGTGAGGTCGACAGTAGACAATCTAAGGTTAAAGTTTTGGGGGTTTGGGGAAGAAATCACAGAGACCGGTAGTGCATTTCAGGCATTGGCCACTCTGTTGCAGAAGTCATATTTTCTGCAGTTGAGTTTAGAGCAGTTTACCTTAAGTTTGTTTCTATTGTGTGCTCATGTATTGTTGTGGTTGAAGTTGAAGTAGTCATTGACAGGTAGGACATTGTAGCAGATAATTTTGTGCGCTATGCTTAGGTTAGACCAAAAGCGGCATAGTTCTAAGTTGTCTAAGGCCAAAATTTAAAATCTGTTGGTATCAGGTATTCTGTTGTGAGCAGAGGAACGAAGGACTCTTCTTGTGAAGTATCTCTGGACTCACTTGATTGTATTAATGTCCGATATGCAGTGCAGGTTCCAGACAAATGAGCTGTATTCAAGAATTGGTCTAGCAAATGTTTTGTATACTCTGGTTAGCAGTACTATATTACCAGAGAAGAAGCTACACAAGATTGGGTTAACAGCTCTTAATGCCTTTTTGGCAATGTTATTTCAGTGAGCTCTGGCACTTCGATCATTTGAGATGAGTACTCCAAGGTCCTTGACATAGTAAGGGTCAGCTACAAGGTCGTCTCCACCCAGCTTGTATTTTGTGTTCTGATTTTTTTGCCAATGTGTAAGACAGAGCATTTGTTGGTTGAGATTTGAACTTGCCAATTGTTTGACCATTCTGACACATAGTCCAGGTCTTTTTGTAGGGTAGCAGCTTTGTTGGTGGCGTTAAATAGTTTTACATCATCAGCTAAGAGAACACAGTTGATTATAATATGATTGCAAAGGTCATTTATGTAAAGTATAAATAGTGTGAGTCCTAAACGCTGCCTTGGGGGACACTGCTGTTAACAGATGCAGGATTTGATAGGGTGCTCCCTATTTTGACCACTTGTTGCCTGTTTGACAGGAACACAGCTATCCAATCATTCAAGGGTCCGGAGATGCCATAAGATTTTAGTTTTAGAAGTAGTTTAGTGTGTACCTCTGAATCAAAAGCTTTACCAAAGTCTAGTAAATTGTGTCTATTGCTTTGCCTTGATCAAGTTGTTTAGTCCATATGTTTTTGCAGTGTAGGAGTTGTAGATTACAGGATAAGTTTTTCCTGAAACCAAGTTACAGTACATTGCAGAAGATTCAATCTGCCCTAGTCATACATTATTTCTTAATACTTACTGAAGAGAAGGACCAATTGAGATATTGGATCCCCCTTGCAAAGTAGGTTCAACTCAGTAGAGTGGAGTTACTCCCAAATAAGAATAATGAACTATGGACACTTACTTAGAGATCATTGAGGTGACCTTACAAATATACTATACAGATCATCTTTGACTTACAACCATCCATTTAGTGACTGGTTGAAGTTACAATGGCCCTGAAAAAGTGACTTATGACTGTTTTTCACACTTTTGATTGCTGCAGCATTCCCATGGTGACTTGATCAAAATTCAGACTCTTGACAACTGGTTCATATTTATGACGGTTGCAGTGTCTCTGGGATCAAGTGATCCCCTTTGGCAATCTTCGGACAAGCAAAGTCAATGGGGAAGCCCGATTCACCATGTTACTAATTTAACAACTTTGCTGATTCACTTATTTGCTGTAGCAAGAAAGGTTGTAAAATGGGGCAAAGGTCACTTAACCACAGAAAATTTGGGCTCAGTTTAAATATACACTTTGTTTATCAAATTTTTCTGGTACGTTACCTAATTTTTAAAAAAATCAGGTTTAAGATCTACTTAAATGTATTAACAACAGCGAGGATTGCATTTGCGCAGCATTAGAAAAATGAAGAAATACCATTAGATCGGGGGTGTCAAACTCAAGGCCCTTGGGCCGCATCCAGCCCACAGGATGCTTAAATCTGGCCCGCAGGGCTGGCCTGGAAATATCAAAGTACCACCCCGGGATGCCTCTGCTGGCCAAAATGGACTGTGGTGAGGTTACTTATGTTGTTTGTGCTATTGTATTTTTATTATTAGTTGAATAATAAAAATACAATAGAATAAATAGCTTTTCTGCCTGGAAAAGCAATTTACTATTAAACAATGGAGTATAAATTTAGAAATAAAAAATTTAGTAGAGTATGAAGAATAAGTAATAAATGCCCGTAATATCTTGTAGAAGAGATAGGGAAGTGGTTATAGTAAAGAATTGTGGAAAGAAAGGAAAGAAGAGGGTGGGAAATGCATCTTGAACCCTTGTCAAAAGCCCACCCTGGCCACGACCACCCCCAGTCCCCCCAGGTCAAACACAACCCTGATGCGGCTCTCAATAAAATCAAGTTTGACACTAGATGAAGAGATAATTAAAAAGATACTGGGCTGTGCAGAAATGGACAGGCTTACACTGGAGATTAAACAGAAAGAAGATACAGAATGCTACCAAACATGGAATTTATTTGATTGATGGCTGGAATAAAAGGGGCAAAGATTAGGAATATAATTTGCATTATTAAGCAAAGAAATTTTGGGCTCAGTTGTGGTTGTAAGTCGAGGACTATCTATATAGATATGAACAGACATAGGATAAGGCTCCTCCTATCTACTTGCATCTAGATATGTCTAAAGTGGAACAAAGTGCACATCAATATTGAAATGTAGTGATCAAAGCCAGCCTCCTGCTTCAATATAACACTTTTGTCCTTTTTTCTTTTCTTTTCTCATTATGTGAAGCCCAGATGGATCCTCAAACCCTGAAATGACTTGAGAATGAGATACATGATTTGCATTTGCTTGCAACGAAGCTTCGTTATTAAAATGAATGTGCCCTTTAATAAGACATTACAGTTTATTCTCCTGTTGTTCTTTCAAACTTCCCTGTATAAGCCATGGAGACACAATTTCTTAAAAAGCAACGGGGATTGTCAGAGCCTATTTAACATTTATACGTACAGACTTGCGTGGTGATGTTAGAAACAGCAATGTATGCGAGGGCTGAACGCAATAATTATTCCAGTGTCAGTCTCAGCATAAGAAGCAAAATGCTTGGATTTCTTCTAAAGAGAGTTTGAGAACAAATACAAGTATTAGGTCTCTTGTACTCAGTTGGATAGAACTGAAATACAAGAGAGATTGTGTTGCATGCCAGACATTTGAATATAAATAGGCTGCTTCAGTTCTGCTATTCTTCATGAAACTCACGAAGGTCTCCATGAGCAACCTCTTAATTTCTCCATAAAACACCCCTACGGGTACATTTACTTTGAAAAATAGCAGGCTGTCGAAACTATCAGGTGGTATTAATAGATGTGGAAAGATCTGAACCCAAATCTCAAATCAAGCTTTAAAAATACCCATTATAGTCATGTCTATACCTGAACAGTTTTTGCAAAGCCCTAGCTAACTCTCTAGGGTGGTTCAGTGGCTAAGACGCTGAGCGTGTCGATCAGAAAGGTCGGCAGGTTGGAGGTTTGAATCCCTAGTGCCATGTAACGGAGTGAGCTCCCGTTACTTGTCCCAGCTTCTGCCAACCTAGCAGCTCGAAAGCATGTAAAAATGCAAGTAGAAAAATAGGGACCACCTTTGGTGGGAAAGTAACAACGTCCTGTGAGCCTTCGGTATTTAGTCATGCCGGTCACATGACCACGGAGACGGTTTCAGACAGCTCTGGCTCTTCAGCTTTGAAACAGATATGAGCACTGCCCCCTAGAGTCAGGAACGACTGGCATTTATGTGAGAGGGGAACCTTTACCTTTAGCTAGCTCTTTGGAGAAGACTGTATTACTGGAAAAGGTGGAAAGAAAAAAAAGGGGATGACAACAGCAACATGGATGGACTCCGTTACAATGGCAATGGGTGCTCCATTAGAAATCCTGAAAAACCAGGTTAGGGACACGTCATGGAAGAAATCCATCTATGTCAGGGATGTCAAACTCATGGCCTGTAGGCCAGATGCATCACGTCCTGGCCACACCCATCCCCATTTTAGCAAAGTGGAGAAGTCAGATGACCTGCTGCGAGTTTGACACTCTAGATCAGTGGTTCTCAACCTTCCTAATGCTGACACTCTTTAATACAGTTCCTCATGTTGTGGTGACCCCCAACCATAAACATTTTTTGCTGCTACTCTATAACTGTACTTTTGCTACAGTTATGAATCGTGATGTAGATATTGATATTGGAAGACTGCTATCATATCACCCTTAAGTCCTTCTTTTCATTCAACCAGACATACCCAGTTCCTGCAACGTTCTTCATATGTTTGAGCTTCCAGTCCCCTAATCCTCTTGGTTGCTCTTCTTTGCACTTTTTCTAGACTAAAGTCTCCACACCTTTTTTATAGAGGCAGTCAACAACTTGTCTGCTCCTAAATTTTGGGTCTGAAAAGAATCATATCCTGGAGGCTGGACAACTTCGGCTGCTATACAATCATACACACACATACTCAGAGACACACAGTGGCTTTATTCCCACAGCCTCCTTAACTAAGTTGCCTCCAGCTGCATTCACAAACTTGCTTACCCTGCCTGGATGGATCTTCGACCTGGTTTGGGGTTGTTTGCAGGAGTGCTCTTAACCTTGGTGGTGGTAAGCTTAACCTTAATTTATTGGGCAAACATCATGCATTGTTTATTTTTAATTTGTATTTTTTTAAAAAAAGTTTTTTATTTTCTCTTTCAAGTTCATTCACAAATATACACTCTTATAATTACCATTAATTATATCATTATCATTAATCATTAATCATTATTTTCTTACAAATATATAGAATACAGCTTGGGTCACTTTCTTGCCACCCCATTTTATTTTGCAACAACCTTGCTCCTTCCATTTTCTCTACCTCCCTTCTCTGCCTTCTTCTTTCCTCTCTCCTTCCTCCCTTCTTCTTCCCCTCTTTCCTCCCCTCCTCCTCTCTTCTCCACCCTCTTCCCCTCTCTCCTGTTCTTGATTCCCCTCCTTTACTCCCTCTGCTTTACCCTTTCTTCTTTTCCCTCCTCATCTTTCCTCCTTGCTGTTGCCCTTGCTTATTTACTTTCTCTGATGGGTTCTTGGGGTGGCATTTCAGGAAACCCAACTTTATATTTTCATACATATCATTTTCTCTGTTACATTTTATTTCTAATAATAATTCCACTTGTATCATTTTTTAAATTGTTTACTTGCATTGCATTTTTTTTGCTCTTTTCCTTTGTGCATGGTTTATGGTACTTTTAGCAAGCAAGTTTTCATTGTGTGAATGGGGTCAATTCGGGCTTCTGAGCTTGGCTCTTGATGACAGGTCTGGTTGTGGATTTAGATATCGTTAAAAGTACCTGGCAGCGGCATGGAAAACATAGCGGCACACACACCCCGCACAATTGCAGTCAGGAGCAGGACCTAAGCCCCTTCCTCCCTCGCAGGAACACTTTCCCTCCATTACAATTAGTCTCTGAGGCTAATTGTACAGGGTGTGTGCGCACGCACCTATGTTTTTTATGGCATGGAGCTGTGGCGACGCTCTGCGCAGCCATTCTGGAGCCCAAACTTTAGAGTGGCCCTGGTCTCAGCGACCCCTGTGAAACGGTCCTTCGACCCCAAAAGGGGTCGCGGCCCACAGGTTGAGAACCGCTGCTCTAGATCTATGTGATTTCTAAAACCACAAATTTGATTCTACATAATCAATCCATTGATTAGAAATTGTAGGATATTACCTTAAAGTCTGATTATGTGTTTGTGTATTTATTTAAAACTTTATATTGATCTCTGGAAGGTCCCAATAATCAGCAGTGATGTCCTCAGTTCAGAGCAAAAGGAAATAGAGATTATCTGGTCATATATGCAAATTCCTCAGGAGGGTAGGCTGAACAAGATAAAGCCAATAGCAATTTACCATGTAACAAGGAGCCGTAGTGGCACCATGGCAAGGGGGGCGTTCCACCAGGTCCGCCTGGTGCGCCAATTGCGCCCCCTACTGGACCAGGATGCCCTACGCAGGGTCACTCATGCACTGGTGACGTCTCGGCTGGACTACTGCAATGCCCTCTACATGGGGCTTCCCTTGGGACCCGCCCGAAGACTGCAGCTAGTCCAGAACGCAGCCGCGCGGGCTATTATGGGGAGTACTAGGTACTCCCACGTAACACTGCTCCTGCGCGAGCTGCACTGGCTGCCTGTGGTCTTTCAGGTGCGTTTCAAGGTGTTAATTACCATCTTTAAAGCGCTCCATGGCACAGGACCTAGTTACTTGCGGGATCGCATCCTACCACATACTTCCCTGCGACCAATTCGCTCTCACAGGGAGGGACTCCTCCTGGTGCCGTCCACTAAGCAATGCCAACGGGCGGCACCTAGGGGTAGAGCCTTCTCTGTGATGGGCCCAACCCTCTGGAATGACCTCCCCCCCGATATCAGAACCACCACCGACTTCCGCTCCTTCCGACAAAAACTGAAGACTCACCTGTTCCGTTTAGCCGGCTTGGCCCATTCATAGTCCTATTTCACCTCCTGGCAGATATTTTTAATTGGGTATTTTTTAGGGGTTTTTTTTAAACATTGTTTTTAACTACTTTACTTGGGTACAGTCTTTTATAGCCTCCTCTTTTAGGCACTTAGTATTTAACTATGTTTGTATTTTTATGTATTTATGTGTTTCAATTTGACTGTACACCGCCCCGAGTCCCTTTTGGGAGAGGGGGCGGTATAAAAGTCCAAAATAAAGTAAAGTAAAAGTAAAAGAAGGCAGTATTGCAGGCTAATTCAACTCACTGCAAGGAGTTCGATCCTCACTGTCTCAAAAGAGATATTGATGTGGCTCACATCTGTCTTGTGGCTCCATCTGAAAGAAAAAAGGCAGACACACAGACACACACCAAACATATGATATGATGGAAAGTATATGAGTTCTCAATACATCACCTGGAATTAATATTTCCGGATCCAAGCAAAACTAGACACCTGATGGCACAGTGGTTAGAAGGCAGTATTGCAAGCTAACTGTGCTCACAACCTGAAGTTCGATCCTGACCGGCTGAAGGTTGACTCAACCTTCCATCCTTCCGAGGTGGGTAAAATGAGGAACCAGATGGTTGGAGGCAATTTGGCTGACTCTGTAAACCGCTTAGAGAGGGCTGTAAAGCACTAAAGCGGTATATAAGTCTAAATGCTATTGTTATTGCTAATAAAAGGAAGCCATTAGGTTTCTTCAAATTAATATGTGTGACCATAATGTTTAAATAATCTACTATGGATTCATCACTGAGACATCACGGTGCAATTGGGACTTCTGAAGTTAAGAACGCAAAAGAAATTTGCCACAGATTTGTATGGGATAAGCTTTGCGAGAGCTGTGAAATCAAATCTACCACGGCATTAATAAACAGCTTCTTAATATTTGTTTGGGAGGGATGTGTTTAAAAATAACAGAGTAAAATCAAACACATTTACATTTTCATAGAATGACATCAAGAACATGAGTATTAAAGCTTTTGCAAGGGTACAAAATCTGAGAAATTTCATAACAAAAGCTCCGTGTTCCAGAAAGCAAACATTAATGTGGATTTTCAATGGTTTTGAAAATATTTTTTTTTTTTTGGCACATCCATTAAAGAAAACCGAATACCCTCAATGCTTAATCAGACACAAGACAGATTAGATTTATATTAATCTACATCTCTATTTGAAGTTTATACTTCTGTTTCTTTTATAGCATGACCTTTCCCTAAAAATAAATTTGCTTTACAAGAATCCTACCTATAAATCTTATCTATAATCCTACCTATAAAAGACAGTAACTGAAAAGAAAGGGATACAAACTCAAATGCCTGAGGCGTAATAGGCCATTTAACTGCCACAAAAGAAAATACTTTTTTTTTGTAAATCTGTTATGAAAAAGTAATTTCTTTTCCAACTTCCTGTTGTTGGGTGGAAGGCACCTCCTCTAATCTATGTGGCACCAGCTATCCTTGGATTGCTATTATAAATAGATTAACTTGTAAACATCAGTTGAGAAGGACTAAGCACACATAACAAATAAATCCAAAACACATGTCTTAAGTTCCAAATTTATTTAGAGACCTGTTTTTGCTGTCGATATATTACTCTTTAAAAATACCCAGACTGTTGAATCACCGCAGTAGATGACACACAAAACCTTGTGAATGACTTCTCAACTGAGCCTTAAATCTTGACGGGAAATTACATTAACATTTCGAGCACTTGTCAGTAACACAATGGTGCACAACCTGTGTTATAACCTGTCATATATCCTTCTGCCACCCCCCCCTTTTTTTAAAGAAATATAAACCAAATTGATAAATGATTCTTAACATCATTTTATCCAAAGTAAGTTCTGTGCTGTACTATCAAATTTTTAAGGAATGGGCCGTTTGCTTGTTTATTTTACAGGGAAAAAAGTGGAATTTCCAATCTATTATACCTTACAGATAAAAATGTATCTAGGTAAAAGATTTTATATCACTTACAATACAATAATACAATAGCAGAGTTGGAAGGGACCTTGGAGTCCAACCCCCTGTCTTCTAGTCCAACCCCCTGCCTAGGCAGGAAATCCTATACCATTTCAGACAAATGGCTATCCAACATCTTCTTAAAGACTTCCAGTGTTGGGGCATTCACAACTTCTGGAGGCAAGCTGGTCCACTGATTAATTGTTCTAACTGTCAGGAAGTTTCTCCTCAGTTCTAAGTTGCTTCTCTCCTTGATTAGTTTCCACCCATTGCTTCTTGTTCTACCCTCAGGTGCTTTGGAGAATAGGTTGACTCCCTCTTCTTTGTGGCAACCCCTGAGATATTGGAACACAGCTATCATGTCTCCCCTAGTCCTTCTTTTCATTAAACTAGACATACCCAGTTCCTGCAACCATTCTTCATAATCGTTTTAATCTCCAGTCCCCTCTCTGCACTCTTTCTAGGGAGGAAAAAAACAGAAAGGGGCTAATTTAAGCAAAGAAACCAAGGAATGATTGTCGCAGTGCCACTAATAAAATTGAGCAGGATTTAATATGTGGATTCTAGAAAATTAATGGCTAAAATTTACGTCCTCTTGTAGCTGGCATATCTGAGATATAACGACTAAACCGTGTGGGTGCCAGCATAGAACCTTGTGGAAGGCTGTTTTTCAGTCTTCTTAACATGCTAACATTGTCCCTCATAATGATCTGAAAAGATCTAATGCTGAGCATGTTTATTTTTTATTAGGCGATAGAGGATTTTATGGTATGGAATGGTATGGTATGGTATAGAATAGAATAGAATAGAATAGAATAGAATAGAATAGAATAGAATTCTTTATTGGCCAAATGTGATTGGACACACAAGGAATTTGTCTTTGGTGCATATAAAGTGTACATAAAAAGACAAGATTCATTCGTCAAGAATTATAAGGTACAACACTTAATGATAGTCGTAGGGTATAAATAAGCAATCAAGAAACAATATCAATATAAATCATAAGGATACAAGCAACAAAGTTACAGTCCTGCAGTCATAAGTGGGAGGAGATGGATGATAGGAACGATGAGAATATTAATAGTAATAGTAATGCAGCCTTAGTGAATACTTTGACAGTGTTGAGGATGATATGACTTAGTTTGTAAAGCAGACCCTTCTTCCACACAATATCATATGCTGCAATAAGGTCAATGAACACAGCTGTGATTTTTAAGCCTCGCTGGAAAGCACCCTCAATATGTCCTGATAGGCCCTCACCAACATTGGTCAACTCTGAACAGGTGGGTTACTGCCAATTCTAACCTCTTCTATAGAAGAGGTTCCACAAATCTACACTGCTGTTTAGAACCGGTTCTAAAGGGACTTGTAACTTGACAGCTTTAAGACTTGCACACTTCAATGCCAGAGTTCCTGAGCCAACATGACTGTCTTATTAAATTGGAACTTTAAAAACAGCGCTGCCTTGGACTCTGATTTAATTCTGCATGATATTTGGAACGCTGACACAAATTTTGGCTGCTGGTGTGTAGTTATGATGGTTGCAGTGTCCTGGGGTCATGTAATCACTTTTTGCGACCTTCTGACAAGTGAAGTCAATGGGGAAGCCGAATTCACTTCGCAACCAAGTTAATGAACTTAACAACTGCAATGATTCACTTAACAACCGTGGCAAGAAAAATTGCGAAATGGGGCAAAACTCACTTAACCAACGTCTCACTTAGCAACATTAATTTTGGGCTCAATTGTGGTCGTAGGTCAAGGACTATCTGTAGTCCTCGGTTAATAAGGGTATTTGGGACCGGAATTTCCATCCTAAGAGATGCAGTCATAAAGTGCAATGTCATGTGACCATGTTGCTTAGCATAGGAAGTAGTACACTTCCAGTTGCTGTCATTAAATGAATCCCACAGCTGTGTTATTTGCAATATCACATGTTTGCCATTTGCGACCTCCTTCTGGCTTCCCCATTGATTTTGGTCTATCCAAAATCAGACCTAGTAGACCTACCTCCCTCTTTTCCTTCCACCACTGCATTAACCACCACACCAAACTAGTTTTCAGAGCACCATCTACAAGAATTATAGACTATAAACAACCATATGCAGATCATCCTACATTCAGTTAAAGAACAGATAAGAGAAAAATGAATATAACTACAACTTCTTTTTTAAACAACAACAATTAAAACTTAGAGCAAATCTGTCATAACTCCAAATATATCATAAACTTCAGCTTACTACAATCTCATTGTCTGTCCTCTGTTCCTTCTTTCAAGTCAAACTTTCCCAGCTGCTCTTTTAGATACGAATTACTGATCTGTTTTTTTTAGCCATCTCTACAAAATGGCTGAATAGATGAGTTGTTAGGAGGAGGAGGGGAAGAAGATTGTTTTTTCTCCCAAATCTCCAACCTGGGTCTTACCCAGGCATTTTTTCATGCTTCAGTGTCTTATCAACCTGTACAGGCAGACTAAAGCAGACTGTCTGTTTGCATACAGGGAAGGGGACTAATTAACATTTTTTTTCTGAACTGCTTGTTGACTTAAGCCTCTGAGAACCAACCGAGACTCATTTCTCCTTGAAAATCCACAATCTAAAGACAGCAAATTTCTATCAATATTATATTTCAGCATATAATTATGTGGCCACTCAGAATCATACATTTGAGATGGGTGGCCAAATTGTTGGAAGAAATGTCCATCTGAGTTCAGTTCCAAGTGGGAAGAAAGACACTGGAAACATGGAGACTGCTTGGAAAGATGGTTTTTAATGGTGGACAGGAGGACCACATGGTTTGAGGTCTTGGGGGGAAAGGGAAGAGATGCTGAGAGTGCCCTGGTTTTATGTCCTCTCTGGGCTTTTGAGTTGCAGGGGCAACTTTGTAGGCTGTCCTGAGTCCCAGGCTTGGTTGAGCTTTGGTGGATGATGTAATCATCCCAGATACCATGTGGTGAGATGGGTAGAGGGCTAATCCTATCATGTCCTGAAGGCCATGTCTTAATCCCATCACCTGGAGTTGAAGGAGGGGCAGGGAGCTGCTTTGCCTTTAAGGCATGTTTCTCCTTTTCTCATCCAAGGAAATATAATATTCTGCCTTATTAATATTTCCTAGAATATTTCATTCCTCTAGGAAAGGGGTGGGTACTAACTTCCTACAATATAAATTGAATACATGAATAAATAAATGCAAGCCAATTCCAGTTCAGACTGCTTCAAGATTCAGTTTAACCAAAGATTTGTCCCAAAAAGGGAACATCAAACTATATGCAGCTGTTTGGACAAATAATTAGCAATGAAGTTTTTTTTGTCCTGGACAGAAATTTGGGGGCTGGTATAATTAAAATGTATACTTCATGTTTGGTATGATTGCACCTGTTTCCAAATAAAGTACAGAAAACTTTTGGGGAACTGCGTAATATTATCCACGGCCTGCTATTCTTACAAAGAGGAAAGAAGTCTTGTGCAGAACTGGACCAGAATTAGCCATGTGAATTAAGAATAATTTAATATAATAAATTGTAAATATAATACGTATTTCCAGTGTACACAAATGGACAAAATCAACTGGTTGGATTTTGTCACATTCTACTGCTCTTCTTCCTAAAAAATATTGGTCTTAGCCTAATGTGAGTCATGACTGAGCAAAGAAAATTAATTCCTGAACCAAGAAGTTACCCAATGACTCACACGATGACTATACGTTGGCCTGGTCCTCATAACAAAAGAAATCTTATATACATTCTACCAAATTATGTGTGATTTTGCAAACTAAAATGTAATCCAACATCCAGTGAAATAAGTTGCTTCTGGGCTAGGTTCCAAAAATATTTTTTCTGAGAGCCTATCAAGAATACCATACATGAATTAATAAATCCAAGGGGCATCCCCCTCAAAGACACTCTTAATTTTAAAAATATACATTACACATGCCTGAAGGTAGCCAATTTTCACTAAAGAAAAGGAACAGGGAATTAAAGCAATGCTTCTTGGAGTGACTTCTCTCAAGCGCTGCCTATTTCACTCCGTTCCCAATTGATTCCTGGCTCTGTGAAATCACTGAAGGGGCAAGAGCTTTCAATTGAAATGAAACTAGTCACATCAATATCTCTGTCTTATGGCTCCATCTGAAAGGGAAAAAAAAAGACAGGCACACAGACCAGTGGTGGGTTGCCAATATTGTTACTACCTGTTCGGGTGCACTCCCACGTGATGCTCCTCCACATGCACAGAAGTGTCCGGGTGGGTGGGTGGAGCCTCCCGCTGCTGCTACTACCGGGCCGAACCAGCAACAACCCACCTCTGATACAGAGACACACAAAACATATGATACAATGGAAAGTATATGGGTTCCCAATATACCACCTGGAATCCCGAGACACTGCCTCGAATCATGTTTCCGGTTCCAAGCAAAACTAGAGCCCTGGTGGTTCAGTGGTTAGAAGGCAGTATTGCAGGCTAAATCTGCTCACAGCCTGAAGTTCGATCTTGACTGGCTCAAGGTTGACTCAGCCTTCCAGCCTTCTGAGGTCGGTAAAATGAGGACCCAGATTGTTGGGTCAAATAATGGTTTGATATTATAACAACCCAGAGAGTGCTGTACAGCACTATGGGGTGGTATATAAGCTTAAATGCTATAAATGCTTACTGTAATCTATTGAAAGGAGCATCTCTCTTTGGCCAGCTTCTTTTTCTATAACCATTGGAGTCAAGCCCAGCTCTACCATAAGCAGAGGAAGGAGGTGAGATGCTTGCCCAAAGTACCAGATGCTGGTAGTTATAGTTGTGTTTCAGGTTAAGGACTTGCATTCTCTAACCCAGGGGTCTCTGATCTTGGCAACTTTAAGACTTATGGACGAAGTCCAAAAGTCTTAAAGTTGCCAAGGTTGGAGACCCCTACTCTAACCTTCTTTGGGGAACCCAGCCTTCTTATCTATGAGAACATTTTAAAAAGGTCCGAGATCAGTCGGTTTCTAGCTGGAGAATGAGGAGCAGCTGTTATGTCCAAAGTCAGTCTTCAGAGCAGGCAGCACCCCCAAATAAGTACTCATCAGCTCCCCAAATAAAGGGAAAGTCAATTCATGACTCCTCTGTACTGTAGAAGGATGGGTAACCCTCAGCTTACAGCATTGGTTTAGTGACTGGTCACATGAAAAAAATGACTTATCACTAGTCCTCACACTTATGACTTGTAGCATCCCCATGATGACATGAGCAAAATCTGAGCACTTAGCAACTGACACGTATTTACAATGGTTGCAGTATTCCAAGGCCATGTGATCATAATGTATTATGTTCCTAGCCAGCTTTTGACAAGCAAAGTCAATGGGGGGAAACTGTATTTGCTTCACGATCGCATCAGTCACTTGTCAATTTCAGTGATTCACTTTTACAACCATGGCACAGAATGTCATAAAATCAGGCACAACTCATGTAACAAATCCCTTGTCTAGCAATAGAAATTCTGGTCCCAACTGTGGTCATAAGCCGACAACTACTAGTACAAAGCTAGGATGTGTTGCTCTACAAAAACATACCAACAATGTAGCCCTACTTTATGTCTATGTCTATGTAACTGATGGTGTAATAGCAATAGCAATAGCACTTAGACTTATATACCGCTTCGCAGTGCTTTACAGCCCTGTCTAAGTGGTTTGCAGAGTCAGCCTATTGCCCCCAGCAATCTGGATCCTCATTTTACCCACCTCGGAAGGATGGGAGGCTGAGTCAACCTTGAGCTGGTCAGGATCGAATTCCAGGCTGTGAGCAGATTAGCCTGCAATATGTTCTTCTAACCACTGAGCCACCAACCTTGTAAGGTTCACTAACTTCACTGAGCTGTACATCTTACTGCTAAGTATATTTAGAAATGAGGTTTCATCAAATAAGTTTGATCCCCAATGTCTAACTCCAACTCAGGGCCAAGGAAGTGCAATGAGAATTGCAATATTATCTTGGTTTTTCAATTTCTCTGTGTGTGTGTGTTAAAGCAACATACAGATCGGTAGGTTTTCTAAAATTTTAGCTTGCATGACCAGTGAGTGACATTTACGGGCAATCAATAAGCCGAGCACCAAATGAGCTGCTTCATGGAAAAAATGGCAAGCAGAGGAGCTCTAAAAGAGTCAGGTAGTTTGGCCTTCCTTTTTTTCCGCATCGTTTTCTCTTTAGTGAGATCTCTGCCAAATTATCTGAGCAGCAACTCAGCAAGATGCTTTGAAAGAATCCTTGGGAGCTCATTTAACATTTCTTCTTCTTCTCGGGTAAAAGATTCATCCTTGGGTAAGAAGAAGGTCACCTCTCCAGTTTGAACGGGGAACTTGAAAGGAGTTTCTTGAGAAACACCAACAAAATAATGTAGTAAGAGAAATCTTAGAAGTGTTTCACACACTATGTTAAGAATGCAATTATATGACCTGAGAGATAAATCAGATCCCCCATCCTAATATACCGAGATTGGAGATCTGGTCACTCTTCTTATGAGATCCTTAACATCCCTCTGAGAAAGATTGAAAAAAAAGCATTGGGCAGAAGATTGATGGAGGCAGAAAAGAAATATCCTCAGAACTTAACTTTCTAATGCCCCTAAACTGATGAACTAGACACATGGTCACCAGAAAGGAGATAGGTAGCTGTAAGGATCACGTGAAGTATTAATACGACTTTATAATGCCTTGGTAAGGCCACACTTGGAATACTGAATTCAGCTTTGGTCACCACTATATAAAAAAGATGTTGAGACTCTAGAAAGAGTGCAGAGAAGAGCAATAAAGAGGACTGGAGGCTAAAACATATGAAGAACGGTTGCTGGAATTGGGCATGTCTAGTCTGATGAAAAGAAGGACTGGGGGAGACATGATAGCAGTGTTCCAATATCTCAGGGGCTGCCACAAAGAAGAGGGAGTCAACTTATTCTCCAAGGCACCTGAGGGTAGAACAAGAAGCAATGGGTGGAAACTAATCAAGGAGAGAAGCAACTTAGAACTGAGGAGAAATTTCCTGAGAGTTAGATCAATTAATCAGTGGAACAGCTTGCCTCCAGAAGTTGTGAATGCCCCAAACACTGGAAGTTTTTAAGAAGAGATTGGATAACCACTTGTCTGAAGTGGTGTAGGGTTTCCTGTCTAAGCAGGAGATTGGACCAGAAGGCCTCCAAGTTCCCTTCCAACTCTGTTATTTTGTTTAGAGTATTCAGAAGCTATAAATATAAGGGTGTCTTTTGGTTTTCTGATACCTTTTGGTCACACATGAGGAGGAGAATTTTGCACAAAGCAATATTTGTGTGTGTTGCAGAAGGGAGGATGTTTTTGAGTTTTGACTCCTGGAGACCACCTAGAGTAATCCCTGCATTTTTCTTGGCAAGATTTCAAAGTGGTTTGCCTTTGCCTGCCCCATCCTCGTTTGGAGAGAGAGTGACTGGCCCAAGGTCACCCAGCTGGCTTTATGCCCAAACTGGACAAGAATTCAGTGTCTCCTGGTTTCTAGCCTGATGCTTAGCCTTAACTATTAATAGTAATAGTTTTTAGTTATGAATATAATAGTTATAGTTATTATATAGTAATAGTTGTACTATTAACCATAAATGTATAATGCTAATTAATATAATAATTAGTAGTAATTAATAGTAATTGCCTTAACTATTACACCAAACTGGATGGCTACCTTTCTCTAAGGTCTAAAACCTTTCCTTGCATCTCCAAACAGAAACATCCCAAAGGAGAGTCCGCTTTCACAACTAGGAATGTCCACACTAAGAGTTGAGAAAAAAACCTGGTCTCCTTTGTGTCCCTTTCTCTGTCATCTCACTCTTTAGACAGTATGTGAGTGTTGTGCTTGTCTGAACTCTAGCATTAAATGATGGAACAATGAGAAACTGCAGTCACTGTGGAGCAGGGGTGGGTTGTTGCTGGCGTTACTGCTGGTTTGCTGCACGGGCATGCCCAGTTGCTTGCAAATTCTTCTGCGCATGTGCAGAAAATTAAAAATGGAGTAAAAAACATGCCGGCAATAGCATGGGCAACCAGGGAACTGGTTTGGGGGCATGGCCAGCCTGCCATCCCTACCAGTTCAACAACCCAGTCCCAGTTTCAACTACCGGTTTGCCCGAACCAGTAGCAACTCACCTCTGCTGTGGAGCCTTCAGGCTGAAGGAGCTTAATGTCAGGGCAGCCTCCATCAGTAACCAAGAAAGAAACCACTCAACTCCATATTTCAGAATTAAGAGTACTTTTACTGGTTATGAGTAGATAGCAGATAAGTAAAGCAAGATCTGAGGCAAAAGCGCACGTAATCATAGATATCAATATGTGACCCAACTCCCTCCCCCTAGTAACCCCAACCCCCAGTCCAATCCGCACACCCCACAGGTGTCATGTGGGCTGCAGCTTCAAAACCCATCATCAGGTTGGTATGCCGGACGGTTGGCCTTGGCAGCAATTCCACTATCTGCAGCATGCGCAGTAGATGGTGAGAAAACCACTCCCTTCTTCATTCACTCCTGTGCTTAAGCTTCCCCTCCCAAATACCATGTTATCTCCCCCCCTCCCCGTTTCAATGGCAGCCAAAAGCAAGCAGCAAAGCAGAGGCTGACACTTCCATTCGACCAGGGAGTCTCCAGTTTCACAAGGGTTATGAATTTGGAACAAAATCTGGCCTCCTGATTCAGTTAAGAATTTAGCGGCAGGAGAGAGACATTTGCATTCATCTAGTCTAGTGGTGTCAAACTGGTGGCCTGCAGGCTGGATGCGTCACATGCAGGCCATGCCCACCCCAGCTCGTGAATGGGAAAAACATCATGAAACATCATGTGATGATGACATGACACTGCGAGTTTGACACCCGTGATCTAGTCCCTCAGCAATGGTGCAGAGGAGTGCTGGACGATGAGCCCAAAGTACAGTCCTTGCATAACAAGTTGCTTAGTGGCTGTCCAAAGCTACAATAGATATCCTCAGAGCTATTTACAACTGATTTTTGAAATTCCGACGCCTCCCCACATACATAAAATCACATTTTGAGGGCTTGACAACTGGCTCACATTTGCAGACGTTTGCAACATGACTGTGTGATTGAAATTTTCAGCATTTACTTCCAGTTTTGGCCAAATGGACAAAATGGACAACTTAATGACCATGTCATTTGTTTAACAACCACCATAGAAAAGGTCGTAAAATCAGGGGCATTCATATGATGACGAACTGAACATCATCATGACTTATGACTGTAATTCTGGGCTAAATTACAGTCCTGAGTCAAGGACAAACTGTGTTACAGAAGCACATCATTAAGAAGCAACTTTGTCAAAATATGAGTTGTAAGTGCACTGGAGCAGCAATAGACTCCCAGTGCTTTCATTGGCTATAAGCAGAGTTGGTATTCTGCTGGTTTGGATCGGTTTGCCTGAATCAGTAGTGGAAATCACAGGTGGGCAATTCCCCCCGTCCCGTCCCGGCTCAATGGCATCCCATTTAGGCACATTTTCAAGCCAAAGCACATGCGCAGAAGGATGAGCGCATACGCAGATGGGGTCACATTTGCAAACCAGTAGGGAAGGTAAGTGAATACCACCCCTGCCTGTGATCCTCAAAATATCATCAGGCGGACCTTTCCATCTCACTGAATCCCCCATTTAAAATGGACAATCTTAACTATGACATGAAGTGTGATTGCAATGTAATCACACAGCTCTTGAAGAAAAGGAAGAAGGAAGAGATACCATCAGAACTACCGAGTTCAGTCATGCAGAGAGTCATTAGGCATTTCTCTTACATATCAAGCCAGAAAAGGGGGTGGGGATCTTGGTTGGATATTTCTTCCTGTCATTTTCTTTTCTTCAGGGACTGTTGAGGACTGGTGAAATCATCACAACATAAACTTGCATCCCTTAATCTTGCTGAAAGTATAAAGCAGCCTAACGTTCATCTTTGCAACCTTGAAGGAAACTATGCATAAGCAAAATACGTTGTTAGCAGTCATAAGAGGAGCGATGACCTTGGTTCATAGATGGAAAAATAAACCTGGGAAAAGTTAAGCAGTAAAAATGAGGCCATCTGGGTTTGCAGCCAAGTAATTCTTTCCTTATTTAAGGGATATAGGAAAACGGAAGATGGCTCTGCATGGGCACAAGATGAATTAATATGAGCTACTGAAACTGACACCTCATACATTATAAAACATTGTTTACATTTGCGGACACAGTTATGGCCAGGCATGATCCTACAGAACCATCTATCATAACACTGGGCAGATGGTTGATGTGCAAAACTCTGTATAATGAAATGTTTCTTAATGCACAACTAAAATAACCTAAACTACATGTCATAAGTTAAAGTCTAAAGAGAGCATAGGGAGCCAATTTAGTGAAGCAGTCAAGGCACCAAGCTTGAGTTGGGGAGATCTTGAGTTCTGGTTCACCAGAGGCACGAAGGAAGTTGGGTGACTCTGAGCCAGTCACTCCCTCTCAAACTTTAGAAAGAGGCAATGGCAAACCACCTCTGAAAAACCTAGCCAAGAAAACTGCAGGGATGTATTCAAGTGGTGACCAAGAGTCAACACTGACTCAAAGGGCGCACACACAGAGAGAGAGACAAAGAAAACAGGGCATATTTTAAAAAAAGAATCTTACAAACTAATTTTAACCAGAATGTAGCATTCCACTGGGAAACATTTTTTTTAAAATTAACAGAGACTTGCAGATTAAAATATGCATGTTCCTACAGGCCTAGATGTTTAGGATTAAACCTCACTGAACAGACTGAGATTATTTAGGAGTAAAGATACAATTGCATTGCGGATGATTGAATTTTCCACTCTACTTGTTACCCAACAATCATCTGCCTTACTTTCATTTATTAAGAGGCTTAAGGTGGCTTAAACCTCCTTAGGGACGCGTTGGCTCAGAGGGACACAGTGGCTCAGTGGCTAAGACATTGAGCTTGTCAATTAGAAAGGTTGGCAGTTTGGCGGTTCAAATCCCTAGTGCTGTATTAGGGAATGAGCTCCCATTACTTGTCCCAGCGTCTGCCTACCTAGCAGTTCAAAAGCACATAAAAATGCAAGTAGAAAAATAGGAACCACCTTTGGTGGGAAGGTAACAACATCCCATGTGCCTTTCGTCACGTGCCGGCAACATGACCATGGAGACGTCTTCAGACAGTGCTGGCTTTTCAGCTTTGAAATGGAGATGAGCACCACCCCCTAGAGTCGGGAACAATTAGCACATATGTGCGAGAGGAACCTTTATCTTTTACCTAAGGTGTATTAGTGTAACCAGCAAATTGATCAGGTTTTGTAAATGCACTCGTATGCAGTATGTAAGTAAGGACTACTGCCAAACTATGTGATCCTTATATGAACATCCAGCGATAAAAAGTTGTAGCAACAGAAATTGGACATTGGAGTTGGAGGGGGCACAATCTGGTGTACAGAAAAAAATACACATTTCTTGCATGCAGCCTTAGTTCCCTGTCAATTTTTATGTCATTCTTTACACAGGATTTGTATTAACAGTGTACCAAAATATGGCTGCCAACTTTCTGAAGAGTTCCCCCACCCCCCACCTCCACCTGCAAAAAAATGTTTCTGTTCTTCAAGATCAGTTTTAGGATGAGTTGGAGTTTCTTTCAGTCCTTTTCCTTTTTTAAAAGAAAAAATCCTCTCTTTTTTGGTCCCCTGTGGAATCTGCTACAGCACTATGTCTATACAGGACACTTTTGTTGTAAATAAGAAGAAAAAGAAGGGTGGGGAGGAAACACCTGAACTGTCTCATACATTTTAAAATGAAAATCTTCCTTGCGCCTTTCCATGCCACCATCACCTGTAAACAGTCTGTTGAATTTTTCTTCAAAGGGGGGAAAAAGGCAAATAAGGCAGTAAAATGAATTGGATTTCTATCGATTTATACATCCCTGGGGAACGCCAAACCAAGATGGATCAATGGTGCAGATTTTAGCAAAGTTGCTCTTAGGTAAACATGATACTGTGCTTTTTAAAATTCAAGCAGTGTGTAATTGCAACTTGAAATAATCAATTTGGTCAGTCTCATCCAACGAGGGAGATTATAATTGTTTGTTTCTTATATAGTCCAACTTTATTCTATGATTGGACTCAAGGTGGCATATTTGGGGTTCCAGCTGGCTGCCACTACAGCCAAAATCTCCTTGGTTTTATTTATTTATACTTGGTTTATATGCAAAGGAAGCCTACAATTTAAAACAATAAAAACAAATCCGAATACTAAAAGAAACCTGTAACAAAGTAAAACATAAATAATAAGAGCTTTGAGTTTTAAAGATCTGGCCAAAGAAATGTGTTTATGTCCATTTCCTAAAATTGGAGAGAAAATGAAGGGCAAAAATAAGCTCCTGACATCTGCTCTTCAGAATGTGTGTGAGATTCAAGAAATGGATTTCTCTGGCCTCTGACTGCAGGGAGCATCTTCCAAAAAGCCTTTCTTGCGTATCTAAACACTTAACATGAAAGAGAGGGCATATCCACATTCCCCAATGTTGGCATGAAGATACTTCGCTAACAAGGACTTAGGGAGTGGAGAGGTTATGGCAAAATGAAGATGGCTGTGTGAAAGCAGAGCCAACAACTGCAGCAGACCAAAGAACTCGTGAGTAGACTGAGGCATTGGAACTTTTCCAGATAAGGAGAAGATGAGAGATCGCCCACATGAGATCCAAATGGCTATTCCTTGACAGCAGACCATAGGATGGTGGTTTTCCATGAGTTTGAGTGCAAGGAGATGACAGAATCGGCCATTTTGCTTGCAATCACAGCATAACTTTTCGAAGGACACTACGTTCACTTTCTAATTGCTTATTAGCCATCCGTAAAGCTATTAGAGTCATCCAGTGAGTTTTTTTCTGCAACCCTGAATGAAAGAAAACTAAATAATAAAGAAAAATAATTTTCTTAAAGAATTTGAAATAAACGTCAAAAAGTTAAATAAAACTTTCTGTGGGAATATCCTGGCTATTGTAAGTCATAAGAAAGGTAAGTACGATTTTAGAAACCAGAAACTAGCAGGCACTTAAGATTCTAAGCAGATATATATAATATATAACATTGTCAGTAATGACATTTGCTTCTATCAATAGACTATGTCTAATAAATAATAAAGGGTGAATAACAGATGTAGAACAAAGTTAACTTGTCAGGTAAAGGGAAAGTACCAAACGTGGAGCCACAAATGATAGGTTAAAAGAATGACTTGGAAAAGCACACTTTACTGGATATTTAAACAAAATTAACTAAGGTTTTAAAAAATAAAAAGGGAATATAAATGATAAACCAAGAGAATGACCTGGAAAAACTTTTCTTTTTGGATCTAGAAAAGAAGGTTGTTAAAACCTTGAAAAAAATCTGTGATGGAATAAATAAGAATCAAAGCGAAATCATGACAATATTTGATTGCATTGAAGACTGAGTGTAGATCTAAAAGGTATGAATATTAAGTTGGTTTATTTGATCAAGGATTTTTATGTATATCTACTCTCTGTGTGTGTGTGTGTGTGTGTTTCACTAACCATTCTTTAAGGTCAAGTGGAAGTGACACAGTCTACCCTTCAGCTCCAGCCCATTGCCTAGCCAGCAAAATGGATTTTTCTAATCTAATGTGGTTAAGTGTTTTCCGTGTTCACCATCCATAAGCTTTCCTATGTGGTCCATTTATGTCACTTTGACCACAACCATGTTAATGCCTGCCAGGAGCTAAGAACTGCCTAGCTTTTCCTGGCTGCTTTTAGCTGCAAGAGACAGACTCCCCGCCAAGAAAGCTAGGGAAAGCTACCAACTGGGACCTCCATATAGTAACCTTGTAGAGCCTTGTGAAAACAAAAGACTTGCCTGCCAAGGTCTTTTTTCTACTACAGGTGTAACAGACTAGTTTCTGTATCAGAGGTGGTATTCAGCAGGTTCTGATCAGTTCTGGCGAACTGGTAGTGGACATTTTGAGTAGTTAGGAGAACAGGTTACCTCCTCTGACTGGCCCCACCCCCAACTCTGCCTCCCGAGTCATAGCTGATCAGCAGGAAATGGGGATTTTGCAGTAACCTTCCCCTGGAGTGGTGAGGGAATGGAGATTTTACAGTATCCTTCCCCTGCCACACCCACCAAGCATGCTATGCCCACCAAGCCACACCCACCAAGCCATGCCATGCCCACCAAGCCACGCCACACCCATCTAGCCACCTTCACAGAACCAATAGTAAAAAATGTTGAATCCCACCACTGCTCTATAAAGAGGTCTATCTGATCCTGTTAGAAGAAAACAACAGACCTCTCTAAAATGCCCTGCCTATCATCCTTATATAGAAACAAATCTCTAACAAACAGGTTGCTCTGCAGTGTATTTATATTAAACAACTATTGTTGTAGTCATTTGTTATCTATCAACAAGGGCATACAGTAGAATGATCCTGTTATTTTGTGTCCAGCTGCCACATTTTAAAATGACCATAATGTCCAGACCACTTTTAAGGACAGTA
The DNA here is from genome assembly GCF_964273705.1 of Natrix helvetica. NCBI lineage: Eukaryota > Metazoa > Chordata > Lepidosauria > Squamata > Natricidae > Natrix > Natrix helvetica. The sequence goes on along the minus strand of NC_138548.1, from coordinate 160,926,412 downwards.
TCATTTGGTATGGACCACAATCGGACTAAGGGATAGATAAATGATTATAAAGTATATAATGTTTTAAATAAATGAATAGGTTTGCATGGATTGGTCCTAGGTTTTTGCTTTTACTTTTTTAGAAAACATTTTATGTTTCGATTTAATGTATTTTACAGTCTTTAAAATGATCTTATTGGGAGTCACACAGTCTTGTCTGAAAGATGGATAGCCATATACATGTTTTAATTAATAGATAACTTGCAAAATCTAACGATGTTAAGAATAGTTGCAGTTAATATGCAGTTGTATTATAAATCTGCACATGTACCAGTGGTGGGTTTCAAAAATATTTAGAACCTCTTCTGTAGGTGTGGCCTGCTTTGTGGGAGTGGCTTGCCAGCCATGTCACTGGGTTGGAGTGGCTTGCCAGCCATGTGACCAAGTGGGAGCAGCTTGGCAATCATGTGATTGGGTGGGCGTGGCCCAACTTGTAAAATGTGGTGAAACTCACTTAACAACGCTCTTGCTTAGCAACCAAAATGTTGGCTCAGGAACTCTGGCATTTGAAGTGTGCAAGTCTTAAAACTGTCAAGTTACAAGACCCTTCCACCCCTAACCCTTTAGAAAAAAAACCCCAGGGGTGTTCAAACTTGACAGCTTTAAGACTTGAGGACTTTAACTCCCAGAATTCCTCCTCTCGCTCTTCATCTTGATGTGTGGATGGGCGGAGGGAGGGAGCTGGAACTGGTTCTAAACAGCACTGTAGATTTGTGGAACCTCTTCTATAGAAGAGGTTAGAACTGGCAGGAACCCATCCCTGACATGTACCACATGTGAATCCAAATGTCATTTAGGAACAAGATGCACATGCAGGCTGCAGAGACCCAGTTAAATCCATGCCTTCAGAATATATTTGAGAAATAGGCCTTTGTGTGGGCAGCTGCTGAGGATACAGATGTGATCCCATATCTGGCCAGTAGCTGTTGCCTGAAAATAGTTGCAAGTATAAAGAACTCCATTAGGCCCTATGTAAAGGCAAAAAAGGTAAGAGATGCAGTGGCTCAGTGGCTAAGATGCTGAGCTTGTCGATCAGAAAGGTTGGCAATTCGGTGGTTTGAATCCCTAGTGGCGCATAACAGTGACTTCCTGTTACTTGTCCCAGCTTCTGCCAACATAGCAGTTCGAAAGCATGTAAAAATGCAAGTAGAAAAATAGGGACCACTGTGGTGGGAAGGTAACAGCATTCCGTGCGCCTTCTGCGTTTAGTCATTCCAGCCACATGACCACGGAGACCTCTTCGGACAGCACTAACTCTTTGGCTTTGACATGGATAATAAGGTAACATGACTTCCTGTTTAGTATACTTTGCATCACAAAAATGTAAGGGCCATTTCCTCTCTAAAAGGAAAAGCATCCTCCATAAACCAATGCCTCAAAGCTGGTAAACTACAATATGATTCACATCGCCATACCAACTAGCAGACCAATTGCTGTATATTTAATAGTTCTCAGCTGTCGGAAACAGCTGCATACATTCGTTTTTGCAATAAACTAACCAGGATATAATGAGAAAGGAAACAACAATGGCTTGGCTTTCTGTTTCACACCATGGAGGTTATTATCGCTTTCAAATCAAAGGCCCAGTGTAATAATTTCAATAACAGTAATTCCATAGATCATCTTGAAGGTTTTCTGAAGTTGTGATCTAGGTGGAAGCTATTTTATCAAAGCTTCTTCTTCCCCTTCTTCCTCTTCTCTTTCTCTCTTTTTCTCTGTTCTCTCTTCTTTCTCTTTTCTCCTTTCTCCTCCAACTGTGCATGAGATCATAAAAACAAAGAAACAATTATATATTTAACAACTATTCATTGATTGGATTATTCTCCCACTCTCTCTCTCTCTCTCCTTCCCCTCCTTTTCCTTAAACACTATACCAGTGATAGCTAACCTTTTTCTCCTTGTATGCTGAAATCACGCATGCAAGCACGACAGCACACACGCACATGCCCACAGCCTTAATGCAATGCACCGCGCACCCCTACACATGCATGCATGACCCTTCCCCTGCCCACGATGCATGCGTGCTACCCCGCACTCCACCTACACATGCATGAGACGCCCCCACACACACCCCATTTTGGGCCTAGCAGGCCTCCCTAAAGCCTCCTGGGACCAAAAACAGGCCATGGGGGGGGTGCAGCACCCCCCGTACTCCTCCCACCCCTGTGTTTGCACGTACAACCTTTCACATGTGCGCATGACTCCCACACATGTGCGCACAAACCCATGCATGTGTGCGCGCCTGTCCTCCATGCATGCACATGCATCTCCAGCATGTGTGGCGGAGACCCGAAAATCAGCTGGCCAGTGGGAGGCGCATGCACATGTGTGGTGGAGCTGAGCTGGGTGACGGCTCGTGTGCCCGCAGAGAGGGCTCCGCATGCCACCTGTGGTTTGCCATCACGGTACTCATACCTTTTAGTTTCGGAATACAGTCTCGGAATAGAAATAAATAAACAATAAAGAAGCTATGGAGGAAAAGCCACCTGAGAAAAACCATGTTGGGAACATTAGTAGGGCAGAAGTTCAATTACCACTCTCCCAAGGTGGGTTGGGCTTTAAAGATTAAACGCCTCTCATAAACCTTTTTTCCACCGATCTCAGAATGTTTCCCAAAGAATCCTGGGAATTACAGTTTCCTAAGTATGCAAAAGATCCTCTGCTGAAATCTTTTAATTACCAAGAGCCAGAGTCCCCTAAGGGAAGAAATTACCTATCTGTGCAGCAGCCACATTGAAAGGTTAATTGCATGTATTCTCTCTTCACGTTCAAATTTGGCACTCTGAGGAAAATCAGCAGTTCCCTCATGTGGCCATATGTTTATCAATCATCAGCCTCTATTACTGGGGTCCCTGAGCACAAAAATACACAAACCTAGGTAGTGTGGAAGGCTACCATGTGAATTAGCTTTCGGTTCCACCAGAAAATTGCGGGTAATGTATAAAAATTACCTTTTAAATCAGACAGAAGGGCCTCTTAATAGATTGCTGTTCAGAGTAACTCTCATCTATATAAGCTGAGCATATGGTAATAGGAGGTACTAACTATAATTACTAAGGGAACAGAACTGCCAGCTTTATTTTAAACAGAAGAAATTGGGGGGGGGGGAGAGAGAGAGAACAATATGTCATCCTTAAACTGAACAACCAATCATATTGAAAAGTGTCAGAAAAAGGAGTTCAGTGAACATAAAATATAATTTGTTGCACTTTCCCCAGGGTGCCAGGAAATAACATTAGAAACCTGCAAAATGGTTTCGTTTAAAATGTAGGGGACCCAATTTAAACTGAATTTGATAGAACAGAGAAGTAAATATCACAGTGCTTATGGGCAAAGCGTCCTTCTAAATCATATTTTAACTGCAAAGTTGTAAACAGTTTCCCTCCCAATAATGGTTTCCAAAATGACTGAGCGGGGAAACTGCTTTTCACTCCATCATGCAGTGGCAAATCTAACCATAAAAGTACGTTTTTTTTATTATTATTTTATAACAGCTAAGTTTTCTTTTGCAAATGCCAGGGGTTCCTTCTTTTCCTCATTAGTCTCCAGTTCTTCTCAATTATTAAAACTATCTACGCTTTTATTCCAAGATAGCAACATTACTGTATGCCGTTTAAATCCATTTCTCACTCTCTCTGTATCTCTGTTTTTCTGTCTGTATCACCCTTCTGTATGTGAAGCTGCTCCCTTCCCTGCATTAAAAAGAAGGAAAAAGGTGATTGGATTGCTGGTTTTGTAAAAAAAAGAAAAAGAAAAAAGAAAAAGACAAGGGTTTTTTTCCAAGCAAAATGACAGTCTAGGAAAAAAAAAATTATCATGGCATAAATGTACACATAATTCCAGTAGTCCGTTAGTGCCTGTCTGAAAATATTTCTTGATTCAAAAATTATGTGCAAAATATATATCTCTGGGATCATTACTACCAAACTAATATGCATTCAGAAACAATTATAGGAGGGGAAATGCATCTTAATACTATGAATGCAGTGGTGAAATTCAATTTTTTTTTACTTGCGGTTCTGTGGGCGTGGCTTGGTAGGCTTGGCAGCGGAAGGATACTGCAAAATCTCCATTCCCACCCCACCAGAGGTGGTATTTGCCGGTTCTCCGAACTACTCAAAATTTCTGCTACGGGTTCTCCAGAACCTGTCAGAACCTGCTGAATTTCACCTGTGCATGAATGTATATTTCAAGAAAGTTAAATATGATAATGTTAGAGGAATAGGTTTTTAAAAAATAAAAGTTTGCAGAGACTTTGCATGCTTGTTATGTATCACATCAAGACTGATTCCAGAATGCTTGATGAGGAGAATTAGGTTTCATACATTTCAATGAGGAGGTTGGTTACAGCAAGTTCTTAACCTTTTCGAGGGTCACAGACCCTTTGAGAATCTGTTGAAAGGTACTGGAAAATATGCCACGGTACACTTGCTTGGAGAGAAGCAGTTTCTTAGTATCATAATTTGATATTTTGTAAAAAATATTTGTTTTACAATGACCTTTTTCAAAGAAACAAAGGTCCCTTAGATTTGGTTTAGAAAGGCCATTTTTAAAGTAACACAAGTGAATTGCGGAGGAAAATATACACACAGTTAATGTATCCCAGAAATTATCCATGGACATTTCAAGCAAAAAATACTCTAGATGAGAATTCAAGACAACCCTATGGAATTCTCTCTCTCTCATTAGAGATTATTATTGCCTTATTTCCCCTGCTCTACTTGCTGGAGAGATTCAACCTAGAAATAAGGAGAAATTTTCTGACAGGGTGAACAATCCACCGATGGAACAGAAGTTGCCTTCGGAAGTTGTGGGAGCTTCATCACTGGAGGCTTTCAGGAAGAGACTGGACTGCCATTTGTCAGAAATGGTGTAGGGTGTCCTGCTTGGCCGGGGGGGGGGGGGGTTGGACTAGATGACCTGCAGTACAAGGTCCCTTCCAACTCTGATTATCTTATCTAATCTAATCTAATTTAATCTAATCAAGTATTTCAGGTAATGCATTTATTCAAAGTATTGTTTACATTACATATTTACATTCCTCCAGTGGTGGGTTCCTACCGGTTCGGCTGAACCATAATGGTATGGTGGCCTGGGTCGCTGGAACCGGCAGCGACTCAGGCCTGCCACACCCCTGAACTGGTTCTGCCTCTTCTGCCATCGCAGGCATGTTTCTGTGCATGTGCAGAACAGCTTTCAGTCAACTGCGCATGCGCAGCAATGTGTGGCAGTCGTGCATGTGAGTGAAGCGAGCAGCGGGCGCACAAAATGTTCTCACAGCGGAACGGTAGTAAACCGATTAAGAACCCACCACTGTATTCCTCCCTTTTCGCCATAATATGTCCCAACTGTCTATTAAATGGTATACTAAAATACGCTATGGTGGAATCTGGTGCAGAGTTGCAAGAGGGAGGGGTCATTCCTAAGGAGCTAAGAAGGAAATCAGACTTGAATCCTTGATATGCAGGAAGAGGGCCAGAATGAACCGTCCCTAGCAGTCCACAGGGTATATCTGAGATGCCTGACGCCTGTCCATATGTAAGTAGCAATAAAGAGACCACTGTGAGTAATTTCTTGGGTTATTCTTGATTCCCAATCTTGCCAAAAAACCCTCCCTCCTGAAACTTTGCACCAGATTCCGTCACATATGCCACAGAGGTGGTATTCAGCAGGTTCTGACCAGTTCTGGAGAACCGGTAGCAGAAATTTTGTGTAGTTTGGAGAACCGGCAAATACCACCTCTGACTGACCGAGTCAGTCTATTCTCTGCCTCCCAAGTCCCAGCTGATCAGGAGGGAATGGGAATTTTGTGGTAACCTTCCTCTGGAGTGGGAAGGAATGGGGATTTTACAGTATCCTTCCCCTACCCTCCCATCAAGCTACATCCACAAGCCACACCACGCCCACCAAACCATGCCATGCCCACCAAGCCACGCCCATAGAAACTGTAGTAAAAAAAATTGAATCCCACCACTGATATGCCAGTGTAATACTAATGCCAGTTCTACAAATGAGAAATGTGAGCCATCTTTAAATATCACAAACTAGCAAAGCCCTGTTCACTACCGTCTACCACAAGAACTCTTCTAGTGGGCCAGCATTCAGAAGTCTAGGTAGCCCTTGACTTCACAACTGAGCCCAAAATTTCTGTTGCTATGTGAGGCCATTGTTAAGTGAATTTTGCCTTCTTTTATGACCTTTCTTGCCCTATTTGCTAAAGGAATCACTGCAGATGTTTAGTAACACAGTTGCTAAATGAATCTGGCTTTCCCATGGACTTTGTTAGAAAACCGAAAAAGGTGATCATAGGATCCTGGGATACTAAAGCCATCATAAATATGAGTCAGTTGCTAATTGTCTGAATTTTGATCGCATGACCATAGGGATGCTGCAATGGTCGAAAATGTGAAAAACAACCATAAGTCACTTTTTCCAGTGCCGCTGTAACTTTGAATGGTCCCTAAATGAACAGTTATAAGTCAAGGACTGCCTGTACTTCATTCCCCTCTTCTAGCAAGAGAAGATCAGGCAGCTCGTACAGAGCTGGAAGAAAGCCTTTGCCTTAACCACAGTAGCATCCATTAGAGGAGTGATCAGCCACCATATAAGGAACAATGTTAGGGTGAATGGTGGGAGAAATTATTCTCTGAACATCCAGTAGCTAAGAATCAAATATCTTAAGGCTTGTTCCTTCCATTGCAAACAGACAAATGGGCAAGTAAGCCGTTTGGAAAACATTGCTCCCAAAATAACAATACCAAAGGAATTTTCTCTGGCCTTCATGCTAGGGATGTACAGCATACCATCCTGCTCCAGGCACTCTCACTTTTAAATGTTGCACATAGAGTGCATATATCCATATCCATGTCTATTAAATTGTATACTAAAATACGCTATGGTGGCTTTGGCTTTGGACAAATCACAGATAAGAGAGATAGCACTTAGCAATAGCACTTAGACTTATACACCTTTTCACAGCGCTTTACAGCCCTCCCTAAGCAGTTTACAGAGTCAGCCTATTGCCCCCAACAATCTGGGTCCTCATTTTACCCACCCCAGAAGGATGGAAGGCTGAGTCAACCTTGAGCCTGGTGGTATTTGAACTGCTAAATTGCAGGCAATCAATAGTCAGCAGAAGTGGCCTGCAGTACAGCACTCTAACCACTGCGCCACCAAGATATCCATGGACCATCCTGCAGAGCATTCACAAAAATGGTTTTCAACAATCCCACTCCTTCCCAATTTCTCATTCTCATAGACAAGATCCTTTTTTTTTTGTTTGGTTTGGGTTTCTTTTAAACCAAAGAGCCCCCAAATTATAGGATGATCCTGGAATTAAAAAAAAACACGTAAATGTCTTAAATCTGCAGAGCCAAGTCAGTAGCAATGGAAATGTTGTAGGATGCTTAGTTTTGTGGTACTTTTAAACATTTTGAACCACACAATGATACGGACTTCCATGTCCACCTAAGTCTACATTTGTTGAAATCACGTTAAGAAGTTCACTTGACATGAATTTTCAGGATAGAAAAATCCTTGACTTCAAAGTGCAAACACAATACTGTGACATGCTTTAGAAAGAGCTCTTCACAGCTTTGTGTAAGGCAATAGCTCGTGACATCATTCATCCCTAGATACAGTAATTTTCCATTATCACAGCACAGGAATAGAAATTATAGCCTTGTTTTCTTTCAAGGTTGGATATATTTCTTAGGATTTATTATTTTAAAATAGCAGCAGTCGAATAGGTCATTCTAATAATAATGATTGCAGTGCTAACAGTGACAAAGGAGGTGATTCGTCCGGTTTAATATTTTTTCTTTAAATACTTTTAGAAGTGGAATCTTTTTTTTTTTGAAAAATTTTATTGGTTTTTACAAATTTTTAAAGGAAAAAGGGTAAAGAAAGGGTATAGAAAATTTTGACAGCTACATCATGCGGGGGAAGGTAGTCCCCCCAAGTCTCGTAACTTTTACAAAAAAAGGTAAGAAAATGCATCAACATTTGAATAGATATTGGCAGTTTTGATTTTACATTAAATCATCAATATATTCAATCATTTTTATGTCACTTCCATTAATTACATTACAACAACAATTGCAATAATGTTTCAATTCATTCTTGTGACCTGAGTCTTCTCAGTGTTGGATCCTCCCCCCTGTCTTCTGGCAGAGCCTCAGCCCCTCCCTCCTTCATATCTTGTGTACTGTCCCCTGTTTCGTCTAGGAGGGCATTGTGTTTTTTAATGAAAGCCTCCACCTCCACAACTGTATTAATTCTAATTCTACTGCCCTCCCAGAAAATCAACATACCCTATGGCAATAACCACCTGAACCAGACCCCTTTATTATATATTTTTTTGCTAAAGAGGAGTATTTCTTCCTCTTATCTCTTACTTTCTTTGGGAAATCTTTTTTTTAAAGGATGGTGCGGAGCAAGACTGCAGGTCAAGACCTCTGTCAGCCCTTATTTCAGTTGCTCATTCGCCATCAGCAAACCATGCACATCCCTCTTCCAGTTCAAATCAGCTTTTTCCCTAGCATTTTGCACCATCGTGGTTCAAAGGGTCCATCTATGTCTTGCAGCAAAAGATGTGCTGCAAAACTAGGCCATGCCTCTCTACCTGTTTCATATAAATCAATCTAAGGAAAACCCAAAGGAGAAAAGGGGGCTTGTAGAACCTTTGATAAGATGGAAATTGCTCTAAAAGCGTCACAGAGATTCACAAACCACCTGAGATAACACTCCTCGGGCCAATGGCATGCAGCTATCCAATATGCATCATGAGATTGTTAATGGAAGCCACTCTTAGGGCTGGAGGACAATTTCTCCATCATTTGGCTTGAATGAAAGTGGGAGGCAGGCAGCACAGGGCTTCGAATCAAGATCCATATCTGGAAGAAAATGACATATGCATTCAAGAAAAGCCGCATTTGTAGCTGCAAAGCCAAAGCAAACTGGCAGAAATTGCTTAAAGCCTTTCCCAATATTCATCTCCACATGGTATTCAAGGTCAGGGAAAGGTAAGAGTGATGGGGAACAGGGACTTGAGGAAGCACAAAATATATATATATTCTACAAAACGGTGTATCACTTCAAATTAGGCAGGGGAAACTAGCTTTTATATCATTTAGCTATACCATTAAGGAGAATAGCAATAGCAGTTAAACTTATACACTGCTTTATAGTGCTTTACAGCCCTCTCTGAGCGGTTTACAGAGTCAGCCTATTGCCCCCAACATCTGGGTCCTCATTTTGCCCACCTCAGGAAGGATGGAAGGCTGAGTCAACCTTGAGCCGGTGGGACTTGAACTGCTGAACTGCAGCTAGCAGTCAGCTGAAATAGCCTGCTATACTGCACTCTAACCATTGCGCCATTTTGGCTCTTATATGTGTTTCACTAGTGGAACTCTTAGGTATGGGTCTCCGTTGTGGTTGCAGGACACACAATGAATCTCAAGAATTGGTTGTAACTTCAATTCATGAAATACACACATTTGTTAGATTTATACCCCATCTTTCCTCCAGAAGGTCACATATATAATACTTCTTCCAAATTTTCACCACGATACAAGCTGACCCGATAAACCAAAAGGAAAGATCACAGTGTGAAATCGCCCAATGAGGTTTCCATGACTGATGATGCACTTGGTGGAGTTTGACATATTGGATCAGATCCCTAGCTAGGGTCATCCAATAGGATGACACATTGTGAAAGATGGGTCTCTGGAAAGCAGGGGTGACTAACCGGCGGCATCATCACATGACATATTGTGACTTTCTTCCCCTTTGCTAAACGGGGGGGGGGGAGAGATGGCCAGCACGTGATTCATTCAGCCCACGGGCTGCGAGTTTGACACCCCTACTGTAAGGAAACGAAGGGCAAATCTACAAAATTCCAAAACTGGCTAGCATCCTGGATACCAAACTCAAATGGCAAACCATATGCCAAAATAGCAGGACAAACATGTGAGGAGAATTTTGTGGAGAATCCAAAGGGAGACACCCCCCAAGAACCGAGACACAGAATAGGACAACGGCATCGCCCTCCTCCCTTACATCAAAGGCACCACAGATAAAATCAGCAAAATTCTTCACAAGCACAATATCAAGACAGCCTTCAGCACTGACCAAAAAATAGCCAACATCTTAAGAAACCCCAAAGACAACATCCAGCAAGAAAACCAGGGAGTCTACGAAATACCATGCAAAATCTGCCCTGCCACATACATTGGACAAACTAATAGGAGAATAAATGCACGCATCGCAGAACACAAGAACGCAGTCAGAAAAAAAGAAAAAACTTCCTCCCTTTTCCAGCACCTTAAAGCAACAGGACATGAAATTGATTTTGAAGGAACCAAATTAATCTCCAAAACAGAACACTTCAACAAGAGAATAATTATGGAAGCCATCGAAATAGAGAAACACTCCCACAACATGAATAAACATGATGATACCTCCCACCTACCAGACATCTGGAAACTAGCCCTAGTCAACAAACGAACCCCACCCACCACCCAGGTCATTACAACACAAAAGAACAATGGACATACAGCCAGCACCTCAGCCACACAGGATGATACGAAACAGCCGACCAATCTACAAACATCAACTCCATCTACCAATCAGGATGCAACTACACAGCCAATCAACCCACTTACAGCAACAAAGCCAGCACTCCACACACACACACCAAGATTCATAGAAAGATGGCAGCTCCGACCACGCTTTACTCACACAAGCATGAAGCCAAAAACACCAGCCGGAAGATGGCGAGTGGGACCTTGCCGAAACATTGCCAAGACAATCTCAATCTTACACGAGAAAAGACCCGAATATAACAAGACCAGCATACCTACACCCGTGAAAATCTACACACACGCACACACACACATATAAAACACATTAATAGAATCTTGCAAGTCTCCCACCTCCCCTTTACAGCTCAAGAAACCTTCTGAAACATTTCATACTCCTCTTATCTTATTCTTGCCCTGCCCGTGGCTCTTCTTCCTGTCTCCCAAGGTCATTCTCACATAGCATTACATCATGCTACCAGCAGCCTGAGAAGGTACTACATCGTGAAATCCCCCATAAGGAGACATTTACTTTCAAGCAAGCATGCCTACAACCCACACATGCCATATGTTTGCCTTTTAATGGATATACTTGAGTAAAACTTGGCGGGATTCTATTTATAAGTTTGCTCATGACCAAAAGTTAGAACATTTCCATCTACCACTTACAGTTTACAGTGTCTTCATCTGATCTGCTAAGCAATTACTTTTAGCATTTCAAATGCTGAACACGTTACCTAATGAAAATGAAAGCCGCGCAATTCATGCATACAACATTTGTGTAGTCTAGACCAGGGGTGGGTTGCTACCGGCATTATGCCGGTTTGGCATACCTCTGCTCCAAACCCTCTGGAATTAGTGCAAGAACAAGGCCTTCTCACAAAGCCTCTGAGGCACCTGAAAATCACACAAGCATTCTAGCAGGTTTTTTGTGGCCCCAGAAGCCCCAGGAGAGGAGGGCCCTCTTCTATGACTTCCAGAGGGTCTGGAGAAGAGGCCCAAAGAGGCCGCTTTTGTCCACAATGGGAGAGCTGACCTGTCAGCAGAATCAAAGTACCATATTTTTCAGATTATAAGACGCATCTGACTTTAAGACGGACCTAGATTTAGAAGATGAAAACAACAAAAAGGTTTTTGGCTTCCGCGTGCCACATTTTCAGCTCTTTGTGGGGGGGGGCTTTTCGGGGCTTTTCCAGCCTTTTTTCTACCCATTTTCAATGCTTCTTTTGGCCTGTTTTTCTTTCCCAAAAAGCAGGCCGAGAAAAGCCTCAAAAGGGGCCAAAAACAGGCTGAAAACGGGCTGAAAAAAGGCCTGAAAATGGGCTGGAAAAAGGCCCCAAAACGGGGCATGCAGAGTTCAAAAAATGGTCGGCTTCGGCAATATTTGGTCTATAAGATGCACAGACATTTTCACTCCCTTTTGGGAGACAAAAAGGTCTGTCTTATAGTCTGGAAAATACGGGTAGGCCTTTTCTGAATTAAGGAGGGCCCAATCCCAAAGGTTCACCATGACTACACTTATATCTGCTTTGCATTGATAAAGAGAAGAGGGCCACCTTGAATCCTATCTGCCAAGACTTCAGATGCAAAATCCCTGAAGAAACAAAAAACAGGGAAGAGTTGTCATAGAAAGCTCTTCCTGCGATCCAGCAGCTTATTACTACTAAATGACCAGTGGGCAAAACCCTAGAAATGTATTGATTTGACAATAATATTTCTTTTACTTATATATTTATAACTAAATATAAACAAATACTAAATATGACTTAGAAGTAGAATGTCTCTTGTTTGAAACCTTGTGAGACTGGCTGCAAGTGGACATTTTAAACAATTGAGCCTTTGTAAATCATTCACTAGTTGGAAGGTACAGCTTTCTCATTTCTTGTGTTTTAGGGAAGCTTGGAAAAGGTCAAAAAATTTAAAACTGGATTTAAACTTGGGGGGGGAAGCACTCTGCTAAGTGAACATGAGACATTATATAAACCAGATGCAACTTGAATCACTTCAGACAAGTTGGGGGATGTTATCTAAAGAAGAAGTTATCTAAAGAAGAAATCACAGTAAGAATTTGTGAGGATGAGGTAATATAAAAAGAAAGTCCATTGTTAATTTTTCAACGGCAAGAGATGTATTCATGTGTCTCTCATGACTAGGCAATAAGTGAAATCAACACAAAGTGTTCTTTTGAAGCTGTGTTCAAACCTTGAGCCCTGTAGTATTCCCAGTTTAATTTAATTTAATTTAATTTAATTAGCACTTTTAGACCGCCCCCTCTCCCAAAAGGGACTCGGGGCGGTGTACAGTCCATATCAAAAACATCATAAATAAAATTTAAACAATTAAAATTATTAAATGGATAAATACATAAATAAGAGGAGGATAAAAATAGACAGAACTGTAATTGCTAAATGAATGATTTAAAATATACAAAATTTAAAACCCCAGTGTCCTATAAAATTAAGTCCCCTAAAAAACCAGTAGGAAATATATATGCCAGGAGGTAGACGTTAAAAATTATGCCAGGCCAGCCAGTCGGAACAGGTGTGTCTTCAGTTTCTGCCGGAAGGAGCGGAAGTCAGTGGTGGTTCTAATGTCGGGGGGGAGGTCATTCCAGAGGGTTGGGCCCATCACAGAGAAGGCCCTACTCCTTGGTGTCGCCCGTTGGCATTGCCTAGTGGACGGCACCAGGAGAAGCCCCTCCCTGTGAGAGCGAATTGGCCGCAGGGATGTGTGTGGGAGGACGCGATCCCGCAGGTAACTAGGCCCTATGCCCTATGCTTCTCCTCCTGCATAAAATGGGTAAAGTTCATTTACAGATGTTATTAATTACAGATGTGTATTTAATTCTCTACATCTAAATACAGATGTGCCAGCCCCAATTGCCTGTCACTGAGGGTGAGCTATAGAAAATGACCGATTAAAATTGAGAAGGCTTCGTTTTAACTCATGGCAAGGATAAATATAAACTGAGTCAATCAACTTTATTTTTCATGCTATCCATGCTATATTACTTGTAGAATAAAAGACAGATTGCATTGTTGATAGTGTTTTTTACTCCACAGTGATCAGAAAAGCAGTCCTTTGATACTATGTTAGCTACAGACTTAGCCAAGCTTAGAGTAAATCCTTTGATATCAATTACACTTAACTGAGTGATGATTAAGTTAATACTTAGTTATTTCAGTGCATATTCTAATCATGACCAAGTCTGCATTCACCGATCCCTGTAATGGTTGATTAAGCAGTTAGATGCAAGTAGAGTAACAATTGTATATCTTTAAAAGTGGTATAGAAAAGATAATTTACACAACTACAGTTTATCACATGAAGATTTGTGGAAGGGAATGAAACAGAAGATTCCACAATGGCTAAAATGCCATCCTTTCCATCTTTTCATACCACTAATCAAGAGTTGTAGAGACACCTCAAGTTAAAACAATATATATTTCATTAGCCTCTGAAGATGCTAAATGGAGACTGCAAAAGCTAGATGACAATTCAGAATTAGATTGTAATGAATCTTACATTCAAGGATTGGTCAAAATAAAGGCTAATTCATCCAGAGCTGCAAAAATCTAAGCAAACACTAGCTGGAAGTAGAGAAGTAGATATTTCTATACTTTGCTTTCATTTATTGGTCATCTAATTTTTGCAGCCCAGATCTGGAAGTCCTAAATTTATTCATTTGTTTATTTGTTTGTTAGTTTAATACCCATCTCATTTCAGAGGGACTTTCAGAATTCCAAACTGAGGATCTGCCTATACTTGCTTTATGCCAGGGGTGTCAAACTCAATTTCATTGAAGGCCGCATCAGGGTTGTGTTTGACCTTGGGGGGCAGGGGTGGGCGTGGCCAACTCGATGTCACTTGTGTCAGGGGTGCCTTTGGTGGCCTGAGTGCTCTGCCAGAGAAAAAGGGCTCCCGGGCTCTGTTTTCGCTGGTAGAGGTTTGCAGGCGGCCATCGCAGCCAAGCGATTGAGCTTGGGAGCCCAATTTCATTGGCAAAGGCACTGCGGGTCAGTCCTTCGCTGTTTCCAGGACGGCCCTGTGGGCCAGATCTAAACACTTCACAGGCCGGATCCTGGCCCTGGGCCTTGAGTTTGACACTCCTGGGTTGTGCTGTGTTTCTCTTTGTGGGAAAAGATCTTCAAAGTACTGGCTCTTATCACCAGACAGACATGTTGATCTTCTTGCTATTAAACTATATCAATGAACTTCTCAATAACAGTCATAAAACAATGAGTCAACTAGTTGAAAATTATGACAGCTGAATGTCAGTGGATGTCAGCCTTCTCAGGTAAACCAGACAGGAAGCACAACTAGATGAACTCCCAAAGATGCTTTTGCCAAAAGACAGCTGGACTCTCTTTTGTTTTGTTTTTCTTTGAAAATGTTTTGCTCCTCATCCAAAGAGCTTCTTGGATGAGAAGCAAAATGTTTTCAAAAGAAAAAAAAACCCCAAGAAATTCAAGTTGCCTTTTGGAAAAAGCACCTTTGGGACAACCATGACCTGGATGATTGGGAATCTTGACAGACAGATGAATTAGATGAACTAATTCTACTTTATTGTGAGTCTTGGAGGTCTGAAAGTATAAACTTCCTGCAACTACTTTTAATTGCTTGATTCATTAGGGTGGGTCTTTCTTAAGTTGTGTTTCTCTGACCATTAAGCCACTGGGGGCTCCTGCCTCTCTTGTTTCACTGTTTCCTAGGCGGGCAGAATCTCTTCTGCTCATTCCCCAAGGAAAGGGCTTGTGCCCATTCCACATATTCCATTCCACATTCCATTAGTGTTGAGTTCTCTCATTCAGGATGAATAGACTGTTGATTTTGTGAAGGTTAACTTGATTGCTTATGTCTTAGTCCATGTAAACCTCATATCATGGCCTAAGGCTACTGATTTATCTTCTCCTTCATAGAATCCATATTGTTCAGTTTCTGTCTTTAGTCTAAAATACTGAGGAAGAACTGCAAATTTTGAAACATTTAAGTATTTTAATAGCAATAGCACTTAGACTTATATACCACTTCACAGTGCTCTATAGCCCTCTCTAAGCACTTTACAGAGTCAGCATATTCCCCCCAACAATCTGGGTCCTCATTTTATCCACCTCGGAAGGATGGAAGGCTGAGTCAACCTTGTGCATGGTGAGATTTGAACTGCCAAATTGCAGGCAGCCGACAGTCAGCAGAAGTAGCCTGCAGTACTGCACTCTAACCACTGTGCCACCACAGCTCCTTCAAACTCTTGATACATTGAGAGATAAGACCCATCCTCTAACCCATTCTCGTCCTGTATGTTGACCCAATAGCAGGATCAGGGAGAAAGATGGAAGTCCAGAGAGGGATCAAGCAGGAGGTGTGGGTGGTTTACCTCCAGCTACATTGAGTAATTCCAAACGATGTACCGCACACCAGATTATAAGACCCACCTTAGGTTTTGGGGAGAAAAATAGGGGGGGGGGAATTCTGCCTACCAGGTATTCATCTGGCTAGCATCCTTAGTCTGGTCAGCTTCAGCACATGTTTGCTGGTTTTGAGTGCACGTATGCACCTGCTTTTTATCCCGATTGGAGATAAAAAAAACAGCTTCTAAAGCACAGCTGATCATCAGAGAGAGAAGCAATGAGTAAAGCAGGCAAAGCACGGAAGATCGCTTCACTTGTTAGCGCCTCATTAGGGCTGAAAAAAAGCTTCGAAAAGGCTACATTCGGAGTATAAGATGCACCCAAATTTTCAACCTCTTTTAGGGTGTGTGTGTCTTATACTCTGAAAAATATGGTATTTGCACATTCCAGTCATTCATACTTCAGACAAGTATATTGTGCAAACCCAGTCAAGAGATTTAATTCACTATCACGTGCCAGCCCAGAAAATTGGGTTCAGTTAATCATCTTAATCATGGGTAAGCAACACTACCAATGTAAGCATTCTTCAGCACGGATTCTTGCAGCCACACGGGAAAAAGGAGATCCACTGCTTGTCCATCAACAGCTGCATCGTAGAGCTGTTGCAGTGTTCCCAATGTCAAATTGCCATAGAAGCTGCCACAAAGAAGTTCAACATTTCCTTTCATAGTCAAAGGAAGCATTCATTATTATGACAGATCCCCGGCTTTAAGAAATATAACACTGGGGGTGCATTCTATTGTTTCTCTAATGAACCTAATTAAAAGTTATAATTGTAATGTGTCACCTGGAATATCTTCTGCTGCTGGCAGTTGTACAAAACTATAATAAACGTGATTTGTTGTTGTTTTTTCCCCCTGCTCCACTTGTGGCAACTCAGCTTTTGAGTCTGTGCAATCTATTCTTACTGCTCTAGTAGTCTTGAAAAGGAACGGGGGCTGTTTTGTAGCCAAGCACAATATTTCACTTCCCCACCCATGCGACAGGCAACAACTGTGGCAGGGAAGCTTTCTTACACACTTATCTATCTCTAAAAAAAAATGGATCCTTGCCGAAACACTGCAAACAAATATTTCAGCACCCTCATTAAGCACCCATCATATATCAATCGTCTTACCTTTTATTTTTTTCCCCCTCTGTGGTTTTAATTAGGGTGTCTGCTACACAAATCTGCATTTAGAGATTGTAGGTGAGACAAAATAGTGGGCTTGTAAGTGCTGTCAGCAAACAAGAATGATTGCAAGGTATCTTGAGTATTTTAGAGATTTGTAAGTGTGTGTGTGTGTGTGTGTGTGTGTGTGTGTGTGTGTTTTCTAAATGTCTTGAATTTCCATCAGGAAGCTTAGAACACACAACCCATTTCCTCTGAAATTAATGACAAAATGTCACTCACGATAAAGCAGTAGCTGAAGTGACCTCGGAGCAGGATAATCAGTGAATGACAGGCACATTTCTAGGATGATCAGCAATAATATTTTTTGAGAGAGAACCTCTAAGTAGCAGCTTTCTGTCAGGTGATAAAATATTCAGTTCCCTGATCTTCAGAGAAAACAACTGCTACATTACCTTTTCTCATTACCACACCACAGAAGTGGAAATAAGGCATTTTCTTCTCTCCCATATTTCTCAAGTATTTCCTTAAAATTCTTTACAAGAAGGCTAACAGTCCAGAGATGTCTTGTTCCCACAATCATAAGGACATCAGGCCTTCCTTGCTTCTGACTCATAGATGCTGATCAGAGGCTGGACTTGATAACGTGACTTAGGAGACATTTGGCTGTGTAAAGTTAAGTACATCAAGAAAAATATCTAAAGGTGCTAGTCGTTCCTGACTCTAGGGGGTGGTGCTCATCTCCGTTTCAAAGCCGAAGAGCCAGCACTGTCTGAAGACGTCTCCGTGGTCATGTGGCTGGCATGACTAAACACCAAAGACGCATGGAATGCTGTTACCTTCCCACCAAAGGTGGTCCCTATTTTTCTACTTGCATTTTTACATGCTTTCGAACTGCTAGGTTGGCAGAAGCTGGGACAAGTAACGGGAGCTCACTCTGTTATGTGGCACTAGGGATTCGACCACCGAACTGCCGACCTTTCTGATCGACAAGCTCAGTGTCTTAGCTTTGCAAAAACTGTTCAGGTATAGACATGACTACAAGGGTATTTTTAAAGCTTGTTTTGAGATTTGGGTTCAGATCTTTCCACATCTATTAATACCACCTGACAGTTACGACAGCCTGCTATTTTTCAAAGTAAATGTACCCGTAGGGGTGTTTTATGGAGAAATTAAGAGGTTGCTCATGTATGAAAAATAGTCATGTCGCTTTTTTCGGTGCCATTGTAACTTTGAACAGTCACTAAATGAACTGTTGTAAGTCGGAGACTCCCTATACCAGTGATGGCTAACCTTTTTCTCCTTGTGTGCCAAAAATGCACAGACATGCACAACAACGTGTGATTGCGTGCCCACACCCATAATGCAATGCAGCCCATCCTCCATGCTTGCACTCACGACCCCCTCGATCCCCACGCATTTGCACATGAACCCCCCCATGCATGCACATGCATCTCCCACATGCGCAGCAGAGACCCCAAAGTCAGCTGGCCAGCGGGAGACGCGTGCACGTATATGCGGTGGAACTGAGCTGGGCGACGGCTCGCATGCCTGCAGAAAGGGCTCCGTGGGCCACCTTTGGCACACATGCCATAGCTCGCCATCACAGCCCTATATTCCCCATTGTTTCCAGTGGAGACAAGGACATGTATATGCAATGGAAAGGATACAGAGCGAAAGAGAGAAAACGTGATTTCATGGAGTGAGTGGAACGAACGTGAGTGGAGCTGTGTCGATGTTCCACATGGCCACAATGGAATGTCTCTGTCCACAGCGCCCTGAAGTCATCTGTTGTTTGCATGACCTTGTTGCTTGGAGTTAATTCATTCTATTGGCCAAATATTGATTCCCCATTCTTGCTAAAAAGAGAGTGCGCACAATATGAAAAAGTGGGAAATGAATTCAAAGAGTTGAAGAGGAAATGCATCCATTATTATACATTGACAAATCATTACAGTTATTGAAATTATGTCAACATCATTCTTATACTGGACCATCCTTCAGACAATGGATGCTTTCAAGCAGACCCCTTCAAAGAAACAAACTGCTCACTCTAACACAGAAGGCACGGCACAAGACTCAGTAACTCTGCATGAGGAAATATGTTAATTATACATAAGACACCTGCGGTCAATGCAGCTATTGAAATGAATAGTCGAAGGAAATGAAGAAGCTTCGGTGGTCCTGTTTATTTGCTTGGGAAAAAGCAAGAATCGGAGTCCCATTTGTATCCTAAAATGTTCCTTTGTAAACTTCTTTTATGCACATCTGATCTGTAAGGGCCCCCTGAGAAATCATTAAACACTAACTCTCCAGCATGCCAAGAAACTTAAGCCATGAAATGACAATAATTAAATAATGAGATGCTCTCATGCCTAGAGGTGTACATAGAAACAAAATCACTACATTTCTCTAAAGCTGCAGGTGCCTAACTACATCTTAAATAATAAGGGGCCCGTATCTGGCAGTCATTCCAACCAAGATATCCCTCTGCAGTAGCACAACATGAGGCTGATGTTCAACTGTGAACGTGAGGTCAATAATACATTTATTTCCTGCCATGTGAAGATAAAAACCAAAGGCAATAAACAAAGTTCAAAGTTTCTTTGCCAATAGCCGTGCAATCCTTCACTGTTTTCAGCATTTTTATTCCCAAGTCTTTCCAGGGAGGGATTGTGACTTCAGATACAGGTGTAGGTATGTGTATAGGTGTGCTTGCTGTGGAATGACATAGTTTTTACAAATGTATCAGAGGTGGGTTGCTACCGGTTCACACTGATTCGGGCAAACTGGTAGTGGAGATTGCAACTGGGTCGCCGAACCGGTAGGGACGGCAGGCTCGCCATGCCCCCAAACCAGTGCCCTGGTTGCCCACGGTGTTGCCGGCATGTTTTTTAGTCGTTTTAAAATGTTCTGTGATTGCGCAAAACAATTTATAGTCAACTGTGCATGCGCAAGCAACATACGGCCCGTGCGCGAAGCGAACAGGCAGTAATGCCAGCAGCAACCCACACCTGAAATGTGTAGATTTTACACTACACTGGACGGAAGGCTCATCCTCATATCTTGCTGATCATGGAACATAGATGCCCCACTGATTGTTTTTAGAGGACATATCTTCAGGATGTCACTGTAGAAATAGCTTCTGTTTATATTAAGGTGTTGTGGCGTTTTTCTTGTCTAGAAACATTTCCCCACGTCTCATGACCATAGGGTTCAAACAACCGTGAGATGGCGGTAAAGAGTTACAGAAAACTCGACCTTTTATTCCCATCTAGTGATTGTATGGAATTCCGCATGCCAGAAGTGGTGGTCCTCTTTTTACCAGCTTTTCAGTCTAAAGTCATGATATTGGTTATATCATTATCTGAGGAAGCTCATGAGCACATCTGAGGAAGCCAACACGAGGCATCAACTCTTCTTCAAATGCGGTCTAACAAAAGCTTACGTAGTGTGTGTGAGTGTGTGTGTGTGTGTGTGTGTGTGTGTGTGTTTGGAATCTGCTCCTGGAAAATTTGGAATGTGGAATAAAAGCTATGGAACAGAACTTTCTTTAGTACCATAATGAAGAAAAATAACAAATCCGATTGGAGTTCTCCAATCGCATGCTTTTGTTACAAGCAGTCCCAAACATGTTTCTGCAATAACTTGACTTCTTTAGGGTTAATTAGAATGCCCTCCAATAAATTCATTCTAAAGTGCTGCTCGTTTTTCTGAAAGCAAATCTGTACTGGTCAACCTTTATGAAGAAATGTGAATACTATTGCAAGGGTAGATATTGGCTCCCATTGTAGCAAAAGAGCAACATGCTACACTATCTTTAAAGTTAGTGCAAAAATCCAGATGCCACTAGGTAGTATTAAGAGTTAAGAACAGTTTATAGTTCACTGACAGTAGAAAAAGGACTACTGTATCTGGTCTACAAAAATCCAGAAAAACAGTAGGTGGAAGCAAGGAGTTAGTTTGCTACATCTCTTTGCTGCCATCTAGTGGTTAACACAGGCCACATTACCACTAGATGGCAGCAAAGAGATGTAGCAAACTAACTCCTTGCTTCCACCTACTGTTTTCAAATAAATATGAAATTGAACAATTTTAGTAGGACTTAATCCAAAAGTAGGCTTTTCTCACTCTTTAGTCCAAATAATAATTCCTTATTTGGAGATTTTAACTTCTGCCACCGGTCCAGTGCTAATATGTCACTGCTGCTATTAAGTGTCATGTATGAAGCATCTTGCAAGAGAAAATATTACAGTGGGGTTTCCGAGGCCCTCTGCATCATCAAAGGAACATTACTTGGAAATAATACCTTTCAGAAAACAGGACACTTGCTTTCATTTATTTTTCGGTTCCAAACAAAGAAACCAAGGAAGGGGACAGAAGTGGAACAATCTCATAAATTAATATCACGTTCCTAAATAATAGCTATGTTTCTCATCAGTGTGATGTTTTGCATTCTGAACGTACAAAGGCATCTTTTTAGGGCCTCCATTAAGACAAAAATGGAAAATATTAAACGCACAAAGAAACATTAATCAAATGCTATTGACTCAGAGTTAAGAAGGACAACCTGTGCTATTCAATATGAGAACAAGGAATGCTTATTTATAGGGGGGGGGGGAATCTCCTCTCTTGAAGGATAACAATTATATTAAGCAGCAATTTGACCATCATTCTATTGTTATGGACCAGAGGTGGTATTAGCAGGTTCTGATAGCTGGTAGCAGAAATTTTGAGTAGTTCGGAGAACTGGTAAATACCAACTCTGACTGGCTCCACCCTCATCTATTCTCTGCCTCCCAAGTCCCAGCTGATCAGGAGGAAATGTGGATTTTACAATATCCTTCCCCTGGAGTGGGGAGGGAATGGAGATTTTACAGTATCCTTCCCCTGCCACCAAGCTACACCCACAAGCCACACCACGCCCACCAAGCCACGCCCACAGAACCGGTAGTCAAAAAAATGAATTTCACCACTGCTTTGGTGGTGTGGTTTTCGCTACCATCTTGCTAGTTCAACTCTCTGTGAACTCCTTTGCCCCCTTAGTGAAAGCTGAATCCTCCACATTCACCTTTAGCCATGTTGTCATTAAATAAGTTCAAGGGCACCACACATGGTCCCCACCCTCCATGAGAAATATCTGAATTGTCTTTCTCTCTTCTGAAAAAAAAGTCATGAAGCCAATCCTCTTTTTCTCAATCTGAATGAGAACAAAAACAAAGTTTTTGAGTGTTGATAGACCAAGGGACCCTGGACAAAATGGCTGCCGGGGAGAGAGGGGTGATATGTATATTACTGAGTAACCCACTATATATATATTCCCTGCCCTTCTTTGTTCCACCAATTCTTTCCCTCACAGCTTAGCATTATTTTTCCTTTCCCCCATCTTCCTTCCCAGAATTGCCAAAACCTGAGGGTGCTTATGTGCTCCATCCCTTTCTTCCTTATCATGGACCAACGGTTGTTTTTTTATGTCTTCTAATCTAATTTAATTCAATGAAAGCTGCAATTCCCAGCCAGATTCTGGAGTTCCTGAAGGTGACTTGTGGCTCCCTGGCAAATTATGATTGATGATGTCAATGTTGACTCTTAGCATCCACACAGATAGATTTTCTGCATGTAGATCTGTCTCTGACCCAGTCCTTCGGCACTTCCAGTGGTGCACAGATTGCTATTGTATGCGAGTTCATCCGCCTGGATGCTGATCACCTTCTTTTTCCTTCCAACTTGACTAAACGACCCCTTAAAAACAAACTCACGTCTTCTACAGCAAGTTCAGCCACTCCGGGAATGTTTAAAAAAACATTTTGGAGCTTCTCCAAGACCCCAGACTTAATCACATACAGTACACTCTCTTCAAGAAATATATATATATATATATACCGGAGGATTCTGCAAATGGCAGAAATTGTAAATAAGAACAAGTTGGTAAACTTAGCATTCCTGCAAGTCCTTGGGGAAGTTTGGCACATTTCCCTGTACTGCTACATAAACTGAACCAAACAACAACAACAACACGTATCTTTAGCGAACGGTGGGGGGGGGGAACACATTTCAGGAGAGGGGGGAGGGAAATTTAATATAAAGGCCTAAAGTATTTACTGAAAATACATACATACACATATACATACACCTCTTAATATATGCATTCATATACAGGCAACTAATAAAACTTTTTTTAAAAAAACGCTGCAGTAATCTTTCCTGGAGTTACCAGTTGTGGTAGACCAAGTCTGCAGCAAATATGGCTCCATCCCAGCTGAGTGAATACTTTATGGGAAGTGAAGCACAATACATCTGAGAAGCATCAGCTTGGGAAAGACTCCAGCAAACAGAAACACAAAGCTATTAGACATTTATGGTTGGATCTCTGGGTACCTTTTGCTTAATAGAAACGGTTCGATGCATTGGGGGAGAATTTGGATCCAAGCTTAACAATGGTAGAAGGAGGCATAACCATTTCCCCACTCCGCTACAGCTGTGACTCAACCCAAAGGAGCTGCTATTAGACCATGAGATAGGAACGCTAGTGCTGTGCTGCTGAAATCTGTATTGAAATTTCTCAAAAATGGTCTTCATCTGATTTTAAAAAAGGGTTCTGTTTTTTTCTTTATTCTCAATACCTTCCTTCTGCTCTCCCACTTTCTTTTCTTTTCTTTCTTTAATTATTTATTTATTTTTCTCTTTTTTCATTTCTTTCTCTTTTTTCTTTCTTTCTTTCTTTCTTTTGTTTCTTCCTTTCTCTTTTTCTTCTTTCGTTCTTTCTTTCCTCCCAGGAAAAACAGTCATAAGTCACTTTTTTCAGTGCCATTATAATTTTGAACGGTAACTAAATGAACTGTTGTAAGTCAAGGGCTACTTGTAGGGGTTCAAAGACAAAGAGAAAATTTTTTCCATCAGGGTAACTGCTAAAACAGCAGCTGCCATCCATACTCAGAAGAGATGTCTCTTTTCCTTCCCACATCCAGAGGGCATTTCGGACATGTACAGGAAAGGAAAAAGAAAATTAGCCAGTCTATGAGCAATTATGGTTATAGACTGGCTAATTGAATGCTGGGCAGCAACAACAGGGACTGAAAGCTCTCTCCACATTATGGAAATGCAAATGCTCTGTTGGATATCGGGCACCTCTCTTCTTGACCACATCACAAATAACACCATTCGACAGCATTTGGTGTGGCACCAATTACAGAGAAGATGAGAGAAGGCTGACTCCGCTGGTATGGACATGTCCAGAGAGCAGCACCTTCCACCATTGCCAAGACAGCCTGCCAACTAGAAGTCAATGACCAGCGACCTTATGGGTGTCCAAAACAGAGATGGCAAGACACCATCAACAAAGACATGCAAGACGGAGAGGGCGGAGCTGACATCACAACGATACGACATGTGATCTTGGAGCTCCAAGATCACCATTGATATCTCTGCTGCTGGACGGTCCCTTTGGACCTAAACCATTCCGTAGAGACAGTGATAGAGAAGGGCACAACCTGCTGATCCCAGGGACATCACAAAGTCCGTGGTAGATCCAGGAGAAGTTCTTTTTTCCGGCCACAGAGAAACAGCCATTGAAGCTGCTGAAAGTTGGGACAGCTTCAGAATGGAAGAAAATCGGGAGAGAAAATGTGTCGAATTGGTGAGATAAATTTTATTATTAGAGAAGAGAACACTCAAAAAGATCAAAAGTAAAGTTAAAATTGAAGATAGAAGAAGTTAAGTGGCAAGATTAAGCCTGAGTCAAACTTAGTGTGCTATCTTTCTTTAACTTTTTTTTTTATGGATGGAACTTTTACAAATGTCTTTTACTTTTTAAACTGGACCGGTTTTTATTTCCTTCTTCTATTTTTCTTTTTTTTAATACTTATTGATTAAGACTTTCTCTCTTTTTCTCTTTTCAACACTCTATTGGTTATGACGAGAACAGTCAAATCTGAACTGCAGACTTCCTGGGTGAAATGACTGATCCAGTGTTTGGAATGTCCTTCTTTTTTCCTATCCTCTGTTTTGTGTAATATCTTGCGTAATGAAAGAGTGCTAAACAACAACAAAAGCTTGTACCTCATTTGTCCCATATGTGTTACTTCTAATAAAGATATTCCCCAATTATGGGTTTGGGGGTGTTTCCCCCCCCCCCTCCATGAATCAGCACAGCTGTGATTGCTTTTTATGCTACCTATGATTTAAAAAAATACTCGAGCAAAATATTTAGAAAGAACAGGGAAAAATGGATTTGGAGTAGGGATTCGACCATTTAATGGGTTGCTAGGAAAAATATCAGGGATAATAAATGCACTTACCCATCATTTCATAGGCAAAGACAACAATGCATTGGAAATATTTCCAGAAACTAGAGGGGACAGAAAAAAGGGCTGACATAAAAGTTCCTAGTTTTCTGAGGTTATCTGCTAGAGCAGGAGCGTCAAACTTGATTTCATTGAGGGCCACATCAGGGTTGGGTTTGACCTCAGAGGGGTGGGGGTGTGACCAGGTGGGCATGGCCAGATCGATGTCACTCGTGTCAGGGACACTTACGGTGCCTCAAGCATTCTGCCAGTGAAAACACAGCTCGGGAGGGCAACCCTCCCAAGCTTCATTTTTGCTAGCAGAGAGCTGCAGGAGGCCATTGCAGCCCAAAATGAAGCATGTGGCCCTCCTGAGCTCCATTTTCTCTGACAGAGGACCACAGAAATGGTGGGTTGCTATTTTTCACTACCGATTTGCTCGTGCACGTGCATGTGCTTTGCTTGCACTTTTGCATGCGCAGAAACGTCCAGGCAGGTGGGTGGAGCCTCCCTCCGCTGCTACTACAGGTTCACCCAATCCGGGCCAAACCAGGAGCAACCCACCTCTGGACCACAGGACAGTCCGCTGTTTCCAGGGTGGCCCCGTGAGCCAGATCTGCAGGCCAGATCTGGCCTGCGGGCCTTGAGTTTGACAGCCCTATGCTAGAGGTTTTATGCCTTGAATGACTAACTCTTCCATGAGATAATTTAGAGATAGAAAGATCTTCCATCAGGAAGACAGTAACCAAAAGAATTAAGATGGTACTCCAACTACAGTGACTTCATCCACATATCTTAGAACAGTGGAATTTATAAATCTGAAATCCATGGATGTAACACCTTAGGGTTTGGTTGATTATGTGATTTCTCATTGAGCTTTTGAAAAAGTAGGCTTATTCCCACTATGTCCCTTTTTGGGAGAAAAAAATATTTTATTTCCTATCTGTTTACCCGTTCAGAGGTTTAAAAAAAATATCAAACTGAAATGATTTTTTAAAGCCATTCGCTAAAGAAAGAAGACAAGAATAATCTATGTTGCTGAAATCATAGTTTCGGAGATACTTCCATTGCTGATGTCTTGAAATGAATGTCTGGAACTACTATTCAAGAAAATACCCAACACCTGCATTATATTCTTTATCTTAAAGCAACTTTCCTTTGATATGAAGGCCTTACTAGCCGTGATGGTTAAAATTCCTCCTAAACTTTTCTTAAATTATTTTAAAGTCTTTTTAATCACTTTTGGTTATGCTTGAGTTATATTACACATCACCAACTATAACAGGATATGGAGCTGTTTGTGGATTCTGACATGTAGTGGACACCAGTTCTGCCAGACTGAGTCAGTACCTGAATCTTTGAGGTTTTGTAAGCCCATACTGATGCCGTCAGAAATATTATCTAGCAACCTATCAGCTTCTTTCTCAATTGCCTTCCATTTTTCCAAGCATAAGGTTTTCTTTAATGACTCTTGGTAAGACTACCAGTGCATTCTTTTTCTTGTAAAAGAAGGAGGATTTGACAACCCATGCACCAAAATCCCTTCCTTTCCTAGCCAATGACAGGGCTAGTCCACTTTGTCACTGGGAAACAAAGATGTTGGGTCCAAGTGAAAGGTTGCCAAATGCATTAAAATCTGGGTCTTATCTTGGGGGAAGCAATCAATGGAACACCAGGACAAAAGCTGGCACTGCCCAACTGAAGCTGCTCACTGAGGAATGCAAGACTTGGCAATTATGTTTCATACATTGCAGGATGTTGTTATTCTGTTCAAATACAAAGATGAGGATGTATTCATGATTGAGTATTAGTATAGATATGGCTATGACCAAAGGCTGTAATCAAAGAAACATAAGAGGGGAGGGAGATATACTGGTCCACCAGCTCATTAATCCCATTCTGGACAATGTTGTAATTAGGGAAATTGTAGCCATAGCACAGAACATTGGGGTTCTGGGGCCGATACTAGTGGGGAGCTGTAATCTGGTGGTCCCAGCAATTGATATAAAAGGGGTGGAGGGCACACTAGCTCTGCTTGTAGCTGGGGTGGTCAAGGGGCGGTCAAGGGCTGGTTTGCTAACCCAGCATGCCCTGCAAGCATAGGCAGAAGACTGGAGGATGCCCTCTGGTGAAGGGCAGCTCGGAGGATTTTCCAAGTGACTTTGAGGTAGAGCAGCAAGAAGGCATCCTTCAGGAATAAGGGTAGCAGTCTGGTTTGACTTCATCTAAAATATTGAATTATTTGTACCACCTGCAATCCAAAGTATTCTCAATTATTTTCTATAGCATCACAATCTAAGGATTGTTCATCCTTTCATGCCCACATGTTACAACTGGGAAAACCATAGTCTTGACAAAATGTATCTTTCTTGTGCATGTGGCATCTCTGTTCTGTTTAATGTTTTGTCCAAATTTGGCAAAGTTTTTTTTTTTGTCCCAAGAAGCACATATTATTTATATTCTGGGGCTACAATCATTATCCTTGTGAATTCTTTCAGCCTAGAAGGATCAAGCCTGTTACAAATTCAACATCTTTTCCATCTATTTGCATTTGGTTAGCACTGCTTGTTGACATAATCTTAGTGTTGTGTTTTCTTTAAATATTGAGCTGCAGACCAGCTGCTCTTCTTTCACCTTCAGCAAAAAAAAATCCTTAGGACTCGGTAAATTGTTCTTTGTAAGCCAAGCTTTATAGCTTAGCAGGTTATTGAACCCTTATAGTTTAGATAACAAACCATGGTTTAAAAACCCAAAGATTAGCATGATATATAAAGTCAAAATGAATTTCCATAAATAACAGTAGCAGTGATATATACCTATTCAATAGATTTTGGATATGATAGATGAATCCAATACTTGAAATAACTTTTGATAAGGGTTTTGTTTTGCCGGGTTTCTCAGAATTGAAGTTCAAGTGCAAAGCCCAAGAGAAGGTATAAATACCCCCACCCTCAATTCCATGGGGGTCAACTACACCAGAACTACAAACATGTGATTCTGCTTCATGGATAAATGGACCCTCTTTCCAATCAGCCTCCAGCCTCCATTTTGTCTCCAGTGCATTTCTCCCAGCTTGGAACTGAATCAGATGGATATTTCTTCCAACACTTTCTACTTGATCTGTTCTCATTAAAGGGTTGGTTCACCTTCAGATACTGTCTGTAATTCCACGACTGTAGTTAATCATCTAACTTCCTGATCCTAAATGGACAGGGTTCATGCTATCATGAGCTTGCACAAAACACAGATACAATTAGTTTGGGAGTGCTGGAGACGCATGGCCTTGATATTTCATCATCTCCTCTTCCTCCTTTTTTTTTAAAGGTTCAGCCACAATATATACAGGATAATTGATGCTGTCAATGTTTAGCCAAGTCATTTGCATTCGGTAATCCATATCGGACAGATGTTCGTTGCCACTGTCCGTTTTTATATCAGGCTGTCCAGCAAGTTGTCACTGATTTATCGCAAAGTGCAGCGTTGAACCCAAATTCTCAATTAGCATAAAATTACTATAATTTAGCCACAATCGTCACTGCTGACAGCATCTTATTTCAGGATGGCTGACTGACTGACTGACTGACTGCTAGATTGCAGGCAGCATCAACTAGCTTCCTTAATAGCCTAAAATGGAAATCTCAGTGTGAATATGCCTTTTAACATCAGGCACCATCAATTAGCCACCTTAGAAGCCTCTCGGTTTCAGCATTCCTGCTACCGAGAACAAGGAGGAGCTGCAAACTGTAAACCCTTTAACGCTGGTGACACATTTACTCCTCCCTAAATCATTATGGAATTTCCTGTTCGCCAAAAGAAATGCTCTCGCATTCAATATACAAGAAATGGTTGAAAGCTCCCTGTTGTTGTTTTCCCTATTGAGGAGGAGTAAGGCACTTGTGTTCAATGAAGGTTTGCAGTACTACAACTCCCAGCATCCCCCTGTTGGAAGAAATGGGTTCAGTTCCAAGTGGAGAAAAAGACACTGGATACAATGGTGGCTGTTTGGAAAGATGGTTTTAATGGTGGACAGGACCACATGGCTTGATGTCCCAGGGAAAAAGCACATGGGTGAGAGAAAGAGAGAGATTTATACCTTCTGTTGGGCTCCACCTTAGAACTTCCTGTTCCTGTGTAAGAAATGTATCCCATTGGCTGTCAGATTCCCAGGGGGCAGGGGTCTTAGCTAACTTTGTAGACTATCTGTGTCCCAGGCTTGGCTGAGCCTTGCTGGATGATGTAATCCTCCCAGGTGCCATGTGGTGAGATGAGTAGAGGGCTAATCCTGTCATGTCCTGAGGGCCATGTCTTAATCCCATCACCCTGCAGCTGAAGAGGGGAGTAAGGAGCTGCTTTCTCTTTAAAACATGTTTCTCCTTTTCCCATCCAGGGAAACATAATATTCTGCCTTTTTAATATTTCCTAGAATATTTCGTGTTTCTAGGAGAGGGGTGGGTGCTAACTTCCTACACCTCATCCTTAGCTTTGCAGGCTAATACCGCTAGAAGTTGTAGAGTCGCCATTTCTGGCAAACTAATTTCTCTATATTCGTGGAGATGTGAACTGTTACACTGGGGAAAGACCGACATGTCAGTAGAGAGATTAAGGAATAGCCTTGAAGGATGGTGAGAAGATTGGTTGCCAAGGCATCAATCAGAAGTGTGGCTGAAGCCCATTCCAAGAAACTAATTTGAGGAAATGCCTCAAACAGCCCCCTCCCTAATTCACAGGAAGATAAAGTGAGAGGGAGTATAACACATTCACCCTTGCAAGATGTTGGTTACTGCAGCTGTTCCAATAAAAGTAGCCTTAGTTTCTTAGTCTGATCTACCTTCAGGGCTTGACGGGATCTTTATCATGTCTGTAAAGAACCAGCAACCTTGTCTTCTCATCACTTCTGTCAACACTTCCTTCTGCTGCTCAGATGATCAGTTTACAGCAGGACAGCAGAGAACAGAAAGTTGCTTCCCTGCTGTCAGCAGCAACTAGGGAGTCAATACAGAGTAGAATCACTTAGGGAGGAATGAAGGCAAAATCCTTTCCTTCTTGCTGATGCCGTCAGCATCGTACACTTGGTCAATGTGTTCTGAAGGATGCATAGATCCATGGGTAAATGTTGGTATCCATGGGAAGTGTAAATTTGTGGTTTATTTCTGCTATTGTTCTGACCTAGGCTTTCTTATCTTCCTTGAAATGCTGCCAGACACCTAATTGCCAAATGCAAAGCAAGGCCAAACTTAGCACAGAGTCAAACAGAACTTTTCAAAGCTTGAAGCGACCAGATGAACTAATTGCTTCCTGCAAAGACTCATATCCCATTCGCTCCTCTTTTATGTCTTATGGGAGGGGTCAATCATCTCCAAGCCTTACTCCCAAGTCAACCCTGTTTTCTTAATTGTTCTTGCCTTCTGGCAGCTCTGTGCATGCGCACATTGGGAATAGGGTTCCACTGCTCTTCTGCTTTGCTGATGTCAGACTCCGGATGCTCCAGAGGCAGCACATAACTCCCAGATGGCCTTGACCCCATCTCTGCCTCCAACACAGAGCCCTCGTCTGAGCCTTCCCCAGACTCCAGGACTGGCCCATGTTCCTCCCCAACCTCTTCACTGTCCAACTGTGCTGTCAGCTCTGCAGGCCGCCAGTGGACTACAGCAGCTATGGTCTTACTCTTAATCTCCAAGCGTACCTAGAGAGGCATTCTCTATATTTCCAGGACTTAAACTACTGGGTAAGGTACAACTTGTTATTATTAGCACCTAGGTTCACATAAGTATGTGGTTCCAATAATTGGTTGCAATCCATTTCGGCAACATGCCAAGGAATGACCCATGGGGAACTGAGACGCAAAAGGCTAGAAAAACAGAAGAAATCTCCATTTGAACAATGGTCATTATCCCAATCCAACATGGTCCATTGCCTGGATTAGCTGGAGTTGTAGTACAGTACCTTTGAAGTCGAGATTGAAAAAGCGGTTACATTTGGGATTAGAAATGGGTTCTGGCCCAATGGAGTTTAGCAGCAATATTATTCAAAAGAAATCATAAGTACAGGTAGCCCTCGACTGACAACCACAATTGAGCCAGGGGTGGGTTGCAGGTGGTACGCCCCGGTATGGGTGTACCGATGCCTGCAGGGAGCACTGGGTACTGTTCCGGTACTGTGCTCCGGAGGGCCTGCCCGCCCGGCTTCCTTACATGTATTTGAGCTCTTTGGTGCTTCTGTGCATGCGCATGGAGCATACGGCGCCTGTGCAATGCTCCGCCAAGCAGCTGGAGCACCACGGAGGCATTGCGGAGTATCGCAGGAGGTAAGGACGCATGCGTGTGCTGTACGCATGTACGCACACGTTTATGTGGTGGACGCCAGGGCCCTGTTGCACCATACTGGTTGCACCGGGATCCAGAACCCACCACTGAATTGAGCCCAAAATGTATGTTCTTAAGTGAGACATTTGTTAAGTGAGTTTAGTCACATTTTACAACCTTTCTTACTATAGTTGTTAAGTGAATCACTGCAGTTGTTAGTGACATGGTTATTAAGTGAATCTGGTTTCCCCATTGACTTTGCTTGTCAGGAGGTTACAAAAGGGGATCACATGATCCCAAGACACTGCAACCGTCATAACTATGAGTCAGTTGGCAAGAACCCAAATATTGATCACATGACCATGGAGATGCCAGAATGGTCGTAAGAAAAACGGACATGAATCACTTTTTTTACTGCTATTGTAACTTCGAACCGTCACTAAACAAACTGTTCTAAGTCGAGGGCTGCCTGTGATGCTATTTACGCTGCAATATTTTATCACATCAGATTAGCAAGAAGAGAAATGCTTGTTTCCCAGGACTTGTAAATGAACAAGTCCCCTTCAGTACCAGGAGGCTGGGGATCTGAAGGTGTCAGAGGTGAGCATGCCAAGAAACAGAGGTGGTATTCAGCAGGTTCGGACCGGTTCTGGAGAATCAGAGCTAAATACTACCTCTGACTAGCCCCGCCCCCATCTATTCTCTGCCTCCCGAGTCCCAGCTGATTGGGAGGAAATGGGAATTTTGCAGTAACCTTCCCCTGCCACATCCATCAAGCCACGCCCACCAAGCCACACCCACAGAACCAGTAGTAAAAAACCTGTGAATCCCACCACTGCCAACACAGGATAAAGATCAGTCCTATTAAAGCTTTTACATATCCTACTGAATATTTGCAGAGACTGTTGAAGAAGAAAAATGTGGGAGTAGGAGTTCTTGCAAATTCACTTATATGTGTTTAAATTGGAACCCTCACACAATGTCCCCCAAGGGGGACCGGTGGAGGTGTGCCTCCTTGGCAACTAAGTAATATTGCCTCCTTGAATCCCTGGTAGAATCTTTAATCTAATATTTTTAGAAACAATATCTTGGTGCCTTTGTTTTGTCAGGGGAATGTTGATTTTCTCTTGCTGATCCGTGAGTACGGAAGCCTCACTGTGTAACCGCACTGCACACCCACAACAGAGACATGACATGAAGCAAATGAGCTGCCAGGGCATTAATATTCCAGAAGGGTGGCATTCTCATCAAATAGATCAATTACCACCATTAAGAGAGAAATGCTCACATTGGCATAGGAGAAAATTCAATCTGACAATATAAAAACAATGCAGCTTCAGCAACATGAGTACAAAATTAATGGTGGAAATGTAGACCAATCCACGTTCCCTTGGGGGAAAGTTGATATGCAAATCTAAAATGGGGATTAAAAAATAGTGGGGTTCTAATCAGGGGTAAAATTCAGCAGGTTCTGACAGATTCTGTAGCAGAAATTTTGAGTAGTTCAGAGAACCGGCACATACCACCTCTGGCTGGCCCCCCAAGTGCGGTGGGAATGGGGATTTTGCATTATCCTTCCCCTGCCACACCCACAAAGCCACGCCCACAGAACCGGTAGTAGAAAAATTTGAATTTCACCACTGGGGTCCAGCAGATGATTGGAGTTTTGCACATCCAGTAAGTGTGCACCTGCTAATTAATACATATGAAATTGCAATTGACTTGGGCAGAGAGGGTGAAAATCTTTATTTTGTTACACTCATAGTAGAGCAGGGGTCTCAAACTGGCGGCCCACGGCCCAGATGAGCCACGCAGAGGCCCACCCCAGCTCCGTGAAAGAGAAAAAGTCACGAAATGCCACATGACGGCAACGGGATGCCCCGAGTTTGACACTGTGTTAGTAGAGGGTTCGATGTCTTTGGGCTGCTGTGAGAGAAAATATAAATGATAACAGAAGATAACAGAATACAGGTAGATCTCAACTTTCCACAGTTGGTTTAGTGACCATTCAAAGTTAAAACGGCACAGAAAAAAGGTGATTTCATTCTTACAACCATTGCAGCATTCCCATGGGCATGTGATCAAAATTCAGATGCTTGGCAACCGACTCATATTTATGACAGTTACAGCGTTCCAGCATCGTGTGATCACGTTTTGTGACCTTCTGACAAGCAAAGTCAATGGGGAAGCCAGATTCACTTAATAACCGTGTTAACAATTGCAGTGATTCATTTAACAACTACATCGTAACATGGGGCAAAATTCACAACTGTCTCGCTTAGCAACAGAAATTGTGGGGTCAATTCTGGTAGTACGTCAAGGACTACCTGTATATTAGCAAGATTTAGAGGATTCTACTATTTAGCCTGTATGGTCCAGTAGTTAAGGCATTAGGCCAGAAATCAGGAGATCGAGTCCTGCCTTAGCCATAAAAACCAGCTAGTTGACATTAGCCCAGTCACTTTCTCTCAACTCAACCCACCTCACAGGGTTATTTAAAAAAAAAGTTTTATTTTTCTTTCTCATATATACATTCACAAATATACATTCTCATAAGTACTATTAATATTTTTATGTTGTCTTTTAATATTTATCACGTTCCATTTAAACATGTAAAAGTATAATCGGGGTCGCTTTCCTGCCACCCCGAACATTTATCTTATTTTACAACAACCCTACTCCTTCTTTCATCCTCCCAAACTTCCTTCTCTACCTTCTTCTTTCCTCCTCTCCTTTCTCTTTTCTTCTTCCCCTCCCTCTCCCACACTCCTCCTCTCTTCTTCTTCTTCTCCTTCCTGCCTGCTCTCCTACTCTTAATACCCCTCCCTTACTTCCTCTCCTTTTCTCTTTCTTCTTTTCCCTCCTCTTTCTCCCTCCTCCCATTGTTGCATTTACTTATTTTCTTCTTCACTCTGATGGGTTTTCGGGGTGAGATTCAAGCAAATCCAGTTTCATATTTACATAAAAATAAATTTCCTCTTCCATATTTTATTTTCATTATAATAATTCCACATATGTCGTCTTTTAATTGTATATTTGTATATTGATACTTTTCTGTTTTTCCTTTCCCCTCCCCTTAATTTAATTGTGTGTCATCTGGGTTACTTAATCTGTAGTCTCACCCAGGGTTATTTTTGTGGGGGAAATAGGAGAAAGAAGGTGTGTTGTATATGTTCCTTGCCCTGAGTTATTTGTAAAAATAATAATGGTGGGATATAAATCAATAAATAGATTGAAGCTGTTCTTTTTGCAGGGTGTTTTTTCCCCAAAAAAATCCATTTCTGATTTGCCCTCAAACATATTTACTGTATCTATTTTAATATTTTCATACAAATATTTTAGCATACACTTAAAAACATAAAGCAACCTAAAGCTGCTAAACTTAGAGAGATGTGGCTGAGGTGGCATATAACACTAACAAAACTTTACAAACTTTAGAAAGGTAAAGGTTCAGTGAATTGAGGAGAGCAAATCAGAATTCCCACATCAATACTGTGTTAAAGTTAAAGCAGACAAACAAAACAAGCCAGTTTCCAAGCTATAATCCTGCAGATATAACTTCCATCTTTAAAAAGATAATCAGGAATCTCTTTGAAGTCCTGAACCTCACTGAAAGGAAACGAGAACTATGGAATGAATTCAGAGAAGTCCTTAAGGATGAATATAAAAAGAGCCTTTTTGTTGCAGAAACTCAAATCCAGAAAGCACACACAGATAACTGATTCAGCTGGGCTCATTAGCTTCTTTATATACAAAAGAATAGATGAATAAATGTACAATACCAACAGGTGGTTCTTCCAAGTAAACACAAGGCAGGAGAGTTGCAGGCAAACACAAGCAGTTAGTTTCATTTTCAGCAGACAAGCCCAGACAGACTGCTTAAGTTTCCTTCTCAGAGCAGCAGACTGCTTTCTTAAGTTTCTGTTTCAATTCTCTGCACAAACTCAGATCTGTTTAAGCTCCCATTGGCTGACTTAGTTGCTATGCCTATTCATTGGCTGACCTTGTTCCCATGTCTCTCCCAGTCATGAATATTTTAACACATTACTGCCTAACAGATTGGAAGAGGCCACTCCACACATCAAAACCAAAGTAGCAAAATTATATTCTGGATCATCCGATGCAGATTAGGAACCCCACATGGAAATGAAGATGCCAGATAGTTTTAGAAAAGGCTTAGGAACAAGAGTTATTATTGCTGATATGAAGCATCCAGCCAAATTTTCAGTTCTTTTGCCCCTTTCAGGGATCTGCACCTCTTTTAGGGGAGCAGGAAAGTAAAAAAAAGGGAATAAATCTCTCTTGCTAGTTCCAAATTTACCCATCCTGAGTTGGCAAATGAAATCCCTCTGCAGCATTTGAGATCCATGATAAGAGATAGATAATCCATGATAAGAGATAGATCCATGACATAGAGACAACTTCAGAAGACACAGGAGACATTGTCCTTAGAGAATAAATATGTAAGAAAGAATATTGAACCTGTTACGGCAGCCCTTCAAAGGACATAGAGAACCACATAACTAAATGGTTTAGAAAAAAAACAACCTTCTGCAAAAAAATGTTGGCAAAACTGTAACACCGAGTTTTCTATGTGCAGAGGAAAACAAATTAGCAGAGCTCCATTCAGTCTACAATATCAGCCTTGTAGCTAAGGCTAGGTCAAAGAATAGAAGAAAAAAGAAATAGAGATTACCTGAGAAGAATGCTGATAGATAGAGAGATCTCTTTTTCTGATCTGTCTCAATATTCAAAACAAAGCATATTTAGAAGTTGGTTCCATTCTGTTTCCATGGTTATAGTTTTAAGCCATCCACACAAACATGTGGAGAGAGAGGAACAGGATGGCTGAATGGGTGGGTGGCTATTGTTTACCTACACATCTCTAAACGTATTTTAGTATTTTAATGTATTGCAGTATTTTGGAGCTGTGAACTACAGTTTCAAGTGCAAAAACCTAAGAACCTAAGTGATAATCCAATATTATCTTTTTGCAACCTGCAGATCAAATATGCTTTCACTGGAATCCATCCAGATCACTTTCTTCAAACCTCTTTAACATCGGTTCCTTTAGAGATTGTTTAAACATAAGGAAAGTAAAGAACAGAGAGGAAGTTGTAGTAAAAAATGGTTTGGCTTTGGGGAGCAGGAAGAAGCAGTTAAAGGCCAAAGGTTACCAAGATGGATTAGAATTCCTTCAAGCTTGATAAAATATCTGCAATCTGAGTTGGGGAGAAAGCGAAATGATATACATGCAGTTCTTTTGTAGTGAGGCCTGTGTCACTACAAGTCCTTTTGTAGTGAGGCCTGTGTCACTACAACTCCTGGACTATTCTCTAGGCCAGTGGTCGGCAAGCCGCGGCTCGCGAGCCACATGCGGCTCTTTACACCCTTTAATGTGGCTCTTCTGTGTGCCGGGCGCCCGCTCCCCTCCCTCCTCGGAACGCTTCGGAGGGAAGCTTCTGCAAAAGCCCGGGCGAGTGACAACAAGTTCCCGCCGTTACGAAGTCTCCGAGGCTGTAATTTTCTGAGCTGTGCGCGCGCGCCTGTTTTCCACTGCGTGGAGCAGCGGCGAGCGATGATTCCGGAGGCCATCAGTGGGGGGCAGGGTCCCCCCTCGCGTTCCTCATCTTCCCGGATGGCCCCCGGAATCATCGCTCGCCGCGCAGAATCTCGCCGCTGCTCTACGCCGTGGAAAACAGGCGCGCGCGCAGAGCTCAGAAAATTACAGCCTCCGAGACTTCGTAACGGTGGGAACTTGCTGTCACTTGCCCGGGCTTATGCAGAAGCTTCCCTCCGAAGCGTTCCGAGGGAGGAAGGGCCAGTTGGGAAAGGGGCTTTGCTCCTGCTCGCGGTTGTACGCTTCCCTCCGAAGTCTTGGGATGTTCTGAGGAGCCCCCCAAGGCAAAACGCCGCTGCCAGGTAGTTAAAAGTACCTCTCTGATTCTGTCAGACTCTGTCAGTCTCTCTCTGATTCCCTCTCTCACTCCCTCTCTCTGTTCCTCTGTCTGTCTGTCTGTCTGTCTCACTCACTCACACACACACACACACACACTGTGGTCACCTTGTTGAGTGTTCCAATCACATTTGAAACACTCAACAACTGGCCTGCATTTATGGTATTTTGCAGCATTCTGCAGTCATAGGACAGAGGGAGAGACAGAGACAGACACACACACACACACAGAGTGAGTGAGAGACAGACAGACAGACACACACACAGAGTGACAGAGATGGGGGAAGGAGGAGAGAGAGACAGAGATACAGAGAGAGAGACAGACAGATAGACACCCAGAGAAAATGACAGAGGGAGACAGAGAGGGAGGGAGGGAGGGAGAGAGAGTCAAAGAGCCAGAGAGAGAGAGAGAAAGAAAAAGAAAAAAAGAAAGAAAGTGGGAGAGAGAGATGAAATTAAAAACAACAACATACAAACCTGACTTACTCAAACTATCCAAGGAAATGCAAAACCAATGTTCACATTAGTGGTTGTGACTTTGTCAGTCATTGTCAGGATGTAATTTTCTCTACATTGTAAGGCAAATTTTATGGAATTTAACGTTATCGATAAATAATATCGTTCTAAAGTTTTTGTTTTATTAGTTGTGTTATTTGTATCCTCCCGACCTATGTGGATACTTGCATGCAGAATATTTTCAATAAAAACTTATTGAAACTAAAAACAGTGTACCATCCTATGTATTTTCGGTTTTAAAAATGCGGCTCTCAAAGTAAATTTCAATCGTGGTTTTGGCAAGATTTGGCTCAGTTGGAAAAAAAGGTTGCCCACCACTGCTCTAGTCCTAGTCCTCAAAAACCCCTGCTTATCTGAATTATCATATAATATACGGATATAGTTAATAAGCAGTGTTTTCATTCCATCTGATATTTGTGAACTTATAAGGCAGTGATGGTGAACCTTTGTTGGCTTGCGTGCCAAAAGTGGGGGGGAGCGCAGGGGGGTCATGCATGGGCGTGCCACACCCATAATGCTATGGGCACAATCACAGCATGCATGCACGCATGACCAGCACTCCCCCCCCCCATTTTGGTGGGCTTTTTTCGCCCTCCCCAGGCTTCAGAGGCTTTATAGGAGCCTGGGGAAGGCGAAAACAGCCTCCCCCACCTCGAGGCCCTCCGGAGACTTCAGGACCTTCCCTGAAGCCTCCGGAGTGTGAAAAACTGGCCCTACCAGCGAACCGGAAGTTTGGGAATGGACTTCTGGTTTGCTCCTTCAATGGCCTCCAGGAGGCTTCCCTGAAGGCTCTGGAGGGCTAAAACCGGCCCTATGAGCAATCTGTAAGTCACTTCTCATAGGTTTTTTGCACTCCGGAGGCTTCAGGGAAACTCCTGAAAGCCTCTGGAGGGCGAAAAATGGCCTCAGAAGAGGGCCTAGGTGAGCTGGCAAACGACTCTGCATGCCACCTGTGGCACACGTGCCATAGGTACGCCATCACGGTTATAAGGTCTTTACAGTCTAGGACTGGGGTGTCAAATTTAAGGCCTAGGTCTGGCCCATGGGGCCACCCTGGAAACAGTGAGGGACTGGCCCGCGGTGCCTCTGCCAGTGAAAACAGAGCTCAGTGTCTCTGCAACAGGACGTAATGCAGATAGAAGAGAGGGCATCCATAATGTGATGCTTACAATGCTTGGAACTGCTCACTCTTAAAGTGACCTTGTTCCATTGGAAACAGCAATCTGTCAGCCTAGCAAGGTAAGCTTGAAGAAATCAATGTGAAAGAAGACAAGACTGCTCCTTTGCTGTAATAGAATTCTACAAGTCTGAATGTGCTTCCCTTACCTCTCTTTACTTTCATATGAACTAGGAAGGAGTTTGTCTGAAATGTTTTCCTCAAATTAGTTTCTGGGAAAGAGCTCAAGCCCCTCTCATCTGTTGCGTGGGTAGTGGCTTTTCCTCCTCACCTTCAAGGCCGTTCCCTCTGCCCTCTTATATAATTAAAGTACAGTGGAACTGGAATCATATGGGTACTTCTATACCCAGTACCCTGTCTGTGATGGAATATAGACCTGGCCTTGAGAATGGGGATGGGATGAGAAACTTTTATGAAAAGACTTTCATAAAAGATTACAGGTAGTCCTCAACTTACAACAGTTCATATCGTGACTGTTCAACGTTTCAACATCACTGACAAAATGTGACTTATGACTGTTTTTCACACTTGCAAATGTTGTAGCATCCCCAACGTCATGTCATTAAAATTCAGACGTTTTATTTATTTATTTATTTATTATTAATTTGACTTCTTAGTCGCCCCCTCTCCCCCAAGGGACTCGGGGCGACGTACACTAGCAGCGGTCACAACAATACAATACAATATGGAGGAGGTGGAACAATAAATAAATAAATTACAATAATTTAAAACAATTAAAAACCCCAATGATAGTTAAAGTTTAAAAATTAAAATTAACAATTAAAAATGCCCAAGAGGTGGAGAAGCTCTAAATTAAGCCAGGCCGGCTAGTCGGAACAGGTGGGTCTTAAGTTTCGTACGGAAGGAGCGGAGGTCAGTTGTTGTCCTAATGTCTGGGGGGAGGTCGTTCCAAAGGGTAGGGCCCATCACAGAGAAGGCCCTACTCCTGGGCGCTGCCCTCTGACACTCTCTGGAGGACGGCACCCGGAGAAGTCCCTCTCTGTGCGAGCGAATAGGTCACAGGGATGTGTGGGGCAGAACGCGATCCCGCAGGTAACTAGGCCCTGTGCCATGGAGCGCTTTAAAGATGGTAACTAACACCTTGAAGCGCACCCGGTAGGCCACAGGAAGCCAGTGCAGCTCGCGCAGGAGAGGTGTTATATGGGAGAACCTTGTTCTCCCCATAATTGCCCGCGCGGCTGCATTCTGG
This sequence comes from Natrix helvetica, assembly GCF_964273705.1. Taxonomy (NCBI): domain Eukaryota; kingdom Metazoa; phylum Chordata; class Lepidosauria; order Squamata; family Natricidae; genus Natrix; species Natrix helvetica. The sequence goes on along the minus strand of NC_138548.1, from coordinate 160,885,831 downwards.
ACCAACTGCAATCTCCGGGCGCACCTCAAGGGGAGCCCCATGTAGAGAGCATTGCAGTAGTCCAGGCGGGACGTCACCAGCGCGTGAGTGACTGTGCGCAGGGCATCCCGGTCCAAAAGGGGTCGCAATTGGCGCACCAGGCGAACCTGGTGGAACGCCCCCCTCGCCACGGCTGCCACATGGTCATCCATAGCCAGCCGGGCATCTAGGAGGACGCCCAAATTGTGCGCCCGTTCCACCGGGGCTAATTGCTCGTCCCCGATGGCCAGAGATGGGATGTACTGGTTGAACCAGGAAGCCGGAAGCCACAGCCACTCTGTCTTGGAGGGGTTGAGCTTGAGCCTGCTGTCCCCCATCCAGACCCGCACGGCTTCCAGACACCGGGACATCACTTCGACGGCCTCGTTGGGGTGGTTTGGGGTGGAAATGTACAGCTGTGTGTCGTCAGCGTACAGATGGTATCCCACCCCAAAACCACGGATGATCTCGCCCAGCGGCTTCATATATGTGTTGAACAGGAGAGGCGAGAGGACCGACCCCTGCGGGACCCCACAAGTGAGGGGCCTCGGGGTCGACCTCTGCTCCCCTGCCAACATGCATTGCGTCGGCCAGAGAGGTAGGAGCGGAACCACCGCAGCACGGTGCCTCCTACCCCCAACCCCTCCAGACGGCGCAATACGATACCATGGTCGATGGTATCGAAAGCCGCCGAGAGGTCTAATAGGACAAGGACAGAGGATCAACCCCTATCCTTTGCCCTCCAGAGATCATCCACCAACGCGACCAAGGCCGTCTCCGTGCTGTGTCCGGGTCGGAAGCCGGACTGGCGCGGGTCTAGATAATCAGATTCCTCCAGGTGACGCGGGAACTGCTGAGCCACCACACTCTCAACAACCTTCACTAAGAAAGGAAGGTTGGAGACAGGATGATAATTTGCTAGCTCCGTTGGGTCCAGAGAAGGCTTCTTGAGCAGGGGCCTCACCACCGCCTCTTTCAAGGTGGCTGGTAGAAGGCCCTCACTCAACGAAGCGTTCACCAGTCCCAGTAGCCAGCCTCGTGAGCCCTCCCAGGATGCCAGTACAAGCCAGGAGGGACACGGGTCCAATAAACATGTGGTGGCTCGCAGTCGCCCGCGCAACCTGTCCAAATCTTCGGTGACCACAGGGTCAAACTCCTCCCAGCGTGGTCTCTCAAGACTCGCCTCGGACGCCCCCCCTGGAGCACTGAAGGGGGTCCATTCCCTCCGGATCTGATCGATTTTATCCTGCAGGTATTCCCCGAATTCCTCTGCCCTGCCCTGCAAAGGGGGATCCCGCTGCCCCTGTGACAGAATGGAGGGGGTCACCCGAAACAGGGCGGCAGGGCGGTTCTCTGCGGACGCAATAAGAGTGGCACAATATCGGCATTTGGCCACTCTTATTGCCACAAGGTAGGTCCTTAAGTAGGCTCTTACCTGTGTTCGGTCAGATTCGGAGCGGGAGGATCTCCACTTGCTCTCTAGGCGTCTCCTGTGGCGTTTCATTGCCCTTAGCTCCCCGTTAAACCAGGGAGCCCGGGTGGATCGTTGCCACCGGAGAGGCCGCAAAGGCGCAACCCAGTCTAAGGCTCTGGCAGCCGCATTATTCCATGCAGCTACCAGGTCCTCTGCCCGGGAGCGGGACAGGTCTGCAGGAGGTGGCCCAAGCTCCGCCTGGAACCTATCTGGTTCCATCAGATGCCTGGGGCGGAACCATCTAGGACAATCTGGTTCCGCCTCCCCGCGGCGGGGGGTAGCGCCAGGGAAGTCCAGCTGGAGAAGTGAGTGGTCTGACCATGACAGGGGCGTGATGGCTAAATCCCCTATTCTCAGACGTTGGCAACTGACTCACCTTTATGAAAGTTGCAGTGCCCCAGGGGCATGTGATCACGTTTTGTGACCTTCTGACAAGCAAAGTTAATGGAAAGCCAGGTTCACTTAAGAACTGCAATGACTCACTTAACAACTATGGCAAGAAAGGTAATAAAATGGGACAATATTCACTTTAAAAAGTCTTACTTAGCCACATACATTTTGGAGTCAATTGTGGTTGTAAGTTGAGGACTATCTGTATTCAGTTCTGAAAAAGAGAAAAGCATAAAAGAGATACTTAAAATAATCCAAAATAATTAATTTTGCTTCATAAAAGAAATAAAGATAAAGTTTGATACGCTTTCACGATTCTCTTGAAAGCATATCAAACTTTATATTTCTCTTGTTTTTACCAAATAATAATAAAGAGGAATCCTTCTGATATCTGTTTCTTGCCTGTATCCATCCCAAAGCTGTTCATTTGTATCATAACAGTCTTTAATTAGATTCTAGTGATACTAAAATGAAATGAGTAGAAAATATATTCTTGCTTTCCAATAAAAACTTCTTAGATGTGGATTTACTGCAATAAAAGCTGCCTAAATTCATTGACAATTGCTAATGGCCAACTGTGAGAAATAAATATTAACCGAAAATCCTATCCCTGGGTTAAATAGCACTTTCCCATGATATCTGCTTTGCAATATGTTTTCTGATCAAGTAAGTTTCTTTTCTCTCCTTACAAACTGTTCACGGAATTGCCATCCAGTGGCTTTAGAAGAAGCAACGTATTTCATGTTTCGCTTTAGTACAATCAAATGGGGAGAATTTGTGGCATGGTGAATAGAGTGACTGCCTTCTGAAGCCTCTGAACAAATTATACCTATAGAATAGTTGTTGCTTTCAAGTATATTTTATATGTTCTTTTTTTGTAATGACTAAATATTAACATCTGGGCAATTATAAGCCTGGAGACATCAGCCATTGCCTCTTTATCCGGAATCATCTTGCATATCAGGTTCTTCATTTAGACAAGCAGCAGCGGGAGAAATTATTTATAGAGGTAAGGCACGGGATAAACCTACTGATCTTCTTCAAAGTTACTTTTCTCCAAGCCAGCAATTATACATGAACAAGAAAAATAGCTCATAGAGGAACAGAAGGGGCATTAAAGAAATCTGCAGAAAAAGTTCTTTCCAAAACACTGTTTTCTGATGAAAGTGCATATGGTAAAGCTGTTCAGTGTATCGGATTAAGCTCCAAAAAGATGCTTCGGTGAACAAAACAGCATGTCTAAAGCATGCGTTTGCAATTCCTCAAAACAGTTTGTATGTGTGTCTTTTCCTGGCACCACATAGCAGGGCAAACTTATGGCGATTTTTGCTTCAAGAAAGCTCTTAGCTTTTATTTCATTCAAGACCTTCGACTGGTTTCTTTTGTAGTCTCTGGCTTTCTTAGTAACCATCTCAAAATCCACAATTTGAAAGCATCTGTCCTCTTTCGTCTGCCTTTCGTTAATGTCAGTGGTGGGTTTCAAAATTTTTTAGAACCTCTTCTGCAGGTGTGGCTGCTTTGTGGGAGTGGCTTGCCAGACATGTGACCAGATGGGAGTGGCTTGCGGCCATGTGACCGGGTGGGCATGACCAACTTGTAAAATGTGGTGAAACTCAATTAACAACGCTCTTGCTTAGCAACCAAAATGTTGGCTCAGAAACTCTGGCATTTGAAGCATGCAAGTCTTAAAGCTGTCAAGTTACAAGACCCTTGCACCCCTAATCCTTTAGAAAAAAACCCCAGGGGTGTTCAAACTTGACAGCTTTAAGACTTCAACTCCCAGAATTCCTCCTCTCGCTCTTCATCTTGATGATGTGCGGACGGTTGGGGGGAGGGAGCTGGAACCGGTTCTAAACGGCACTGTAGATTTGTGGAACCTCTTCTATAGAAGACGTTAGAACTGGCAGGAACCCACCCCTGGTTAATGTCCATCTTTCAAAACCATACATTATTACTGGGGGGGGGATGGATGGCTCAAACTGTTCTGATTTTTGTTGTCATAGAAATGCCTGTGAGATTTTAAAAAAATTGTCATGAGGATTAATCTCCTGTTTACTTCTCCAGCGCTTTGCCTATCGTCACCTATGCTTGAGCCCATAAAACAAAACTATCTACTACCTTTCCTTCTACGGAAAATATGCTAAACATGCCAGAAGACATTATCTCATTTTTAAAAGGCTGTGTTTGCTCACTTGAGCGGAGAAATAAACAAAATAGAAGAGCTATGTGTATTCCTTTTTGTTTGCCTTTTTCACTATCAGGGTATTTTTTTCACATTCCAGTCAAATGTAAAACCATGTTACTAGCCCAAGAACATATACATAATACCTGATACGCTTTCAGTGCCAACTTAGGATATATCCATTCACTCAGGATTTTAGTCCCATCTGTACTACAATGTCTTTTGTTCTGTTTCTGGAAAATAGAAATGGTGAAATATTTTCTATAGCACCATCTCTTTTTTTTTTTTTTAAACAAAATTTTATTGGTTTTTTAAAAAATAGTCAAGGAAAGGAGTAATGGATAAAGTTACAAATTTTGGCAGGAAATGGCCCCCTCCCCCATTCTCATAACTTTCATTTATCAATACATTAGATTGTTACTACTTAATGGTATTTTGTCAGCATATAAACTTTTATCTTCAAATAATTTCAATCATTTTATATCAAACAGATTTTCTAGTTCATTTTTGTGATCTGAGTTTTCTAAGTGTTGCCTCTTCTCCCCCCTCCAGCAGAGCTCCGGCACCTCCCGTGTCCTGTATATCTGGTGTAATGTCATCAGGTTTATCTAGGAGGGCTTTATTTTTTTCCATGAAAGCCTCAGCCTCCATAATTGTGTTAATTCTAACTCTCGTGTCCTCCCAGAAAATTAACATACCTTCTGGCAAAAGCCATCTAAACCACACCCCTTTCTGGTATAATTTCTTCGCTAACAGCGAATAGTTTTTTCTTTTATCTCTAACTTTCTTTGGGATCTGTTTCAGAATGGCTATTTCTCTATCCTTGTATTTTAATGCTTGCCCCCTTTGTGCACTCAGAATCTCGTCTCTTGTGGTCTTTCTGAGAAATTTAATGTCTATAGCACCATCTCTTGGTCACATAGACCTGAAGTGAGTGTGGTACTAAAAGTACCAGTCTTTCTTTCTCCCTCTCCATGGGAAAGAGCCCATCTGATTCGAAATAAATGAAATCCATCTTTATTCTTTTTTTTACAAAGAGATAATATATAATCCCCATTGTTAACTTTAAATATTAACATTCAGATAGCCAGCATAGGTAAAGGTAAATGACAGAGCTGTTCCAATCAAGGAAGAGAATTACAAAAGTAAAAACTGAGCTCCGGGAGGACCCCAAGATAGTTTGCTGCAGATGGCTCGTTTCCTGCCAAACCACAAAAGAGATCCCAAATGATTATTACAAATTGCAAGATGATTCCACATGAATGTTACAACTTCACGCAACACTGCATGAAAAGATGGGTATAGGCTAAGTGTGATATGCTTAATTCTGTAATTCATATAGGAAAAACACTTGTAAGAGCTGTGGTTGGACACAGTGGTTACAATCAGTGGTGGGATTCAAACATTTCTACTACCTGTTCTGTGGGCATGGTTTTGTGGCCGTGGCATGGGTTGGTGTGCGTGGCAGGGGAAGGTTACTGCAAAATCCCCATTCCCTCCCCATACCACTAACCTGCTTTCCAGCTTCGTTCTCCAGTTCAGGGCAACAAAAGAAGATCAGCTGGGAAGCTGGGAGGCAGCAGAGGCAGGGCCAGCCTATTTGCCGGTTCTCCAAACTACTTAACATTTCCACTACCGGTTCTCCAGAACCTGTCAGAACTGGCTGAATACCACTTCTGTTTAGAATGCAGTATTGCAGGCTGACTCTGCTCACTGCCAGGAGTTCAGTCCTGACAGACTCAAGGTTGATTCAGCCTTCCATCTTTCCAAGGTCAGTAAAATGAGGACCCAGATTGTTGGGGGGCAATATGCTGATGTTGTAAACAGTCCTAGTAAAGCACTATGGGGCAGTTTGCTATTATCACCACACAAACACAAACAAACCAAGCTATAGGGCAGAATACAAGGGTTGCATATATTAAATGTTCTTATTTCTACACAATACTCTTGAAACAGATTTTCTCTCTTTATTATTTATTTATTAAGTTATTCGCCACCCATCTCACTCTCCAAAGTGACTGGTACCTGGTGTTCTGCTCAGTTTCAGGGAGATGGTCGATCCTATTTATTTATTTTTTTACTGAGAGGAGGATTGCATAGCGATCAAATGAAACTGGGAAGCTTGTTCTCCTAGCAAAAATATCAATTCTTTGCTATGTCCCCACCTGGTGGAAATATTGAACTTAGCACACCTGTCATCTATCACTGCAAATCTATCACTCTGCAATGAAATTTAATGAAAGTAGTTTTGCATGGCTCAAGAGCAGTCATACAGAATAACTTGGCCAGGGTGTAATATCTTAACTCCAGAAAAACCCTTATGGAACGTAAGATCTCAACTTTCTTTATGATTACAAACTAAATATCATGGAATCCTGCCCTATACACATGCCAAGGTGTGGCTCTACTGTATTCTTTAGCATAACATTTATGTTCTAAAGGTTATTTATGTATGTATTTACTTGTTAATTTATTTATTTAGCATATGGTATAGAGCAGTGCCCCCCAACCTTTGGGGCACCAGGGACCGGTTCTGAAGAGAGAGGTTTTTCTGTGGACCAGAGGGGCATGGTTTCATATGCTGCCTGCATCCCACAGATGGGGCTTCTCTTATTTGCGCAAACCGGTTTTTGGCATGCTGAGGACAGAGGTAGTATCCAGCAGGTTCTGACCAGTTCTGGAGAACCAGTAGCAAAACTTTTGAGTAGTTCGGAGAACTGGTAAATATCACCTCTGACTAGCCCCGCCCCCATCTATTCTCTGCCTCCCAAGTCCCAGCTGATCGGGAGGGAATGGGGATTTTGTAGTAACCTTCCCCTGGAGTGGGGAGGGAATGGGGATTTTACAGTATCCGTCCCCCTGCCACGCCCACAAGCCATGTCCACTAAGCCACACCACGCCCACCAAGAACCGCAGAACTGCTCACAGAACTGGTAGTAGAAATATTTGAATCCCACCGCTGGCCGTGGACCAGTACCAATCTAAAGACCAGAGGTTGGGCAGCCCGGTAAGAGCATATGGATGAGGAAGGAGCACATAATATTACGGTACATGTATAATGGAATATGTAGTCAATTTTGTAAGATTTGAAAAATTCAAGAAATTATATAAAAGCTAAAAGGATGCTCTTTTGAGCCACACAGTGGTGCAGTGGTCTGAGTGCAGCAATGCAGGCTGATTGCAATTTGGCAGTTCAAATCTCACCAGGCTCAAGGCTGACTCAGCCTTTCATCCTTCCGAGGTGGGTAAAATGAGGACCCAGATTGTTGGGGGCAATAGGCTGACTCTGTAAACCGCTTAGAGAGAGCTGTAAAGCACTGTAAAGCAGTATATGTCTGAGTGCTATTGCTATTGCTGTAAAGTTTGTATTACGCGAGAGAGGCAGTAGGTGCTGAGGAGTAACTTTTGAAGAATTCTAGATATTCTATTCTAGATACCAGGTATCAGTGATTATGGCCTCCTATGCTTCCTAAGGAACCAGTTGAACCGAGATGCTAGAAGAGGTGTTGGATGTATAAGGCTCTGCTGCAGTTTTATAGGGTTAGTCATCCATTCCAAAGTCATTTAACCAATATATAGATTATTTCTTCTTTTAGTTTAACTCATGTTTAGATGAATTCTACCTTCTTTTTTATACACTTATGGTATTTCTGATTACTTAATAAAATGGAGTTATTCATGGAGATATTGAGATAGACACAGAGTGATCAAACAAGACAGGAGGGCTTTTTCGTTCAGTCACTGCCACAAATTCCTTTGTAAATGAACTGGCAGCTGCATTATTTATTCCACAACAGTCTGGAACAAGAGGCTTTCAACAACGACATCTCTGGCAATAAAGGCATAATTTATTATTTTTCCTTGCTTAGTGAAGTTTTGACAAGAAACACAGGCATCCAAATGGTGTCTCTGTCTGAGACATAATAAGTCAGAGGGTGGTTATCTTTGAAGGCATTTGATAGATAAAATACGTCAAATATGGTCAAGCAGCCATAAGCCCTTAGCATGAGGGGACAACAGCCCTGTTGTTCATCTTAGTGAGGCATAAAACTGCAAATGTGACAGAAATAATGCTATTATCTATCTAACTATCCATCCATCCATCCATCCATCCATCCATCCATCTATCTATCCACCTACTTTTTGTCTGTCTGTCTGTCTATCTATCTGTCGTCTGTCTGTCTGTCTATCTATCTATCTATCTCTGTCTATCTATCATCTGTCTGTCTGTCTGTCTGTCTGTCTGTCTATCTATCTCTGTCTGCCTATCTATCTATCATCTATCAAATTTTATGGCTGCCCATCTCATAAGAAGTGACTTTGGGTAACATACATAAAAAATAAAGGCAAAATGGATTAAAAGGTAAGGAATAAAAGTAAACTGTAGAAAAAGACAGGTTCTCAGTTTCTCTCTTCAAAAAAACACACACAGAAATTATCTTATGACATTCCTGCTGAGGCAAATGAATAAGAACGGAGGAGAAAGAAGGACGGTCTTCTCCAAAAGTTTCCTCAGCAGTAGATAGATCCCAATAAACATTCCAGACAGGCATAAAAGTCATATATGTAAAGCCAGAGAGCTTGGTGAAGAATTATTGTGTTTTGAAAAGGGCAGCTATAAGATGAATAAATTTAGAGACTCTGTCCTTGCTATGCCAGCAAGACTTGATTAGAATTTAAGGGACAAAGAACAAAATTAACTGAAGAACCTCATGACTTCTATAGTCCACTCTCCCAATATGAGAACTGCTATATAGCATTCTCAGAAAACTGTCTCAGCAGTTTGTTGAGGCATGGTGAATCCATCTGTAATTCTTCTCCTCAAGTCTGAAAAATGGCCCAGAAAAGGTAGTAGAAAACCGCAATTTTAGAAAATGTGTAAAAGAAAAGCAGCAACTTCAGTGAAAATTCATTTAGTCCTTGGAGAGATCTTACTCTTAAATTTATATGCCCACCCCCCACTTCACTAATCAAATCCAATCTCCTAAATCCTATAAAAAGCCTATGGAGATCTTTCGTGGTTTTTCATATACCAAAAATTAGAATATGTCTAAATGTAATCACGATTTTCTCTTCAGATATTTGGGTGCTAGGCAAATAACATTACTTGCAAATGTCCCTCAACTTGTTTTGGAATAATTGAAATAACTAGAAAGAAATCTAAAAAAATTCTTCCAATGATATTTGAACCACCAAGTTTAATGTTAAAAAGCAACACCTACATTCATTTCTTCAAGATAGGATGTTCTGATCTATGAAAAGAAAATTAGAGAGTACCTTCTAGTGGTGCTCAACAGCTAATGACCAGTTGTGCGTATAAATTAGAGATGCTTTAATAATTTCTAGAAGTAGGTAATCATGTGAATAATAGTAGAAAAGCACTCCCTGTTATAGTAGGTGCTGTCCAACTAAATGTTCAAATTGCCATTTAGCAGATTCCAATTGACTGGTTTTAGAAAAATGACTACTTCAACGTGTTTGACAGCTTGCCTTTCTTTTCCATGTGCTGTTGCAAGCAATTCAGTCTATCATTGTGGGAATCATTATTACAAAGTGCTTTCAAAAACTACAGTTTTTATAGGCGGGTCTTTGTTAAGCCAAATTTATTTAAAAGATTTCAGATACATTTGATGGTAAGGATGATGATTTCAGCAGTATTATTATTATTCATCTATGCAGTGCTTTTCACTGTGTCAATAGTTCACATACATTTTCTTCCGGTTAATCTGGCCAACTTCTTTTAAGTCAAGTGAGTAGAAGCATTATTGTCATCATTCTACATTGTGCAACTATGACTAAGTCAAAAATGCAATATGCACCTACCCGTGGCACAAACATGCTTTGGCAAAACACTGCCTTAGTGTTACCTTCTTCATGATTTAAGATAGGTGTAAAATGGCCTTAGTTAGATTTTTCATTTTTCAACATCAAGTTGGTGTAGATTCTTCGTGATCGCTTAGACAAATCTTCTCCAAAATTATTTGTCCCCAACGTGGCCTTTCAAGTCTTCCAAAGATTTCACCATTACCGTAGTAATTACTGTATTTTTCAGAGTATAAGACACACCTTTCTCCCCCCAAAAAAGAGGGTGAAAATCTGGGTGCACTGCATCTCATACATTGAACACAGCATTTTTGGCCTACCGAACCCCCAAAATGGATGTGAAGAGGGTTTGGGAGGCTTGCAAAGTGCTCCTGGGAAGGGCAAAAACAAGCAAAAAAACATGCCATTTTTGCTCATTTTTGCCCCCCCCCCAGCCCCCAGGAGCACTCTACAAGCCTCCCAAAGCCTCAGCATGACCTCTTTTTGGGAGGGGAAACGGGCCAGTTTTTGCTCATTCCCCCCCCCTCTGCAGCCACCAGGAGCACTCTACAAGCCTCCCAAACTCTGCATGCCCCCCCCTTTTTTTTTTTTGCAAAAAATGGCCTGTTTTTGCAAAAAACAGCCAATTTTTTCTCAGTTTTGCCCCCCCCCCAGCCCCCAGGAGCACTCTACAAGCCTCCCAAAGCTCTGCTTGCCCTATTGTTTTGCTAAAAATGAGGCGTGCAGAGGGTTTGGGAAACTTTTTTTAAAATTTACCTCTTCAAAATTATGGTGCATCTTATACTCCGGAGCATCTTATACTCTGAAAAATATGATAAGTCAAAACAACTTGCTGCTGGTTGTCCTCTTCTTCTCTTTTCTCCACCTTTCCCAGCATTATGGACTTTTCAAGGAAGATTGATTTTCACATAATGTTTCCAAAATATGTTAATTTGAACCTGGTCAATCGCTCTGGACTGATTTGTTCTAGGATAACAGAACAAATAGGATAGCCTTTTTTCCTTGGCTATTCTTAGCTTTTATTAGATAGCTTCTCCACACTGAAGTTCAAGACCACCAATACTCTTTTGATCCTGCTTCCTTAAGGTCTAACTTTTGCTTCCATAGTATCCTAGGCAAAACTATTGAGTGCATGATTCTGATTTTTGTAGGTAAATGCATGTCACGGTATCTAAACATCTCTTCAGATTTCCAATGTTTTCATTGCTGCCTAACTAAATCCTAGTCTATGGCATATTTCTTGACTTCTGGTTTTTTTTTACTATTGAGGTGTAAAAAGACAGTTATAGTCAATCTTAAAAAGCAGAAGCTACTATCTACATGACTTCAGTAACTTCATTGTACATTCTATGGCTGACTGTTGTACATGTTGTCATTAGTTTGAGTTTCTAATGTTAAAAATCAGAAACTATGGAAAAAGACTTGGACATTTTTTTGGGAACGTATACATTATATATGTCGACGATAGCAAGATTACTTGATGCACAAAAATGGAAGGACACTTCTATCCCCATAATAGACAAATGGCTGCAAAAGTTGAAAGAGTTGGCAAAAATGATTACTTTGGTAAAAGTAAAAAACACAGTTACTTTTGTTTCTACTTGGAAACCACTTCTGGACTTTGTGCTTGAGGTGGAAAAAAATAAAACTTTGATTTTGTGTTCTACCGATTAGATAGATGGGTTGTTACATAAATGGCTAGTTTATATCAGTATGTAAAACTAAAAAAGTTGAGGTTTTACGCTATTATCTTATTTTACTGCATGAAAAGCAGTCAGACGTCAACGCCTTTTCTTTCTTTTTCCTTTCTTTTCTCTTCCCTTTCCCCTCCCTTAGTTTTTCTATTATTTGTTTTTCTATTTTTGTATTTTAGATTATAAACTAATAAAGAGAACAACTCTAAAAAAAATCAGAAGCCAGCACATCAGTAGCTTCATTGTCAACTTTACGGCTGGTTGTTGTACATATTGTCATTATTTGAGTCTTCTTTGTGCTGAATCTTACTTCTATTTTTTTCACCATGCTTCTTACTTTTCATTACTAGAATTTGGATCACTGAACTATTAGGGTAGTGCCATCAGCATTGCAGAGATACTGGTGTCGCTTCTTCCAACTTTAAAATCATAGCTGACAATGTTTGGCAAACTGGTTGAGACCCAGTTTGGTCTAGTACTGGTTAAGACACCTGGGGGTGGGGGGGCGGGGAGCAAGTGACCAGGAGTTCCTGTCCTACCTTAATCACAAAAGCTGACAGGGTGACCTTGGGCCAGTGTCACTCTCCGTCAGCCCAGCTCACCTCACTGCTTGTTGTGTGGAAAACAAGAGGAGGAAGGTAATGTATGTTCACAGCTTGAGTTATTTGTAAAACTAATAAAATAAATAAAGGTGAGATACAAATAAACAAACAAACCACTAAATAAAATCTTCCAATTTCCCTCTAATGTTGACACCATCCAAGAGTAGCCTCAAAGTGTATAAAATCTGTTTGATCCTGTCACCTTTATTTTGGGAGAAAAGCATCTCACAAACACAAAAGCAGTAGAGGCAGGATAGCAATCAGCAAAGAGGATAACAAATTGCATGACAATATAATTTTCTGCTGACTCAAAGCACTCTCAGCAGAGGGAAGGGGATTAAAAAACCCACCTCACATACATAGCAAAGGCGAGATGTATAACCCCTGAGCAGCTATGCCACATAGTGTCAGGCCTGCAGCCATATTCCTCTTGGATCTTTGCCACATTTTCTATTACTCTATTATGCCTTTTCTGTTGTGGGAAAATGGGAGGGAACTGGATGGGTAAAACTGAGAGCATGGCAGTGGAAGATTGGACCATGTGATGGGCTTGTGGGTGTGGGGCAAGATCTTGAACTTTCAACTGGGTGGAGAAAACTGGAAAGCTTTCAGATTCGGCTTTTCCCAGATGTGCCAACATGGCTCTCTTAATAAATTGGAACTTTGAGCAATACTTTGCCTTGGACTCTGATTTAGTTTTGGATGCTATTTGGAACCCTGACAAGTAGCTCTTTTGATTCTGAAATTGTTCATATCCTTTTCCTTTACTTTCCATTAAGGGTTAATAAAATTGACATCAGATTTAGATGCACCAAAATCTTACATTGGGGGAGGGGGACTTCCTTATTCATGAAGAATAAAATTGCAAATCAAAATAAATACAGTTTCAGCAAAACTGGCACTCAATTCATTATTCCAGCTGTATTGGTTTCCTGTTAGGCAGAAATTTCTAGGCAGGAGATACTTAAACAGGGTTGTCAGTTCATAACAGGTTCGCTTATCTTAGCAGCAACAAGAGCAGCTTATGTTAAGAGAACAGCTCCAACCCACACAAACCATTGAACTATACCAAATACATAACTAGACATTTGGGTCTCTTCACACATTCTGAATGAGTAAAATAAGTTTAGTAAAATAAAGTCAGCACTAAAAATAAAGAAAGTACAAAGTGAGAAATAATAAAGATGAGGGACCTCTTGAGGAGAATTTTGTGAAAAAGGAAAAAGTGGAAAAAATATGTACTAGGACATTATTTGAAGGGACTAAAGATTATAACTGTTAGAAGTAAAAGGAAGAAATATAAGGTTGGGATGTTTGATCAAGTTTTAAATAGAACTGTGGTAATCCAGTTGATATCAAGGTTCAAATAAAAAGACTCTATGGATTTGTTTATAGATAAGAGATGGGATGTGGAAAGACAAGATCACTTGTATTTTAAGAAAAGGTTATTGGTTACTAAAAATGTTTGTATAAGGTGTGTTATAATTGCTGTCCTAATTTCTTTATATATTTCTTTTCTTTTTCTTTACTATATTCTTACTTTTAATTTTTGCACCATCACTTTTTCTTTTGTTTGCTTTTATTTTTGTATTTGTTTTATCTTTTTAATTTTAAGTTTTAAAATTACTATAAAAAAGAGAGAGGGAAATATAGAAAAATAAGTATAATTAAGAAACACTTAAGTAAAATTAGAGATGTTTAAATGAAGGAAAGATCCATGTCTGGAAGCAACTTTCTAAAGGATCAAATGATGATGTATGCACATATAAGCCCATCAGTTGTGTATCATAATGCTCACCTACATCCTACTTTTATACATGTTACCCTATTACAGGGGTGTCAAACTCGTGTTGTCATATTGTCATCAAGAGATGTATTGCAACTTTTTCCCCCTTTGCTAAAATGGAGGTGGGCATGGCCAGCGCATGACACATCTGACCCATGGGCCATGGGTTTGACACCCCTGCCCTATTATATAGGTTACTATATAACCTGCTCTCCACACTTTCCTTCTTATTGTTGCAAAGTACTTCGAGTAGATATTAAACTTGAAAAATATGATATTCTAATCTTCTGTTCTGACCCAGGCTTCCTTAGAAAGCAAGAAGCGAAATCTTGGTCCTGAAAAAAACCCTCTTTTATTTACATGACTGAATTCCTTTCATTCACAGTCAGCAAGGCTTTAACAAACAGTCTTTCAGAAGAATGTTTATCCACACACACCTTATCTCCGTGATGGCGAACCTATGGCACGCGTGCCACAAGTGGCACGTGGAGCCATTTGTCAGGGCACGCGAGGCGCTGCCCTGTCAGCTAGCCAGCGCGCATGCGCGCGCTGGCCAGCTGAGTTCACCTTTTTAAAAGCTATTTTTCGCCTTCCCCAGGCTCCAGAGGCTTTATAGGAGCCTGGGGAGGGCAAAAAGAGCCTCCCCCGCCCCCTCCGGAGGCTTCAGGGAATGTCCGGAGGCTTCCCTGAAGCCTTCGGAACACTTAAAACCACCCTCCGAGCAACCCGGAAGTGACTTCCGGGTTGCTCGGATGGTCGTTTTAAGCGCTCTGAAGGCTTCAGGGAAGCCTCGGGACGGTCCCTGAACAGGCACGAGACGTGCGTCTCCATCGCCCGGGCCCGGATCGCCTCCGCCGCGCGGCGCCTCAGGCTCGGCGTCCTTGCACCCGGCCTTCACATTGCTGCCGCCGCCGCTGCCACCGCCGCTAGGACGGGCTCGGCCAAAGGGAAGTCTGTCAGGCCTCGGCCGCGCCGCCCTCGCCTCCTCCTCCTCCTCCTCTAGCCACGCCATCGCAAGGATTAAGGCGAAAGGGGGGGGACGGGGAAAGCGAAGAGGGCTTTGCATGATTTTTTCGCCTTCCCCAGGCTCCAGAGGCTTTATAGGAGCCTGGGGAGGGCGAAAAGAGCCTCCCCCGCCCCCCCCCCCCCGGAGGCTTCATGGAACGTCCGGAGGCTTCCCTTACTACATCGCAAGGATTAAGGCGAAAGGGGAGGGATGGGGAAAGCGAAGGGGGCTTTGTTGTCCTCCTTCTCCTTTCCCCCTCCTCTAGCCACGCCATCGCAAGGATTAAGGCGAAAGGGGGGGGACGGGGAAAGCGAAGAGGGCTTTGCATGATTTTTTCGCCTTCCCCAGGCTCCAGAGGCTTTATAGGAGCCTGGGGAGGGCGAAAAGAGCCTCCCCCGCCCCCCCCCCGGAGGCTTCATGGAACGTCCGGAGGCTTCCCTTACTACATCGCAAGGATTAAGGCGAAAGGGGGGGACGGGGAAAGCGAAGGGGGCTTTGTGGTCCTCCTTCTCCTTCTCCTTTCCCCCTCCTCTAACCGCGCCATCGCAAGGATTAAGGCGAAAGGGGGAGGACGGGGAAAGCGAAGGGGGCTTTGTTCTCCTCCTTCTCCTCCTCCTTTCCCCCTCCGGCTCGAACGCGGCGCCGGGGCCCGGCAGGCAGCGAACGAGTCGGAGCCTGCCGACTGGAGGAAGAGGGTGAGAGGCGGGTCCTGTGAACGGCGGCAGCAGCGGCGGCAAAAGTCGTAACTCGGCGGCGGGCTGCCCCGGCTGGGAGACAAAGGAGGGGAAAGGCGGCAGGCAGCCGAGTTGCAACTATTGTCGCCGCTGCTGCCGCCGTTCACAGGACCCACCTCTCACCCTCTTCCTCCAGTCGGCAGGCTCCGACTCGTTCGCTGCCTGCCGGGCCCCGGCGCCACGTTCGAGCCGGAGGGGGAAAGGAGGAGAAGGAGGACAACAAAGCCCCCTTCGCTTTCCCCGTCCCCCCCCCTTTCGCCTTAATCCTTGCGATGGCGCGGCTAGAGGAGGAGGAGGTGAGGGCGGCGCGGCCGAACCCTGACGGACTTCCCTTCGGCCGAGCCCGTCCTAGCGGCGGTGGCGGCGGCAGCGATGTGAAGCCTGAGGCGCCGCGCAGCAGAGGCAATCCAGACCTGGGCGATGGAGACGCACGTCTCGTGCCTGTTCAGGGACCGTCCCGAGGCTTCCCTGAAGCCTTCAGAGTGCTTAAAACGACCATCCGAGCAACCCGGAAGTCACTCCCGGGTTGCTCGGATGGTGGTTTTAAGTGTTCCGAAGGCTTCAGGGAAGCTTCCGGACGTTCCCTGAAGCCTCTGGAGGGGGCGGGGGGGGCTCTTTTCACCCTCCCCAGGCTCCTATAAAGCCTCTGGAGCCTGGGGAAGGCGAAAAAATCATGCAAAAATGGGCGCGTTGTGCGCGCATGCACACTGGGGGCGCGTTGCATTATGGGTGCGGCACGCCCGCACACGACCCCCCCCCCACACTCCCCCCACTTGTGGCACGCGAGCCAAAAAAGGTTCGCCATCCCTGCCTTATCTCATTTAGAACGCTGCCAGATAACTAGCTTCCAAACACAGGGCAAAGCAAAACTTGGCACAGAGTCTCTTATAATCCCAAACAGAACTTTCCAGACTGAAATGAATGAATTATTTCCTCCAAAAGCACACTCCCCGTTCATTCCTCTTTTGTTTCCTCTGGGAGGGGCCAATCAAGGGGTGGTATTCAACAGGTTCTGATCAGTTCTGGAGAACCAGTAGCAGAAATTTTGAGTAGTTCAGAGAACCGGTAAATACCACCTCTGACTAGCCCCACCCCCATCTATTCTCTACCTCCTGAATCCCAGCTGATTGGGAGGAAATCACAGAACTGGTAATAAAAAAAAATTGAATCCCACCACTGGGCCAATTGCCTTCAAGGCTTTACTCCTAAATTGACCCTGCTTTCTTAGTTGTTCTTGTCTTCTGGCAGCTCTGCGCATGCACACACTGGGAACAGGCTCCAGCTGTTCTTCTGCTTCACTGCTGTCTAACTCCCTCTTTGCCTCTGACACAGAGCCCTCGCCTGAGCTTTCCTCAACCCCCAGGACTGACCCATGTTCCTCCCCAACCTCCTCATTGTCTGACTCTACTGCCAGCTCCGCTGGCCTCAGGCAGGCCACAACATCCTCAATTAGTTTTTCTAAACATGTATAGTACAGGAAATAGCCAACTGTGATAAAGAAGATTAAATCTACAGAGCTTGGAACACTGACACAACTTCTATCTTATCTGAGGGTAAATCAATCAATCACAATTGCTTAGAGTTTGGAGACTGATTTCCCAAATATATCTATTCATAAAATACAAAGAGTGCACTTCCATTTTCCCAGATAGCTTAGTATTTAAGGGGAAACAATAGTTCAAGCAAGCAAACTAGATATAACATGGCTTGAATTTCAAGTGTAGTCTTACCAAAGCTATGAGTGACACATTTCCATGTTAAGAAAATGTGGAAGAGCCTAGTGGAGCACTACATGTCCTTAATAAGAGAAGGCATCTGTGCCTGAAACAGAAAATGCACAATACTCTTTTTTTTACAATGTTCTAGAAAATGCTTATTTTCCATTTTGCGATTTCTCCCTGCTGACAGAGCAGCAGGGTAACTGAATCCCTCTTGTTTTGAATCACTAAAAGATTCCTCCATCTGTTGCTGAAATTGGAGCAGTGAAGAAATTCGAACTTTTTTAACCTTCTCTTCGTGTATCTTAAATTAGACAGCACATCACAGAATGGCCGAGAGTCCTCAGGTATCTCTTATTACAATGCAGCAAGAGTTTAAAGTGAAGGTTTTTTTTTTTTACAATTGTAACTGGCAGCCTCTTTCACACACGATGGTTGTGTTTTCCTGTAAACATGGCTACCTTCTGCTTTTAACCCTCTCGTTTCATATGCTGAATATTACCAAACTGCACCCTTCCATGTTGTTGTAAAAATACATTATGTTCAGTCTTTTGAGAGGGTCTGGTTTGGGGGGGGAAAAACAATAGGGTACCCTCCGGCTCCTTGCTAGTTGTGGTTTTTATTCTCCAGGAATGTCATTGAGCTCCATCTGCATCTCCATCATTGAGACCCACAGCAGGGGTGGGATTCTACCTCTTTGGACCAGTTTAGGCGAACCGGTAGCTCCGACCATCAGCTGGGAGTGAACCGGTTTGCTCCAATGATGAAGTGGGCCCACCCGTCAGGCCCCTGTGCTTAAGTCACCTATATCTTCTCAGCTGAGTCGCGTGGCAGAGTGGATTGCCCCGCCTCACCTGTTTTCCTCCCCAGCAGTAAGGTACTGCGGAAGGTTCTTTTTCCAAAAATGTATCAGGCATGTGCGCAAGCGAAGCGCGCAATCACTGAACCAGTTGTTAAACCGGTAGAATCCCACTACTGGCTCACAGTCATTCTTAGGCATAAATAGGGCAGACATTTTGTATTTCAATGCATTTTCAGCTGTCTTATGATCCATTCCAAACAAAAAGGAATGGTGTTGACTTGAAATGGGAAAGGTTTTGGGATGCAAAGGCTCAACAAGCCAAGCACTAGGAGTTAACCAACGCAGCAGAAGGAAAATATAGAGGACCAGAATTCTGGATGATCTATCTAAACTAAAGGCTTCTTAAAAATTCACCACTAAATTCGTGAATTGAGAAATCAGATGGACACTTTCTCCATATTTCTTCAAGGGAAAGAGATAGTCTTCAAGCATTATGTAAGGGCTTGGCCCTGGTTTAACAGTGACTGAATACCATTTCTGAAAAGACTCCATGGGTTTCCCTTGGAATTTAATTGTTGTGAGGAAAATAGGAGACCAGAGCACTTATATATGCCACCTTGCGCTCCTATACAAAAGGAAGGCTATAAATCTAATCAGCGAATGACTAGAGAAGCCAAGAAAGATTATTGTATAATGGAAGAGGACATTGGTAGTAACATTCCTTGGCTGCCTCATAACTGATAAGGGATGACACACTCTGTCCATCAAATTTCTCTTAAGTCTTTTTCTCCTTTGTAAGAAAAAAATTCTTTTGTCAGATTGAATGAGGACTGACTGGGGGGGGGGGGGAATGCAGGATAATTTATCTGCCTGGTTTTAGATTGCACAGGAGATACAAAAAAGAAAAGAACATGGGATAAATGAGGTGGAATAAATGAGTTAAGGAGATGACAAGGCAACAGGAAAAATGCCAGAAATTTTTGTAGATGTTTGGGCATGAAGTATGAGTGAGAGGAAAATAAGAGAGCCCTGCTCTGGAGAATGGAAAAGAATGGCTGAGGTGCCTGGGTCTTGTATGCCAAAGGCAGAGGCTGTAAGAAAGTGCCAAGAATTCTCAAGGAGAGCTGTTTGGTTCAAGAACATGAGCTGTGGTTTAATATTATTTAATGCCATGGTCTCCGGATGTGTAACCTCCATAATCTTATGCAGGTAATCCTCGATTACGAGCACAATCGAGACCAAAATTTCCTTTGCTAAGCAAGGTATGAATGGGTGGCACCTGATTTTATGACCTTTCTTCCCACAGTGGGTAAATGAATCACTGCAATTGTTAATTGAATCAATACAATACAATAGAATAGCAGAGTTGGAAGAGACCTTGGAGGTCTTCTAGTCCAACCCCCTGCCTAGGCAGGAAATCCTATACTGTTTCAGACAAATGGCTATCCAACATCGTCTTAAAGACTTCCAGTGTTGGGGCATTCACAACTTCTGGAGGCAAGCTGTTCCACTGATTGATTGTTCTAACTGTCGGGAAATTTCTCCTCAGTTCTAAGTTGCTTCTCTCCTTGATTAGTTTCCACCTATTGCTTCTTGTTCTACCCTCAGGTGCCTTGGAGAATAGTTTGACTCCCTCTTCCTTGTGGCAACCCCTGAGATATTGGAACACTGCTATCATGTCTCCCATAGCCTGTTTTTCATTAAACTAGACATACCCAGTTTTAGTCTCCAGTCCCCTAATCATCTTTGTTGCTCTTCCCTGCACTCTTTCTAGAATCTCCACATCTTTTCTACATCGTGGTGACCAAAACTGAATGCAGTATTCAAATTGTAGCCTTACCAAGGCATTATAAATTGGTATTAACACTTCACATGATCTTGATTCTATCCCTCTTTTTATGTAACCTAGAACTGTGTTGGTTTTTGGGCAGCTGCTGCACACTGCTGGCTCATATTTAAATGGTTGTCCACTAGGACTCCAAGATCCCTTTCACAGTTACTACTGTTGAGCAAGGTACCACCTATTCTGTAACTGTGCATTTCGTTTTTGTTGCCTAAATGTAGAACTTTACTCTTTTCACCATTGAATTTCATTTTATTAGATAGTGCCCAATGTTCAAGTTTGTCAAGATCTTCTGTATCTTAAGGCTATCTTCTGGAGTGTTGGCTATTCCTGCCAGCTTGGTGTCATCTGCAAATTTGATGAGTTCCCCATTTATTCCCTCATCTAAATCATTGATGAAGATGTTGAAGAGTACTGGGCCAAAAACAGAGCCTTGGGGTACTCCACTGCATATTTCCCTCCATGTAGATGCAGTTCCATTGAGGACTACACGTTGACTGCGGTTGGTCAGCCAGTTACGAATCCATCTGGTGGTGATGCTGTTTAACCCACATTCTTCTACTTTATCTAGTAGTAGGTTATGGTCTACCTTATCAAATGCCTTACTGAAGTCAATCACATGGTCATTAAGAGAATCCAGCTGCCTGCATTGACTTTTCTTGTCAGAAGCTGGCTGAAAATATCGCAAATGGTATTCATATGACCCCAAAATGGTGCAATACATTCCAGGTGTCAAGCACCCAAATATAGATCACGTGACTGTGAGGATGCTGGAATAGTCATAAGTGTGAGGACTGGGTGTAACTCACTTTTTTTTCAGTGCTGCTGGTACAACCAAACAAATGGTTGTAAGTCAAGGACTACCTGTATAGGCTCTGAAAGAGGGTCCAACACACCTCCGCAAACTTGCTACCCTGCCTTATTGTGACAGATGGGTGTTCCTGGGAAGGATGAGAGAACATCTGGAGTGAATGCCAATGTCAACCCTGAAGTGAACCTGGCTGAGGTCATCTTTGTGGCTTCAGGGTCACTTAAATGGGAGAGGGAGGGAAATAGTTAACTGGGGTTTTGCAGTCAAAACAAAGGGTGGGAACCAAGGTCATTCCAACAGGTAACTGGGAAAGGAGGAGCGAAGTAACCAAGCAACTGGCCAGCACTCCTATTGGACCATGAGACTGATGACTTGGGGAAAGGGGGAAACTTTCACTTTTAATTAGGTGAAAACCATGGGAACTTCCAGAGTTGGTTTTCACCAGTTGTGCCAATATGATGTATCCAATAAATTGTTCTTTGAAGAATCTACCTGCCTCGTGGTTCTTGCTTTCAGTGAGTGTTGACAGCCAAGCTGTTTACTTCCAAGGCAGGAAGATCGTCTCAGCTGCCCAGTAAAAGCAAGCAAGTACCTGTATCAGGCAGCAGCAATATAGGAAGATGATGAAAGCAGACAATCACTTTCGCAACAACAGCAAATACATGATTTCTTTACTGAACAGATGAAGACAATGGAAAACCACTTCTCTATTTTACCAAGAAAACCATATGGATATACAACTAAAAAGGATGGATGATATAGTGCCAGATGATGGGGGCCCTTGGGTTGGATGGCACTCCACATGCGATTAAGAAAACTGAACATCTCTCAGAGTATTAATAGTGTTTGTAATATAGCTAGATGAAATCCTTCAGAAAAAGAAAATCTGAAGTTGCAAAGACCAAATTGCAGTGGGAAATGTAACCTAAGAAACATCACCATGGGAAAACTCCAGACAACGAAAGAGGAAATAAACCCTCCACACATTCACACCTTAGGCATTAGCAAATCGAAATGATCTAGAAGTGGACACTTTCAGTCAGATCATTCTGTTTACTACTCAGGACATAGAAAAGAACAAGCGATGTTGCTTTCGTAGTTAGAAAGGATACAGTAAAGGGTGAACCATGCAGTCAATTAATTGACTATGCAGACAGTTATCAAATAAGACCACAGAGCTTCACAGAGAACCATTTATATCCAAGCTTATTCTCCATCCACTGCTGCAGAAGACAAGGAGACTAAGGTTTCATGAACAAATCTAATTTGGAATCAACGGGGTGTACAAGCAAGATGTACTGCCTGTGGTTGAAAATTGGAATGCCACCGTTGCAAATACAGGGTAGTCCTCAACGTACGATCACAACTGAACCCAACGTTCCTGTTGCTAAGCACTTAACAGTTGTTAGGTTGAGTTTTGCCCCGTTGTACAACCTTTCTTGCCACCTTTCTTGGCAAGTGAATCACTGCAGTGGTTAAGTTAGTAACATGATTGTTACGTGACTGTGACCTCCCCACTGACTTTGCTTGTCAGAAGGTCCCAAAAGATGACCACATGACACACACCCCAGGACACTGAGACCATCGTAAATATGAGTCAGTTGCCAACTATCTGAACTTTGAGCAAATGACCAAGGGGATGCTGGAACAGTTGTAAGTGTGAAAAACAGTTATATATCACTTTTTTCAGTGCCATTGTAACTTCGAACAGTTACTAAACAAATGGTGGTAAGGACTATTTGCAATAATAAGAAATACAGTTGGATTCTATGGTCTGGAAACAGAAATGAAGCAAGAACATGACTTACCCGATTCTAACAATCCTATGATTTCTTTGTGGCTAATACATTCTTCAAAACGCCAACATAACACCTAAATATGGAAGAATGATTGACAGGAACTGGGTATGTCTAGTTTAATAGAAAGAAGGACTAGGGGAGACATGATAGCAGTGTTCCAATATCTCAGGGGTTGCCACAAAGAAGAGGGAGTCAAGCTATTCTCCAAAGCACCTGAGGGTAGGACAAGAAGCAATGGGTGGAAACTAAT
Source organism: Natrix helvetica (assembly GCF_964273705.1). Classification (NCBI taxonomy): domain Eukaryota; kingdom Metazoa; phylum Chordata; class Lepidosauria; order Squamata; family Natricidae; genus Natrix; species Natrix helvetica. The sequence continues at coordinate 160,862,899 of NC_138548.1, read as the reverse complement.
CAAGGAGAGAAGCAACTTAGAACTGAGGAGAAACTTCTTGACAGTTAGGACAATTAATCAGTGAAACAGCTTGCCTCCAGAAGTTGTGAATGACCCAACACTGGAAGTCTTTAAGAAGATGTTGGATAGCCATTTGTCTGAAGTGGTGTAGGGCTTCCTGCCTGAGCAACGGGTTGGACTAGAAGACCTCCAAGGTCCCTTACAACGCTGTTATTCTATTCTATCTCATGAGAGGGAGTCCACAAACAGGGGCCAGCTGTGGAACAAATTGTGTACTGTTCATGTGTGCAAGCTCCAACTCAAACTAAAGCAGAAGAACAAAGAGCCAGGTAGTTCCCATGATAGGATTCTGAGGATATATCTGTTGTTTTTAACGAGATCATCAGGAATTATTCCGAAGTCCTGAGCTTCAGTGATAGGGAACCAGAGGAAATTCAGAGTGAAATCAAAGAAGTTGCTCAAAATAAATGTGTAAAAGAAGGTGTCGAGACAAAAACAGCTGAAGAAAACAAATAGAACAAACAATAGAAATTGCCAGGAAGAGAAAAGGTGCCAAGGAAGAGAAAAATCTCGGAATGTAACTTAACAAAGACGTCCAAGAGTGCTCTTAGAAGAGGCAAGAAGGTGCATTACAACAACATCTGCAAAGACATCAAAGATGGTAACAGGGAAAGAGAAGGAAAGGCTTTCGTAAGGTCCCCAAACTCAGAAGGAGTTTCCAAGTTCAAATTGGTATGCTAAAGGATGTCAACGGACAGATGGCAAGGGATTCAAAGACCAAAAGGAATTTCAAAGGACTGAAAGACGTGCATTGAACAAGAGGTGCCCGAATGCGAGATAGCTTAGAACAGTGATGGCTAACCTTTTCTGGAGTGGGTGCCCAAAGCACGTAAGAGTCCGTGTGTGCGCACCCCTGAACCCCCAAAATGCAATGTATGTGCATCCCCCCTGCGTTTGCCCTTCCCTGTGCATGCACACGTGTCCCCCCTGCACATTCCATGCCCCTGCGCATGCTCCCCCCGCATGCACCCCACCCCACACACATGCACGGCAGGCCTGAAAACCAGCTGACTGGTGGGAGATGCACATGCATGTGCCGTAAAGCTAAACTGGGGCGATGGTTCGCGTACCTTCAGAGAGGGTGTTGCGTGCCACCTGGGGCACATGTGCCATAGGTTCACCTTCACGAGTTTAGAATATATTCCTTACTTACCAGAACTTCTAATTAAAGAAGATGGATTGGCATTCTTTTCATTGCCAAGACCAAGGGCCACAGACTCTGATGCGGTATTTACATAAACATGCCAAGCAACCGAAGAAAATGATATAAGGATTGTAACCAAAGTGTAACAGCAAAGCTGCAAAATGACACAATGGCCCATAGATTGGAAGAGGTCGTGTTACAATTTTAAAAACACCAAAGAAATAAGTCTTAGCAGAGTGTGCAAATTATCATACACTATTCTTCATTTCATATACTAGAAAGATATTTAGAATTAACCAATACAATTAAAACCACTACATTTAAAGAGAGATCCGCCAGATGTTCATGCTGATTTTAGGAAAGGCTGAGGAACAAGAGATATATTACTGCTGGTGTACAAAGGATAATTGAGAAAGCCAAAAATACCCTCAAAAGTCATTGTGTGCTTCGTTGCTTTTTGGAAGGCTTTCAACTGTGTCAATCAAGTTAGACGGCCAAATGTCCTTAGGAAAGCGGGGATCCCAAAACATCTAATTACCACAAGAATCTACCACAAGGACAGGAAGCTATAGTAAATACTGAACAGGGCTAAAGAGATGTGATTCCAGATTGGCACAACGAGACAAAGCAATAGGAGGACCACTGGTTTGAAAGAGGGGGTCAAAGAGTCTATCTATGTTAAAATAAAACAGCCCTCTCTCAACAGAGGGGGAGGGATGCAATACCATCTATTTTCTGTTTGCAACACAGTTCTTTCAGCAGCTCCAAGAAGGTTGCACACCCATTTGCACTCTGATGCAGGTGACTCTGAAGATACAGATCAGTGGTGGGATTCAATTTTTTTACTACCGGTTCTTTGGGTGTGGCTTGGTGGGGGCGTGGCATGACTTGGTGGGCATGGTATGGCTTGGTGGGCGTGGCAGGGGAAGGATACTGCAAAATCCCCATTTCCCTCCCAATCAGCTGGGACTCGGGAGGCAGAGAATAGATGGGGGCGGGGCCAGTCAGAGGTGGTATTTACCGGTTCTCCAAACTACTCAAAATTTCCGCTACCGGTTTTCCAGAACTGGTCAGAACCTGCTGAATACCACCTGTGATACAGATAAACCTCCAAGTGGCCTCAACGACTCTCAAAAGGAGTGGTCACAATAAGATGGTTGCAAGCAATATAAATCCTTCCATTCTCCACCATTCAGCCAGAATTAAAGAAGCTTCTTGGATGAGAAGTGAAACATCTTCAAGACAAAACAAAGAAAGTCCATTTGTCCCTTGAAGAAGCATGACCTGGATGACTGAGCATCTCTACAGGTTATCATGACAAAGCTATATATACTCTCCTCTTTTTATTCAACCTAAATGCTGCATATATAGAAAGGCTGGATTTGAAGAAAATGAGGATTGTTTTTAAAAGCGAAGAAAGAAAGATCAAGAACCTTTGCTATGCTGAAGATACCACTCTGATAGCTGAGAATGCAAATGAAAAGCAAGCTGCAGTAATGACAACCAAGAACTATGACACACACACTATATTGCAGGAACACAGTCGTTTACAATTGTGGCAAGATATAGATGTCCTAAGTAAATAAATGCCAACTTGATATAGAGATTAGACTGAGAATCAAGCTAACTCTGGAAAGAAAACACTCAAATCCTCTCATAGTCATGGAGCTCACGCAGATCTCTCAGCTTGACTTAGAGTTCTTATGAAGATAAAATAAGAAGAAGAGCTGTGCATATCGTCTTGCACTTTTAGGAAGAAATGTGCAATACATTGAAAGCCTCTTCCCAGGGATTAGAAGAAATTCTAGGGAATGAAATGAGTATCTCAAACCCCTGCATATCCTAAACCATCCACAGAAACCTTTCAAACTGCCTCAATCATCCAATGCATGTAAAGGTGGGGCACTGATATATAACCCCCTGTGGTGCCACAGTCTTCCCAAGTGGCACTTGGAGACCATATACGGCCTATAGGCTGCCCAAAACATTAGAGAGCTAGATGGATCAATCACCTGACTCAGCATAAAGCTACATTTAGCCTTGAGGCAATATGGGAAAAGCAGCTGTTTCTCACAACAGCGAGAAAACAATATTGTGTAACGCTTGAAAATTACAATATGCCAGCACAGTTTTTCAATCTTCATCAGGCCACAGCTGCGGCAAATAGAGAATATCATTTTTGTATGATAGCATCCAGACTAAAGCAGGACCTATGGGCTCAATTTAGTGGTGGGATTCAGCCAGTTCATGCCACTTTGGGAGAACTGGTTGTTAACTTTCTGAGCAGGTCAAAGCAGAGGAAGTAAGGGAGGGGAAGTGAGAGTAGGAGAGACGGTAAGAAAGAGGAGAAGAGAGGAGGAGTGGGGAAAAGAGAGGGGAAGAAGAAAAGAAGAAGGAGAGGAGGAAAGAAGAAGGTAGAGAAGGGAGGTTGCAAAACAAGATGGAGGTACGGGATGGCAAGAAAGTGACCCCAACTGAAAGTGACCCCAAGAAAGTGACCCCAATTCCTTACTTTCTCCTAATTACCCTGACTGTTAAATGCTGCTGGTAGTACGTTTCTACCTGGTTCTGCCCTCATCCTAGTTAGATCAATGTTTTATGAAGATTTACTTTGTGAATCGAGTTCCACAAATCTTCCCTACCATTTGGACTCATCCGGTTGTTTGAGGTCATGTCCTTCTCATAGAGTTAAAGGAAAGGAAAGCTGAAGTAAAATCATAATCCCAGTCAAAAATCACAGACATGGTCATGTGATTTTTCTTTTTGTGACTGCTTCATTTAATGACCAAAGTCCTGCTCCCAAATGCATTCACTAAACAAAGACTGCTTGTACTGCAATGATTACATCCTACAACTTGTGTTAGAAATTCAGTTATATATACAGGTAGGCTTTGACGTATGACCACAATTAAGCCCAACATTTCTGCTGTTAAGCGAGACACTTGTTAAGTGAGTTTTGCCCCATTTTATCACCTTTTTAATCCCACTTGCTAAGTGAATTGCCACAGTTGTCAAATTCATAACGAAGTCGTTAAGTGAATTTTGCTTCCCCATTGACTCTGCTTGTCAGCAGGTCACAAAAGGTGATCACATGACCACAGGACATTTTAATCATTACAAATATGAACCATTTGCCAAGCATCTGAATTTTGATCACGTGACCCTAGCGATGCTGCAACGGTACTACCGTATTTTTGGGAGTATGAGACGCACCTTTTCCCCCCCAAAAAAGAGGGTGCATCTTATACACAGAATACAGCATTTTTAGCCTACCAAAACCCCTTTGGACATGCAGAGGGTTTGGAAGGCTTGCAAAGTGCTTGGGGGCTGGGGAGGCCAAAAAAGAGCAACAAAAGGGTCGTTTTTGCCCCCAGGAGCACTCTACAAGCCTCCCAAAGCTCTGTCTGCAGGCCTTTTTTTGTGTGTGCAAAAACCGAGGTGTGCAGAGGGTTTGGGAGGCCTGCAGAGTGCAAAAACTTTTTTAAAAATTTACCTCTTCAAAATCATGGTGCGTCTTATAGTCTGAAAAATATGGTAAGTGTGAAAAATGGCCACAAGTCACTTTTTTCAACGCTGTTGCAACTTTGAACAGCCACTAAATGAACTGTGGTAAGTCGAGGACTACCTGTATATAATAAGATATAAAACCACGGTCAAGCAGGACTACGCAGACAATCATTGCAAGGTTCATTTGAAGGAGGCATTCTTCTCAGGGCATAATGAAAGAATATTTAATTCGACAGCCATCACAACCCAAATCGTGTAAGATCCCTTGAAGTTGCCCTTAGAGGATCTAAATACACTGAAACTGAATAGTATTCTGAGGAGAAAAATTCAATGAAACGGAAATAAAGTTTATATGGGAAAACCTCCTTATTGCCTTCTGGGAGGGGGGGCTGTGCTTTTTTAAAAAAAATCTCATAACCTTCTCCCACCACCCAAAAATCCCACATCTGAAGAGAAACAGCATGAATTATACATTCCTGAGAAACAGGAAATTATACGCTCTAGAAGATACCCAGCTACCTGCTATGGAAATAGGACAGAGAAAGCATAAATTAAATAGTGTCTATGGTGGAAATAGAAAATGAAAACATATTCAACATTCAATTGCAGAAAGAAGTATTTTAGATACATTTTATTCCACCAGCAGCGCGCCTCTTTCTTCCTATTTGTTATTGATACAAAGTTGCATTAGAAAATAAGATAGGCAAAATTCAATTTACATTTCAAATTGTCCTTTCTCTGATTACTTTGGACTGGCTTCAGAAAAGACCACATGTCCTAAATACACAGTCAAGAAGAATACATAATGTTTCTTTGGAGGATAGAGAAAAACAACCTCTAACCATCATTTCTTGCAGATTTAAAGTGAAGTACTGCCAAATATTGTAGCTCTCGGAACTCAGATGAAAGCGAGGGCAACAGATTTTGCAGGTTAGATTATTTTCAGACTTGCCTTTTGTTCTCATCCTACCATCTCGCCTCAATTACGCTATATATAAAAGCTTTCAAACCATCACAAGTGATGAAATATAATTTCTTATTGTACCAGCAGAATGAGCTTTGTGGTAAAAATTCAGTAACATTAACGAGGCTAAAAAAAAAACAGTTTTGATGTTTGATGTCTGAAATTTTCATCCAGGTGCGGTATTGAATATTGGAGGTTTTTCTCTCAGAAAAATATCCGTTCATTTGTTTTGTACAGTATCGGCCTGATACAAAAGAGGCTAACATAGGCTATGTAGCTTCTCTGAATCTGATCTTTAGACAATCTGGTTATATCCTTCAAATATTTACCGTCAACTATATTCTGCCCAGTGACACAACCCTCAGCCCACTTCCAAGGACTGGTGTCAGGCATTTTGCTCCATCTTGGAGCAAGGTTGTTCTAGCCCTGTTCTCACACTTACCATAATCTGTGAATAGTTTGTCACAATATTTGCATTATTTATTTGTTTGTTTGTTTGTTTATTTATTTATTTATTTATTTATTTATTTATTTATTTATTGGAATTTATATTGCCACCTACTTGCACATGGTGACTCAAGGTGGCTTACAGAATATAAAACTTCATATAAAAACAATGAAATGAATAAAAGGAAAGTCATATAATAAATTAATATAATAAAATCGCGCCCAGCCCCAGAGACAGCGCCTCACATGAGCCATTTAATGGGTTCCATCCCTCTCTGGGTTCCCCAGGCCTGCTGGCAGAAACAGGTTTTCAGCCCCTTCCAGAAGAGTGCTAGAGGGGGGGGCATTCTAATCTCTGGGAGGAGGATGTTCCAGAGAGAGAAGGGGCCACCATGGAGAAGGCCCTTCTTCAGGGTCCCACCAGGTGCATCTCCCTAGGGTATGGGACCCACAATGTTCCCTGCCTTCCTGCTCTGATGGATCGGTAGATTTGACCAGCAAGAGACAGATATCAAATATCCTTGTCCAAAATTCTCAAGCCTATGGCTATATCTCCCAGTATTCCAAAGCAATTTGTGGCCATGCTGAATTATGGGAGTTGCAGGTTCCACTACATTTGAAGGGCCATATTTGAAGGTCCTTGTTTTGACAAAGTTACCAACTTTGTTTTCAAACCTTGAATGTTTAGCACTTGATTTTCTGAGGGATCACTTACATTGTTATGAGCCTATATGGGTGCTGTGACATTCCCTGTTAATGATACCCCTGTTTTCAGGGATTATTCGTTGCACATGCAGGAAGAGGTCTGTATTTTTCCCAAGCTGAGGAAGGTGATGTATATAATTCTAATATAAATTAAAATTAGTTCATGTTGGAAGATGTTTCCTCTGCCTAATTACATTAACATTCAAAGGTTATAGCTATTGAACAATAAACCTGAATTTTGGTTTCTTTCAAATTTATACAGCTAATTCTTTTCATAAAAAAGCTTTTTTCAAAACTTCTTTAGAGCTATGGTTTAGAATCTGTTGTCATTAATACTAAATAGGTATCTGTGAGATATGCAGTTAAAATAGGGATTTAAATAGGATTAATTCAAATGAGAATTAGACGGAGGAATTGAAATCTATCTTCATACACAAGGATTAGAAATGTAACCTAGCATATTCATAATGGGGGAAAAATTACTTAGCTGCCAGAATAGTTTTGTGTCTCGGAAACTGTTTCAGTGAAATTCAATTACCCATTTCTAATTAATAATAATGAAAAACATGTTCTAATGTTTTCTATTCTGTGAAGTTTCAGAGATATGCAGAATATAAAATAGCATCCACATTCTCTTTAATCATAACATATTGGTATATTGTATTATACTTTAGATTTTATATTCTAAATAAGTTATTGTTTAAAGATTATTTAAAGAGCTGTGGTGGCACAGTGGTTAGAATGCAGTACTGCAGGCTACATCTGCTGAATGCCAGCTGCCAGCAGTTCAAATCTCACCTGCTCAAGGTTGACTCAGCCTTCCATCTTTCCAAGGTCGGTAAAATGAGGACCCAGATTGTTGGGGGTAATAGGCTGACACTGTAAACCACTTTACAGTAAACTGTAAAGCACTGTGAAGCGGTATATAAGTCTAAGTACTATTGCTATGGCTATTAAAGATGCTTACAAATCATGATTCTTATTGATTCAGACCAAAAAAATAAAAGATAACAAGTCCAGCTTTCTGTTTCTAATTTCCCACACACTTACTATATGTTTTGTCCATGCAGCTTTCAGAGTGATATGTTCCCCAGTATTTGTCTCAAATACGTCCATAAATTGAATGCAGACTTAAGGAAGGGCATGGACCAGGAATTTTGCATACGATTGTTCCAGAGGAACCTTTATTGCCTTCCTGAAACTTAACCTTTCTAAAGAACTAGATGTGTTCTCTAAGCAACAGACAAGTAATTCCAATTTATTTAATCTACAGAGTGATTTAAGATGGCATTTCCCAATCTGGTATCCCCCTCCCCCAATGTGTTAGGGTGGTTGTTCCTACAATTCTAGCTACTGCAGCCATGCATATTTAGCAAATTTCTGTGGCCATTCATGGAGCATCTACAGGGCAGGCAAAAGTATTAAGAATAACATGGGACGGTCATATAATCCCTGATGGCAATTTGGGACCCTAGAAATTCAATTTTATTTCAGAAATCCTCTGGAAGCAACCAGATACCTAGTAACAGCCATCTCTTTTTTGTGTGGTAGTGTCAGGCACAAGCAACCAGATCCACACGTGTAGAGTTCAAGATAACTACTTTATTATATTCTGCTTATTACACAGGAATCTTCCCAGACTGCTTGCATTCCGTTGGGAACAAATATAGAAGGCTCAATGAAGCTTGGAGAAAATTAGCTCAGGGTCTCTTGTGACTAAGCAAGGATTCAAGGCTAATTCCTCACTTGAGTCCTTCTCTCTGCCTGCTTGGCTGGGTGCTTCCCAAAGGGTAGTCTGTTGGAGAAAGAGAAAGAGCAAGGAAGGGGGGGAGGGAATAAAGAAAATGAAAAGGAAAGAAGGTAGGGAGGAAAAGAGAAAGAAAGAAAGAAAGAAAGAAAGAAAGAAAGGAAGGAAGGAAGGAAGGAAGGAAGGAAGGAAGGAAGGAAGGAAGGAAGGAAGGAAAATAGAGTGTGCCTCTTTTTCGGCTGCTGACTTTGGCCTCACCTCCTGCCAACTTGTAGCTCAGTCAGGAAAAAAAGTTCTCCTGATATACAGTAAACATTTTCTATATGGAGGAAATAATCTTCTCAAAGGTTAACACAATAGGAGTGTTGCTAGGTTGCTAGGCTGTAGACATAGCAACAGCTTAGCATCGGCTGAAACTTTTGCAGAGGACTATCAGCAACTAGCAGTTTGATTTTTTTAAAAAAGTCACATATATGCCATGCTCGATTATCTCACCAGTAATGAAGTTCCTAATTACTTCCTTCATTTGCTTTCTTCACTTTTTTTTTTCATTTTATCCCGTTTTTTTGGTGCAATCAGTTTTTGTTTTTTTAACATTGTATCCAGGAAATCAGTCCGTAGTTATTTGCTTGGGGGGTAAGTTTTGACTTAAAAGAAAATACTTCACATTGTGAGTTGTTAGATACAGTATGATTCCTTTTTTTAAAAAAAAAAGGAAGAAAGAAACTATTATCATTCAAAGAAGAAAAATATACCATAGCTTTATTCATATGGTCAGACTCTACTTGTTCAGATAATAAAATAATTTATTATGGTCTGTAGCAACGTAAAAAAAAAAAGATTATTGGTTTTTTTTCAAATAGTATAGCATTTCAAATGTGTTTTCTAATCAGATTACCTCTTTGGTTCCTTTTAGCCCTACTTTTTCCCATTTACACTTCAGCAGATATAAGCCTTCTAGTAGAATCCTTTTTGGGGGGAGGGAAGGAGAAAGGAACCTATGACACAGTGGTGGGATTCAAATTTTTTTTTACTACCAGTTCTGTGGGTGTGGCTTGGTGGCCATGGCAGGAGAAGGATATTGCAAAATCCCCATTCCCTCCCCACTCCAGAGGAAGGTACTGCAAAATCCCCATTCCCTCCCCACTCCAGAGGAAGGTACCGCAAAATCCCCATTCCCTCCCCACTCCAGAGGAAGGTTACTGTAAAATCCCCATTCCCTCCCCACTCCAGAGGAAGGTACTGCAAAATCCCCATTCCCTCCCCACTCCAGAGGAAGGTTACTGTAAAATCCCCATTCCCTCCCCACTCCAGAGGAAGGTACTGCAAAATCCCCATTCCCTCCCCACTCCAGAGGAAGGTACTGCAAAATCCCCATTCCCTCCCAATCAACTAGGACTCGGGAGGCAGAGAATAGATGGGGGCGGGGCCAGTCAGTGGTGGCATTTACCGGTTCTCCAAACTACTCAAAATTTCCACTACCAGTTCTCCAGAATTAGTCAGAACCTGCTGAATACACCTCTGCTACAACACTAATCTTATATTTTAGAATTAGCTGGTTATACCAGGAAGGATAACACATATGGGTAAATAATTATAATCAAGCCACTCACTTCAATTTGCTTCAAAATATGCCACTTCAAGCTTTATTACTTGCTTCCAATCCTGTTGGAAAATAGTTTGGTTCTGTTTACCCCAAAGAAAATTTACAAGAAAATTATGACTTTATTGCTCCCTGGTGATATCCTAGAGCCAAACTCAACCCAACCCAACCCTTGAATCATTTAATACTGATGATATTACTCTATACTAACAATAACAATTGCAAAGTAATATAAATAAGAACAGTAATAATGCATTATTACATGGCTAATTTCTAGAAAAGATTGAGGGGAAGGGGAATAAAGATAAAACCTGGCCATGGTTTACAAATGGACCATTAAAACAAAGAAACTGAAGATTTCATTTTGGTTACGCAAGAGGAAGCTGTTCAAACAGATGCAATCAAGGTCAGAAATGAAAAAAAAATCATCAAATTATTCAAAATGCAGATAGTGCAAAGAAGCAGAAAAAACAGTAGATCATATATTCACCTTGTGCAATAAGATCGCACAACCTGATTATAAACAATGACATAACACAGTTGCCAAAATAATTCAGTGGAACATCTGTAAAAATTATCATGTGCAGGAATGAACAATTGGTGGGAACCCAAGCTTGAAAAAGTAATCAAAAATGAGCAGGTTAAAATACAGGTAGTCCTCAATTTACAACTACAATTGAGACCAACATTTATGTTTCTAAGTGAAAAAAAATGTTAATTTGCCCCATTTTACAACTTTTCTTGCCACAGTTGTTAACTGAATCATTGCATCTATTAAGTTAGTAACATTATTGTTAAGTGAATAATAATAATAATTAATAATAATTTATTAGATTTCTAGACTGCCCCCTCTCCCCGGAGGGACTCGGAATCTGGATTTCTCATTGATTTTGCTTGTCAGAAGGTCGCAAAAACTGATCACATGACCCTAGGACACTGCGACCGTCATAAATATGAATCAGTTGCCAAGCATCTGAATGTTGGTCCTGTGATCGTGGACATGCGGCAATGGTCGTAAGTATGAAAAACAGTCATAAGTCACTTTTTTTCAGTGCTGTTGTAACTTTGGTCACTAAATGAACTGTTGTAAGTCAAGGACTACATGTACAAACTGATAAAGTATTGGCTCATAACCCACAGCCAGAGGTGGTATTCAGCCAGTTCGGACCAGTTAGCCCGAACCAGTAGCGGGAATCTGCCCTGGTTCTTTGCCATACTATTTAGGCATGTTTTTGAGGCCAGACCAGTGGTGGATTCCTAACAGGTTTACTACCAGTTCGCTGAGAGACGGTATTTTGCACATGCTTTTTGCTCACCTCACGCATGCACAGCACATTGCTGCGCATGCGCAGTTGACTGAAAACTGTTCTGCACATGTGCAGAAACATGCCAGTGATGGGAGAAGAGACTGGGGAATCAGTTCGGGGCGTGGCAGGCCTAAATCGCTGCTGGTTCCAGCAACCCAGGCTAGAAACCCACTACTGGTTCGGCCAACCAGGCGCATGCACAGAAGGAAGGAAGCAAAGTGCATACACGGAAGTCCAGGCACATGCACAGAAGGCATGCGTGGGAGCAAAGCACATGCGTGGAATGTCAGGCACATGCACAGAAGGGGCATGTGCACCTGCGAAGTGAGCGGGCGCATGTAGGACGAACCGATGGTAACAAAATGTGAAACCCATTGCTGCCACCAGCTATGACTGTGGTTGAAAAGAAGAAAATGTGGATAATCGATGTGGCACTATCAGGGGATAGTAAAGTAGAAGATAAAGACTGGGATGAGATCACAAAGTATATAGATCTGAAAGTTGAAATTGAAAGATTGTGGTTTGAACAAGTTACGGTGGTCCTAATGTTTATCGGCATATTGGGTGCCATACGAAAAAATCTTGGATGGCACTTAGAAAAATGTGTGCGTTAACAAAATTTCCATCCGTCGATTGCAAACAGCCAAACTGCTTGAATCCACACATATACTAATTGACACATTACAATATCCTAGATTCTCAGGGAGAATTAAATGCGTATAAAAGCCAACACTAGCTACAGAACTGGCAGCTGTGACTCCACATTGTTGATATGATAATAATAACTGCAATATCCTTTCTTCCCGCAGTTAGTGGTTTCATCAGGAAGAGGAACAATAAGCAGATCTTTTCCCCTTCATCTTTTTCTTCCACTCATGAGAAATATGAGGCAGTCTTTTGAGGCAAAAATTCAGAACACATTCATCCATTTGACCTGGAAGGACCCCTAATGCAGCAAGGTTAAAAGAATAAAATAAGTTGAATTGCCATCTAAAGAAAACCCTTCTTTAGAAACCAAAAAGTACAATATTTAACTGTATCATTCTCTGTGGAAAAGAGGGGGGGCACATCCTCCCCCATTACTCCTGGTGTAGCAGTGTTTCTCAACCTTGGCAATTTTAAGGTCTGTGGACTTCAACTGCTAGAATGGAATACAGGGGGGGGGGGATTTTGGAAGGTGAAGTCCACCCAATTTAAAATTGCAAAAGTTGAGAAACACTGTGGTATAGTATAAACTAACTAAGAAGATGTAGAGAAGGATAAGGGAGACAGCAAATATATTCTTGGGATGAGAAGAAAAATAAATTTAAGTAGGCAGGCAGAAGGTAGACATTATTTTTCTGGAATACTCAAGGGTCTGTAGTGCTTCCTACTTGCATTCAGCACCTTGCATTCAGCTAGGTGCCAACTTCGATATTCTTAGTTAAGCAAAAGGAATGGCAGTGGCACCGTAGAGGAAGATGTTGTTTGCAATGTACCTCATCTGTAGAATGATTTTCCTCTTTCTGAGTTTGACACTGCCAGGCAACATACGACACATTTTGGCTTTGCGGAATGAAATGGTTTCCAAATAGGAATCAGTTGGGGGAAGGAGCCAAAGTCACAACGATATGGACGTGCAGTCTCGATGCTCCGAGACCGCAGCCGATACTTTTGCCGCTGGGTGTTCCAATCGGACCTAAACCATCCCGCAGAGATGGTGAACAGAAAGAATACGTCTTGCTGATCTCAGGGATATCGCAAAGTCCCTGATTGATCCAAGAGAAGTTCTTCAAGCCGGCAACAAAAAATCCAGCCATTAGGCTGATGAAGTCGGGGTGGCTCCAAAACAGAAGGATACGGAAAGAGAAAGTGTTTCCAGCTGGTGAGTAATTTTTACCATTTTAAAAGAGCCTAAAAACTGTTTAAAACCGTTATAAAACTGTCTATAAAAAACTAAAAATTAATTTAAATTGGAGAACAGAAGAAATAAGCGGCGGAATTAAGTTTGGAATGGTTTTGGACAGTGAGTTATCTTACTTTTTAAATGCTATGTTCATGGATGGAATTTATGCAAGCCTTTTAAAACAAAGGCTTCTATTTTTTTTCTTTTATTACTCTTTGTAACCTATGGACTAAAATTCTCCTCTTTCATTACTATGGATGTTCTTCTAACTCATTCAAGAATCAGACTTTTTTTAAACTTGAAATACAAAAAAGATACAAAAAGAAACAAAGAAAATTGCAACAATAACACTGCTACTCGGAGGCTGGAGGTTTGTATATTGGAAACGAAACACTCTTACTTTTCTCATTGATTATCCTGGCTTGGCACTCCAAGGTCTCACTGCTTGTTTATAGAGAGTGATAAGAAGAAAAGCATGCATATGTCCCTTTGAAGTATATCTTTAACCAGAGAAAAGTGAAAATAAAACTTTATCGTGAATCTATGCTTAAGCTTGTTAAAACCTTCCAAGTTAGAGCAGCAGTGTTTGTTAGCTGGAGATAATGACACAATTTCAACGGCAGAAAGAAACTAAATCTGCAAAAGATATTCTTAGAAATACAGAAATTATCAAACACATTTGAGAGGATAGAGAAGAAGTTGGAAGACTTAGAGCATCTAACTGTAAAATATGATGAAGAAGTTGGAGATGTTTATCAAGTGGAAAAAGTGGTGGTTAGAATCCTAAAAATTGAAGAGGAAAATGACTATAAAGAAATTAAATTTGCTGATATTTATGTTAATTGGTTTGTCTCTGAAAATGAAAAGAGTGGAATATTGAAAGAGGAATTAAATGGAGGGGAACTCTACCCCAGATGGCAAGATACAGAAGAAGAAAAAACAAAAGAATTTATGGATTTAAAGAGAGAAATTTTATTAGCAACATTATTGATAACACTACCGACAATCAAAGATAAGCTGATTAAGGAAACAGAAGAAGGGCATTGAAATTACATGAGAGATTTTATAAGCAATGAGTTGCTAAGAGGAGTCCATACAAATTTGATTAAGGAGATGATTAGAGGACTGACACCACAAATGGCAGAAGATATGAGACTGTTTTGCTACTGGAAAGATACAGGTTGATAGATGGAAGAGTATAATTTAAAACTAGTTAAACTTAGTGAAATGTAGTGACAATAGATATAGTTAAATAAATAATTGATAATGATAATAATATATACAATGTGTAGTGTTATGATAAGTAATAATTGGATATGAATATTGAATGGTACCCATGAAAGGAAGATTAGAAATCCTTTTGGATTATATATAAAGGTTAATAAAAAAGAATTAAGTTTAGATTCAGTTAAGTCTTGATTATTAGGGGACGAAATGTTATGATACAGGATATAGTCAAATAAAGGAGGGATAATGATAACAAGGTATACATATGTATGGGTACAACATAAGGAAACTGGATGTAAATTGTAAACAGTGATTTGGAAAGGAGAATTAGAAAATTTTGTTATTACATATTATGGATGTTTAGATAGAATAGGACATAAGGATTCAGTGTTATTGGAGGATTTTAGAAATAGTAAATGAAATGCCAGTATGTGGTTATGTATTAAATCTTGGTATATTTTATAATGAAGGATGTTTAAACAATTATAGTGAAATGAAAATGGAGGTATGATGATGGTAACATGTATAAATATCTGAGTTAAAATACTTGAGTTAATATGAATTATGCTTGATGACTGTGGAAGAGATGCACAAAAGCCTTTTGTAACCAACTGATACACTTTCTACAGTATGTAAAGAAGGAAGATTTTATGTGTTGTGTTTGTTTTGAAAATAAAAAATAAAAAAATTATTTTAAAAAAGGAATCAGTGGCTCAGTGGCTAAGACGCTGAACTTGTCGATCAGAAAGGTCGGCAGTTCAGCAGTTCAAATCCCTAGCGCCACATAACGGAGTGAGCTCCCGTTACGCGTCCCAGCTTCTGCCAACCTAGCAGTTCGAAAGCAGATAAAAATGCAAGTAGAAAAATAAGGACCAACTTTGGTTGGAAGGTAACAGCATTCTGTGCGCCCTCGTGCTGAGTCATGCCGGCCACATGACCATGGAGACATCTTTGGACAGTGCTGGCTCTTTGACTTTGAAACAGAGATGAGCACCGCCTCCTAGAGTCAGGAACGACTAGCACATATGTGCGAGGGGAATCTTTACCTATACACAACTCATAATGAGCCTTTAAAAACAAAAATAAATTGCAAGGGTGAGAGCTTTTTTTTCTCAATATTTCTTTTTTTTTCTCAATAGAAAACATAGGCACAGGGCTTTTCTGTGAATTATTTCCATGAGGAAGAGGGGCTTAAAGCTTCCAATTTCCCCTGCTATGTTCTCTTTACTATGGAGCATGGGTGTCAAACTCGCAATGTCAATGGCTGTCACGTAATGTTTCGCTATGTTTTATATACATACATACATATACAGCCTGTTGTGCCTTTAAATGGCTTCTACTGTACAGCACAGGGGAGTTGCCATGGTAATGGCTTCACAGTACTCCATAAGGGGGCTCCCTCTGGTAAGGGGGAAAGTCCAACATTAGAAATTACATTTGTTCCAGACATTTTCCCTCTATAAATAATTACCTGGGCAACGCCGGGTTTCAAATAATGTCAAGAAATTCTTTGAGAATTTTCCTGGGAGAAGGCTAGATACATGATACTAGCAAGCAACAAAGTTACTTTCAAGATTTTTCATGCGTGCACCGCCATTTGGCCTTGTTGTCACATGCTTGCATCTTCTTTTTAATGCCCGAAAAGCACTTAAAACTGAAGACAGTGCAGAAACAGGGCTCCTCTGAGGAGGAGGAAGGTGTTAGATCGAGTAGTGAGATGGCAGACACTGGCTTAACGCAACAACAGCTCTTTATTGTAATGCAACATGTCTGTACAATCCAGCAGCTTCTTGGTCTGACAGCAGGCCTTTTATAGGGAGCTGTCAGACCTCTTAACCAATAGGATTCAATCTCTGTTCCCGCCTGAACAGAGGACCTGTTTGGAAACTATAGCAGACAGAGTTAATATCTAACAGAAGACATGAAGAAATCTAAAACCATCAGTTTAATCTGAATTCCTTTTTCCACTCTATCCCCATTTGCTACAGCAAAACAAATATGGCAATCCAAATGATATATGTAAGAATGACAATAGTAGAATTCTATGAACCTTATTAAGGGTGTCCATTAATGCCAATCAGATTTCTGGGTTTGAAATTTTAATGTAGTGGATGCGGTGGCTCAGTGGCTAAGACGTTGAGCTTGTTGATCAGAAAGGTCGGTGGTTCGGTGGTTCAAATTTCTAGGGCCGCGTAACAGAGTGAGCTCCGGTTACTTGTCCCATCTTCTGCCAACCTAGCATTTCAAAAGCACGTAAAAAATGCAAGTAGAAAAATAGGAACCACCTTTGGTGGAAAGGTAACAGCGTCCTATGTTCCTTCGGCATTTAGTCATGCCGGCCACATGACCACGGAGACAGCGCTGGTTCTTCAGCTTTGAAATAGAGATGAGCACCGCCCCCTAGAGTCGGGAACAACTAGCACATATATATGTGAGGGGAACTTTCACCTTTAATTTTAATGTATGGGAAGTATGACAGAATGTAGCTGATTCCCCCCAGCAGGACGTTCTGACGTTCTTAGTATTTGGATGGAGGCCACGCGGTATGAATGAAGTTACCAGAAATCACGCTCAATTTATTTCAGATGTCAGATTTCTTATAAATGTCCTTTCAGTGAGCTGCAGCAGCAGTCAATCAAGGTATAGAGAACTGTAAAGGATGGAGAGTCGAAGAAAAAGATTTGTACCATGCCATACATTTAAGAAAGACGGAAAAGCCATGTTAAATGTGCTCCTTTAACTATTTATAATGAGGCTGGTACTCAAAGTATGTATTAATGCATGTGGTTCCCATTAGTATGTCAGCAGTTCTGTCAGAAATATTGCATTTGTCAAGTTACAATGCATGACCAACTGCTGGATGAATAAAAAGGAGCCTGTGGTTTTTCTCATCTTCCTAAGCCTCTGAAAGGCAGTAGTTTTCAAGCGCCTGAGCATTTAGAGCTCATTGCTCTCAAAGCCGATTTTCCCCAAATCCTAATTTACAGCAAACTCGAAACATCACTCCAGGATCTAGAGGGTTGCATATGCAAAAGGGTAGGATTACAAAACATATACACTGCACAAATATGTAAATGTAGCATATGAATAGATATTGAACTTATCATAGAATCAGTCCATATGTAACCCTGATTAGACGAGGGTACATTAGCATGGATTGGTGCCACGTTTTGGTTGCTTTTTAATATTTTATGTCTTAAAATATTAAAAACTTTTGTTTTTAAAATGATGTTACATATATGTTTTAATCTTTGATTGGGCAATCACCCAGAGTTGGTTGAAAGATCGGTAGCTACAGAAATGTATTTTTTTAAATAAATAAATATTTGGAGCAGTGATTAGAGTGCAGTACTGCAGGCTACTTCTGCTGCCTCCAGCTGCCTGCAATTTGGCAGTTCTAATCTCACCAGGCTGAAGGTTGATTCATCCTTCCCTCCTTCCATAGGCTGACTCTGTAAACTGCTTAGAGAGGGCTGTAGAGCATTGCAAAGCGATATGTAAGTCTAAGTGCTATTTTGAAAAATACTGTCTTAGCTCATTGCAAGGCTCTGTTTCATTGTTAGCTCTGCTGTCCTATCAGAAGGTCAAAAGTCAGTGCTGCAGGAGTGGCTCTCACTTCCTTCTCAGTTTTGTTGATAAACATCTTTACCATTGCTCTAGATGACTGTCAAATTCTTAGAAGTGCTATCGTATTATCTCTTCAGAAGCGCCCACAGTCCTCAGTCAGATTGTCCTGTATCAATCACCACTCTTTAAAACAATCCCGCCTGCATCAAAAAGATTGGATCTTAAACAGTTACAGTCACATCATTATTATAATATTTTATCCAGCGTATAAATATCAAAATAGCAAATATGCCTAAGAGTGATGCCGCCTATTTTCCACACAATAACCATGATCTTGTCAAGTGGTTGGGCTGATAGAGACACACTGGGCCAAGTGTACTTCAGCCAGCTGTCATCCCTAAGGGAGGCTTAGAAGTCACTGTCTCATACTTTCCAGCCAGCACCTTAACTGGCTGTCTTTCATTATTATATACTACACCCAGCTATTGCCATCATGTTTTCAAGATAAAACATGTCTCAAAGTTAACATCTAAAAATGCTTACAAACCAAGCATAATTTGTAATAATTTGCCGTGCTTTAAATGTGCCAATTTTTTTTGCAATGGTTAAGGTGCTAGTTGGAAAGTAGGAGATGGTGAGTTCTAGTCCCACCTTAGGCATGAAAGATGGCCAAGGCACTTTGACCCAGACTGTCTCTGTCAGCCCAATCCACCTCACAGGCTTGTCATCATGGGAAAAATGGGAGGAGGAAGAAGTATTGTTTATTTAAATAATAATAAAAAATAATATTTATAAAAGTAATAAAAGCAGGATAAAAAGGTACTAAAAATAAATATATAAATGTGCAATGTGTAATATTTATGCTGTGCCAGATTTCCGAGAGAAACTGTCGTGCCGTACTACGCAGAGAAGAATGGAATTCTTAAGATGCATCTATTTACTAAAGCGATATTCAATATCTTCATGGAGTTTATCTAATATAGCTTTCCCAGACTTAGTGCCTCTGAGGACTGTTGAAATATAACTCCCTTTTCCCACAACCAATGTGTTATTTAGCTGTGCTGTGTGGGAATGACAAGAGCTTTAGTTCAATACCTCTGAAGACCACAGGTTGAAGAAGCAGATCTAATCCTAGTACAACTATTCATAAGCTTTTATCTTCAATCAGCTACTGCAACAGGTGTAAATTTGGAACAGGTAACAGGGCAAGTTAGTGAAGAAATTGTCCTGATTACCAGTTCTTCCTGTTAGCAAATGTAAATTCAAAACGCACTACGGAAAGAGACTAGACATCACTGGGGGCTTTAGAACCAGTCAAGATAACACCACAATTCACATTCCACTCCATAAAGCCTGACAAGAAGATTTATGTAAGCAGTTATAAATGTAGTGCTCTGAAGCAAACAGTTTTCTTGCAAAAAAACAGCTGATAAGGGCTAACGTTCTGATGATGAGTTTGAGGTAGAATAGTTCAGAAAAGCACTGAGAATGGGCAGAGATGTTGCATTTCTCTACATCAAGGGAGCAGGCATGGAAGATCTGTTGTTGAAGTAGGAAATAAAGCTGAAACCTGGTCTCAAAAAAAAAGCAGGACATGGACATTGTCACCTGCAGAAAAAAAAATGGCTCCCTTGGGTGAGAGACATGAAAAGATGCTCACTCAGGGGTGAATTGCTACCGGTTCGCCTGAACCAGTAGTAAAAATGCTACCGGTTCTCCCAAACCGGTAGTAAAAAAAAATGCTATCGGTTCAGGCGAACCGGTCCGAATAAATTGTGACACGCAATTTATATTAGCTAGAAAACACTGACTGCACTCAGTAGCAGGCTCCACCCACCCGCCGGGACATCATCACATCCGTTTTTGGCGCTCTGCACATGCAGTTATAAGAGCCAGTTTGGTGCAGCAGTTGAAGCAACATGAATTTTAGTTCCATTAACTGGGTGGCCAGTCAATCGAGGGGTGTCAAAAACTCAAGGCCCACAGGCCAGATCTGAACTGCAGGGTGCTTAAATCTGATCCACAGGGCCGGCCTGCAAATATGAAAGGATCAGCCCACGGTGCCTCTGCTGGCCAAACCAGGCTACGGCGGGGACTCCACCGTGGCCCATTTTTGGGCAGCAGAGTGCTGCAAAAGGACTAGATTGGATTGGATTACAATTATGTAAGTGTCTGATCTGGATAGGAAACAAGCAACATCCTATGTTAATACTACAGTTTAATGCCAGATTTTTCATACTGTAGGTCCATGTAATCTACAATCTACAATTGACAGCCATTTCTATTTAATATCCTGGAAATTTGCCTCTGCTGTTAGATCGTGTATTACCATGTTATTTATGCTATTGTACTTTTATTATTAGTTGAATAATAAAAATACAATAGTATAAATAGATTTTCTGCCTGGAAAAGCAATTTACTATTAAAGAATGGGATATAAATTTAGAAATAAAAAGTTTAATGGAGTATGAAGAATAAGTAATAAATGTTTGCCAGTAATATCTGGTAGAAGAGATAGGAAAATGGTTATAGTAAAGAACTGTGGAAAGAAAGGAAAGAAGAGAAAAAATGCATCTTGAGCCTGGGTCAAATACCCACCCTGGCCACACCTACCCCTGGCCACACACCACCACATCACCACCACACACCAGCCCTCTGAGGTCAAGCACAACCCTGATGCAGCTCTCAATGAAATCTAGTTTGACACCCCTGAGATACGGTCTCTCATCCCTAGGAAGAAAGCAAGGCTAAACTATTTCCAAAATCTTTCCAAGGAAAAGCTGCTGGGACTAATTTTAGCAGTCACCACTACTCACGAAAGGCTCAAAAACACACACATACAGACATAAAAATGTATGCATGAGACAGTGTACATGACAAATCTTCCTTCACCGAAATGGCATCAGTCTCCAGTTCTGCTATCTGAACCCTGAGTAAGCAATTGAAATTTCTCACTGCTCAGAACTCTGCTTGGTCTTTTATTATAAGCTCACCATAGCCATCTTTCTGTTTGGCAGGTAAACAACAGCTTAGCAAATCATGGCTTCACCGGTCTAGTGGTTAAGATCAAATATGGGATGCTAAGTAAATCTGATTGGTCTTTTCCCCTCCATATAGTTTGAAATGACATTGGCAAGACAGTATATTGTTAATATCTGTAGACTAGATAGATAGGCTAGATAGAAATCCGCACTGCACACACTTTGTTATTTGTGCAATAAATGTCATCTGTCAGACAAAGAACGTATGATTATATTTTAACAGCAATGGGGAATATGTTTCAAAACTGGGGCATTGTGAAAGACAGACAGACCAAGTGTCTAGAATGTGGCAGTTCTATTATCATAATTACCCCCCCCCCAAAAAAATGCTATCCCGTTTCTAAAATCCCAAGGAATACAGGTAAATTCAATTTACAATCCTAGTTAAGCCCAAAATTTCCATTGCTGTGCAAGACAGTTGTTAAGTGAGTTTTGCCCCCATTTTATGACGTTTCCTGCCATAGTTGTTAAGTGAATCACTGCAGTTGTTAAGTTAGTATGGCTGTTAAGTGAATATGGTTTCCTCATTGACTTTGCTTGTCAGAAGGTCGAAAAAGGTGATCCCATGAGCAGGGACACTGCTAACCACGGGTGGGTTCCAGCAGGCACTACTGGCAATTCGCTTGTGTGCTTGCCATGTGCGTGCTTGCAGGCGCAGGCGGAGTGCAATAAAAAATGTTCTGCGCATGCACAGAAGCAAAAAAACAAGATGGCGGCGCCTATGGCACTGCTCGGAGAACCGGTTTGGAGGCATGGCAGTTCCAGTTCCAGCGACCCAGGCTGCCAAACCACTATCGGTTCGGCTGAACCAGGCTGAACCGGTAGGAACCCACCACTGCTGCTAACATTATAGATACATATGCCAATTGCCTAGCATCCAAATTTTGATTACTTGACCACTGGGATGCTGCAATGGCCGTAAGTGTGAAGCTGGTCAAAAGTCACCTTTTTGCAGTGCTGTTGCAACTTTGAACCGTCACCAAATGAATGGTTGTAAGTTGAGTACTATCTATACTGCACTGGAAGCCCACACATCAGATAAAAGGCATGTGATTGTGACAATACAAAGGCAAACATTTTACTAAGCAAATTATCTGGCATGTATAAAATAGAGTATTATTGTAGCTCCTGTTTATATTTTATTTAAAGAGGAGCTACATCTAATGTTTGAGCTTAGAAAATGTAATATCTACTAATTCCATGCATTCGAGATACAAGAAACACAAGATGTCATTAATCATGTTACATTTAGACAGGAGATCCCTAAGTTTAAACCCTTCTGGGCCTTTAAGCCTTTAAGTCCTTCTGGATCCTTTCAGGCAACTTTCAGGTCTCTGATATGAGCAGCATGTCAAAGCGGCATTAAAGGAAATGACTAGGACCCTCAGATGAATTCCAGAGGATTGTTAGGTTTCAATTCATATCTCTTAAAACCAAACATTTAAAGGCTGCCTTTAAATAGGAGGCAACTTTCAACACATAAAATGCAGTGAGCCATGAGTTCAAAGTATAATAAATTTTCACTAGGAAAACTTTTCCATGTGTGCTAGCTTAACACCATTATCCATCAAATTTTCATTATTTCCCCAGGATTCGTTAGATGTAGACAATTACTTTAAGGGGGTGGGGTGGGGGGAAGAGGAATATTATCCAGGCACAATCTGTCTCAGGTACCAAGATCTGCATTATTACACCAGAGACTGCATCACAGTCTGTTCCTATTCCCTAGGAATAAATGTTCTATTAACTTTATTTCCAAACCTAATTACTATGTGAGGGAAATGTGTGATAAAGTATAGTACTAAGATATGATATGTGAATAGGAATGGATCCTTCATGGACTGTAAAAATGTGAAATGGAGCAGATGCGGGGTACACAATTTCATGAGTTCATCGAGGGGAGAGTACAGACAAGGCAAGAAATAAAGTTTATTTCTCTTGCTTCATGGGGAGATTTATTTCATAGGCTCTTCAAGCTCTTTAAGTGTCCAAGCTGCCAATAAGCACAACCTGTATTTGTAGCTACAGATTTGCAAGAACTTGCAGAGAGTAGAGATAAAAGCCAACCTTTATAGGCATAAATTAGAATAGGATGAAGGTGATTACAGAGCCTGTTCTAGTTTACGGAGTGGACCTTGCTTAAAAGTAGCATGCTGGACATGAGAATGCTAGGAAGAATCAGCTATGTTTTTTTGGCAATCATCTCCAAGAAACCTTCTACCAAATATAGACATTGATTCTTTTACACACACAGCCCAGTTATTTGCCATATGATCAGAAAAGTAAACAAATAGAGCTCAGCATCAGAAGGAAAGCTGCGAAGTACATTTTAATGGATTTGGTTGTGAAGGGACATAATAATAGTAGAATGGGCAGAATTACTGGGACATAATAATAACTTGCTATTTTGCTTTTGTAAGAATTGCTTTGCTTTGTAAGAATTAGAATTGCCTCTGCCATTTGCTTCTACCAGTGATCTAACTCCTGTTATCTTGTTTCTGTGTATAACTCAGTGCCTGGCGCGGGTTATGTCATGGCCTGGCAGGGTTACATCGGGCAAATACCTGTGTTACTAAGCACTCAACCTCCTTGTTCCTTGCTGCACAGCCAATGCAGGGCTACAAGGAAGGCATGGGCCAGGGGGCCAGAATTGGGTACTAAGCTGATATCTCTGAAGGTATAAAAGGATGCCATACCTTCCCCAAGGTGTGGTCTTTCACTGCATGCTCTTTGTCTGTATGTTGTGGAATGGTCTACCCAGTTCTGCTTTGTACAAATAAAAGCTGTTATTTTTTCCAAGCCTCTTCTTGGGTTTCTCTTTTTGGCATTCTGGTGACTCAAATACAACAGTGTAATAATGTGTAGGAATTATGTTGGGAGACAAGAGAAAGAGACTGGACAACCATCATGGGAAAAAGTATCTCAGCCCACAGAAAGCAAGGAGGGCAGGGCAAATGTGTCAGAAGATACCCTTCCTAGTTTTCAGAAAAAAAGAAAAAAGAGAGGAGAGGAGAAGAGAAATACTTGAGTCTTGCAAGATTCTGTTACTGTAATCTTACAATACAAGAAGAATTAGTAGTCATGGTTTGAGCTTCTTGTTTGGCCTACTTCAAAGGGCTGGCAAAGACCAAGAGTGTATTTATTTATAAATGAAATATTTGAGGTACTAAAATGCAAGGGTGCATAAAATAGAAAATGCTTTTATTTCTATTGGAGGCATATTTTAACTTTGGCCTGGACCCTAAACTAACTGAGATCAGTGTGTGTGTGTATGCGTGTGCATGTGTGCGTGTGTCTGTGTGTGTCTGTGTGTGTTGTGTCTGTGTGTCTGTGTCTCTGACTGTTTATAGATAGATGATAGATAGATAGATAGATAGATAGATAGATAGATAGATAGATAGATAGATAGATAGATAGATAGGGGGGAGGGAGAGTGGGGAAATACATGAACAGTGAGACATCTGGGTATCATTAATACAATAGCAGAGTTGGAAGGGACCTTGGAGGCCTTCTAGTCCAACCCCCTGCCTAGGCAGGAAACCGTATACCGTTTCAGACAAATGGCAATCCAACGTCTACTTAAAGACTTCCAGTGTTGGGGCATTCACAATTTCTGGAGGCAAGCTGTTCCACTAATTAATTGTTCTAACTGTCAGGAAATTTCTCCTCAGTTCTAAGTTGCTTCTCTCCTTGATTAGTTTCCACCCATTGCTTCTTGTTCTACCCTCAGGTGCCTTGGAGAATAGTTTGACTCCCTCTTCTTTGTGGCAACCCCTGAGATATTGGAACACTGCTATCATGTCTCCCCTAGTCCTTCTTCTCATTAAACTAGACATACCCAGTTCCTGCAATTGTTCTTCATATGTTTTAGTCTCCAGTCCCCTAATCATCTTTGTTGCTCTTCTCTGCACTCTTTCTAGAGTCTCCACATCTTTTCTACATCGTGGTGATCAAAACTGAATGCAGTATTCCAAGTGTGGCCTTACCAAGGGATTATAAAGTGGTATTAACACTTCAAGTGATCTTGATTCTGTCCCTTTGTTTATGTAGCCTAGAACTGTGTTGGTTTTTTGGCAGCTGCTGCACACTTCTGGCTCATATTTAAATGATTGTCCACTAGGACTCCAAGATCCTTTTCACAAGTTACTACTATTGAGCAAGGTACCACCTACTGTACCTGTGCATTTTGTTTTTCTTGCCAAAATATAGAACCTTACTCTTTTCACCATTGAATTTCGTTTTATTAGATAGCACCCAATGATCAAGTTTGCCAAGATCTTATGTACCTTAAGCCTATCTTCTGGAGTGTTGGCTATTCCTGCCAGCCTGGTGTCATCTGCAAATTTGATGAGTTCCCCATTTATTCCCTCATCCAAATCATTGATGAAAATGTTGAAGAGTACTGGGCCTAAAACAGAGCCTTGGGGTACTCCACTGCATACTTCCCTCCATGAAGATGCAGTTCCATTGAGGACTACACGTTGAGTGTGGTTGGTCAGACAGTTACGAATCCATCTGGTGGTGATGCTGTCCAACCCACATTCTTCTACTTTATCTAGTAGTACCTTATCAAATGCCTTACTGAAGTCCAAGTAAACTATATCGACAGCATTCCTCTGGTCCACTAATTTTGTCACTTTGTCAAAGAATGCAATAAAATTAGTCTGGCATGATCTGTTTTTCACAAACCCATGTTGGCTTTTGTCTATTACTTTGTTTACTTCATTTAAATACAAGTAGTAGTGAAAATATTACTATTGTTTGTTATTTAAATCATACATATAATTATAATGTTATTATACATATTTGTGTTAAAATATAGGCCTTCATTATTTATTATTCAACATTTTAGTCCCCCAGTCTTATCACAATAACAATATCATTAAAACATATATCATGTCACCATCTTTCAACATCCAATCTTTATATCTAGCTGTTACTTTTAATATATTATATAAAAATATGCATAATATTATTCCCCCTATTTCTTGTGTCTACCTCTATTCTAGCTCCTAGTAATGCCAATCTTGTGTTACAAAACATTTCCTCTATCCATCAACTCTTACCCGTTTTAATATTTTACTTCTTATTCGTTTTTTAACTTGCCTCCCATATTCCTCCCTTTGGGTGGTCTTCTCTGTCTACATCTTTCCTGTTTAACCTCAGTATTTCTTCCATCTCTACTATCTTTTGCTGCCAAGCCTCCAGCTCTCCATTTTCTTTTCAAAAATATCTTTCTGTTTCTCCAGTATCATTTTTTGGTTTTTTGACATGTACTTTCCTTCAATTGCTTCATTAGTTTTTATTACCTTCTCCTTCTTATCTTGTTTTATTTGTTGCTTTGTCCATTCTATCTTTTCCCCTGGTCTCTCTATCATTTCCTCTATTTCCTGGGCTTTTTTATCTTTATTCATTATCCCTTGTGGAGCACTTTCTAGCTTCCCATTTATATTATTCATTAAATTCATTATCTCCCTGTGGTTCCTTGTCATAATATCATAAATGCTTTGGAACATCGCCACCAATTCTTTTTGCAACCCACTTGTTTCCCCCTGCTGAAACATCTCATCTTCTTTTTTGATAAGTCCAAATATTGCTCAGTAGTCTGTCAATAGTCTATCACTGCCCCAAAGTCTTAACTGTCTTTGCCCTCAAAGGGTCAGTCTGGAAACTATTTACTCAGTCCTGGTGTTGCTCTTCCAAGACTACAGTAATATAGTGTCAGCATTCCAAATATCATCCAGAATTAAATCAGAGTTCAAGGCATAGCTTTCATCAAAGTTCCAATTTAATAAGAGAGACATGTTGGTACATCTGTGGAAAACCCGAATCTGAAAACTTCCTGGGTTTACCACCCAGTTGAAAGTTCAAGACCTTGCCCCCACACCCACAAGTCCATCACATGGTCCAATCTTCCTCTGCCACGCTGGCATTTCTACCCATCTAGTTCCGGTCAGGTGCAGAGGTGCAGAGACAAAGGATGACCTTGGACTTCTAGATAGGAATGTTTTATTTTGACAACAACACATTCTACAGTTCTATTCCTTATTATTCCCTCTCCCAATTATCCTCCAATGAAACAGCATAGTAAAATAATAGAGAGTGTGGCAGGCCAAAGATCCTAAAAGGAATATAACTGCAGGCCTGACATATAGTTCTTTTTATCCCACAATTAGTCAATTTAACTCTTTTTAGGTAATTCAGGAAAATTTCCAAATGTCTTCTTAAGTCCCCTCTATATGTTCAATCACAACTCCTGATATTTGAAACTCACTTTACTTAGATGTCTTCCGTATTTTTTCATCACTTGAGCTCCAGTAGTCACGGAGTAGATAAGTGTAAAGCAATAGATAGCACAGCTGTCCTCCAGGTATTATTTCCACTTTCTCCCCAGTATCAGTATCTTTCCCAAGGTTATAGGTGTGTAATGTATTCCATTCACCAGTAGATGGTGTCTTCCAGTTAACTTCAACACTGTATAAATTCTAACAAATTCCATTATATTTATTCAAACAAATAGTCAAATTCTAACAAGTAATTCCAGCATTTTAAAATGCCTTGTTGCCAATAAAGGTTAGAGATCC
Organism: Natrix helvetica; assembly: GCF_964273705.1. Taxonomy (NCBI): domain Eukaryota; kingdom Metazoa; phylum Chordata; class Lepidosauria; order Squamata; family Natricidae; genus Natrix; species Natrix helvetica. The sequence continues at coordinate 160,835,111 of NC_138548.1, read as the reverse complement.
AGTCTTTCTATCGTTTTAAAGGTTTTGCTCTTCTTAATACCCTTTTCTTTTCTTTTGGGTCTGTAATTTTTCTCTCTATAATTATTCGCCGCTTAAACAAACTCTTCAAAGAGTCCCTTTTCCAGAGTTAAATTTCTTTGGGGTTGGTTTTAAATAAAAGTTTTTTAGTAAAAACAATCACCTGACCCAGTTCCAGTCACTGTTCACATATCGCACCAGCACTTTCTTTGTCTCTTTGGCTGCCTCAGCTTCATGGATGAGAGGGAATTAGCCCTGGATCAAGCAGGAGAGCTGTAGCTCTCCGCATCACCTTTACAGAGTGACTTTAGATCCTTACGGTGTCCTCCAATGAAGGGATTTGGTGTGAATTCACGGAGCCCCACTCTGCATCTGATAGCACCGTGACGTCAACTGGAAGACCCAGAGATTATTATTTTAGAAGACACTTTACATTTGTTATACTTTGCCTACAGAAACTCTTATTGGAGTGACTGAAAGAACTATTTAAAAAATAACAGTTATATGTTGACCCATACCAATATGAAATAAGTTTTATTTCTATGGGACCAAAGTATTCACTGTCAAAGCTATGCAATAGTCTCTATAAATATTTCTTCAGTAGTACCTTGGGAATTGCTGTGACGTTTCCTGAGGATGGGCTCCAGCACGAGTCCGAAAGTTCAGAAGACTAAACCTCTGGTCCTGGTGACTGACCCAGATTGGATCTTGCAACATTATCGTGGGACACGTATATTCATTTCACCTTCATTTGTAAATGTATTCATTTCTTTAAAATGTTCATAATAAAAGTGAATTTGTTAAGTTTTGAAGTCTTTATTATTTTACATTTTTAATAGCTCTTTGTTCTTATCTTTAAGAAAGTTTTCCTTTCCTGAAATGAGTACACAAATTTATATATAAGTTTTTTTTTCCTAATGCATAAGCAACTTCTGTTCATATTAAGCAAATGTCTTACATTTAATTTTTAATATGGAAAAATATACTGTTAGGGATACTCTTGAATTTTTAACTATTTTTATTTTTACTTATTTATGTGTAGATAATAAAGTTGAATAGTCTTTTTAAAAGCTGAAACCTTCCAAGAACAGGAGCTTACTGTGTTTGAGCCCAAGAATTATCCTTTGCAGAGTAAACATTATGGAAAACTTGGACAACTCTGTTGCTGTTTCATTATTTTTTTAAATGCATTCGCATTGGCAGCAGCACTCTATAGCAGTAATGTTGTAGCAAATACACAAGTGTGATGTGGTCTAGCTCTAAATAAATGGCTACCATCCTATTTGTTTTTAATCCAATGTTCCTTCTAAAAACAGGTGACAAGAATGTAGCAATAGTATTTAGACTTATATACAGCTTCACAATGTTTTACAGCCCTCTGTAAGCAGTTTACGGAGTCAGCACATTGCTCACAACAATCTGGGTCCTCATTTTACCCACCTCGGAAGGATAGAAGGCTGAGTCAACCTTGAGCGGGTGAGAATTAAACTGCTGGCAGTTGGCATAATTAGCCTGCCATACTGCATTCTAACCACTGCACCACCTCTTCAAGGCTTTGTCAGTGGATGTCAGGAATAACTGATTCCTTAATGTTCCACTTCTCCAGTCACAGTCCATTTGAGACGTCCTTTTCTGTGTAGCATGGACAGTCACTTCAAAGTTAGTGCAACTGGAAAGTATGGAGCATACCAAATATGTTGCTCTCGGGGATTTGGGAGAAAGTTCTGAAGCTCATCAAATCCATGAAGAAGTTACTTTCCACTTGTGATACTTTTATACCAGAGTTCCCCCACTTTCCCAGCTTTGAGGGCTGGCCAGGGAAGGGGAGAGGGGATGGTTCTGTGGGACAGCTGGCAGGCAGCGGGCACGCATAGTTCTATTTGTGCAAGCAGCATGGATGTGTGCTCACCGCTCATGCAAATGGAGTGTGTGTGCATATGCTTGCCTGCTGCTTGTACAAGTGGAGATGCACATGCACGCTCATGCATTTGCATGCCCTTTCTGCGGCCCAGAGGTTCAGGACCCTTACTATACTGTTATATCATTTGTGGTTCAGGCCCTGGGAGAGACCTCTGGATTTCTGGACTCCTGTTCACATTTGTGTGCAGATAACATTAAACTAAGTGAACCAACTTCGTTATGGTCCAATATAAATGGATGCATTGTTTAAGATTATTTTCATCAATTTGCCGTAATATAAGTTTGAACTGTTATTTTATTGCTCAATGAATCTGCTTAGTTATATATTTAGCTTTCCCTCTCAAAACTGAGGAGTTATAATAAATGTTGGCTGATAAACAAATATAACGGCAACAAGAAATGAGAAACATACTAGATGATTCAGCAACCTTAATGCTAGGTTTACATATTTTCCATGCAGAATCAATATGTAGAACAGAAATGGGGAAAGCTTTGGTGAAGTCAGGGCCAGCAACCTTTTACTCCTTCTCACATCAGGAAGTGCCTACATTTGCTGTTATGGTTTCCCTCTAGCAGAAAACAAAGGCGAACTCAGCAAAAGAGCACTCGGGAATGACATTTGTTGACTTGATAACTCAGGGAAAAAGTGTGGTGCTCTGACAACGTTGGCTTTTTCAGCTTCAAAACAGAGGTCAATGGCATGCGAACTGAATGAAACAACAGAAAAAGCAGGGGGTTCTTGTGGTCTCTGAGCACGGTTGTTTTCTTGGAGACGTTTCATTACTCAGCTTGGTAACATCATCAGTTGCTAGATGGGAACAGTGCTCTCTGTTTATGTACAAAGTAGCTTGCCCAGTCAGTGTTGGTGAGAGTGTTCTTGATATTTCTTGATTAGGGTATTGACCAAAAAAAAAAAAACATCTCACAAACATCTGAAAATCTTAAGAAGTTGCATTTCTATGTTACAACTGGAATTTCATGAAACTATCAGGTGTTTAGACCACACAGAGACACAGTGTAGGAAGAGCTCCTCATGAGCAGGTTTTCCTGTTCATATCTCCATAGTTAACATACAAATAGATCAGTGGTGGGTTACAGATCCTGGCGGAACGGGGCCCAGCATCCACCACATGCATGTGCACATCACGTGCATGCATACTTATCACCCACAATGCTCCACAACACTTCAGCTGCTTGGCGGAGCAGTGCAGCTGCCGTACGCTCTGTGCGCGAAAGCCTCGATTGACTCAAATACAGGTAAGGAAGGTGGGCGGGTGGGCACTCTGAAGCACCGTACTGGTGCTTCAGAGGGCCCTGAGTACCTGGTGCTCCCAGCAGGCACCAGTACACCTGTACCGGGGCGTACCAGTCGTATCCCACCACTGAAATAGATCCTTCCAATCAAGACACGGCCTGATTCTGCTGTTATGAATGAAGGTCCTATCCATGTCATTAATGTTTACTTCAGGGGTGAAATCAACTTACCTTCGCTACCGGTTCGCAAATGTGAGTGCCCGTGCCATCTCTGCATGTGCGCAGGACCTTCCCGCATGTGCAAAGCATCAAAAATGGGACATGATGTCATCCAGGGGGTTGGGCGGAGCCTTCTGCCGCCGCCACTACCGGTTCTCCTGAACTGGATAGAACTGGGTGAATTGCACCACCAGTTTACTTGTATTTCTATGATTAGCAACACTTAAGTGGGCTTTACAGAATAACCTATGTGTCAACAATAATGGCAGGCTTTGTGCAATGAGTGTACACTCTTGCATATCAGGTGTGTATTTGGCTTCTGAGTTTTAATTTCAAAAAATAAAGTACCATGTGGGAAGAGGCCCCAATCCAGTGGTGGGTTGCAGGCAGTACGACCCAGTGCGGGTGTACCGGAGCCTGCCCGAAGCACTGGATACCGTTCTGGTACGGTGCTCCGGAGGGCCCACCCACTCGCCTGAGCTCCTTACCTGTCCTTTAAAGCCTTCGGTGTTTCTGTGCACGTGCATGGCACGTACAGTGCCTACGCAATTCTCCGCCAAGCACCTGGAGCATCACAGAGGCTTGCAAAGGCATCGCTGGAAGGTAAGACGCATGCGCACTCTGCGCACGTCCATGTGGAGGAAGCCGGGCCCCATTGCAACCGTACCGGTTGCAACGGGGTCCGGAACCCACCACTGCCCCAATCCTTCCTGATCTCCATCAGTATTCTTAGTAAATGTAAATACGGGATGTCTTAGACCCATGATGGCGAACCTATGGCACGCATGCCACAGGTGGCATGCAGAGCCCCCTCTGTGGGCACACCAGCCGTCACTCCAGCCCAGCTCCACTGTGCATGCATGCGTGCCTCCTGCCAGCCAGCTGTCTTTGGGTCAGTGCTGCATATGCATGGGGGGCAGGACGTTCCCTGATCTCCGCAGGTGTCCCCTACCTTTCTACTCCATTTCTGCCACCCGTGCCTTCCCCAATCTCCGCAAGTTCCCCTCCCCAGCACACCCTACTTTTCTACTCCATTTCTGCCATTCATGCCTTCCCCAATCTCCGCAGGTTCCCTCCAATGTGCCGTAACTTTCTCCTCCATTTTTGCCGTAGGTGCCTTCCCCGATCTGCATGGGGGTGAGGTGCAAATGCAGGGAGCACTCGCATTGCATTTTGGAGATTGGGACATGCAGGCGTGCATTCACGTGCGCTTGCTTTGGGCACTCAGCACCAAAAAGGTTAACCATCCCTGTTTTAGACCTTGGTTTCAAAATATACCTGCGGTTCCAGGGAAAAGAAGAAGGAACATAGGGTAGTAAGAAGCATGCTGAGGAATTCTAGAAGACAGTTAGGAAGAAAGGAAAACATGCTCTGGGCTGCCTCTCCTTAAAATATGTTTTTTTTAAAAAAAAATTCATTTTAGCTGTATTTTGAATGTGATGGGTGTTTTGCCTAAATACAATTTTTTTCCGTAATCACTTCAAGTTTATTTTCCTATCAGATGTCATGTGAGGTGTACCGGTGGTCTTGTCTTTTCAGATATTGAGCCACATATTCAGAATCTCACTTTCCAGCAGAAGGTTCATAAGCAACCCACCTAAATTACCTTCTTTACTTCAAACAAGAATGAAGACCACAAGATCTGGCTGTCTCTGAGTTTAAATTCCAGCTTTTCCTTCCAGTTTTCTGACACAACTGATACTTTGGTATTCTCTTCAAGGTATGCTGATATTCTCTCAAGTCTGGGACAAATATATGTTTTGGCATTTGATGTTTTAATCACAGCTTCTTGGCCAAATTACTTGCTTTTGAGTTTCCTCAATTTGTTTCGTGAAATCAGGAGAGCCCAGAATCAGAGGTCAAAAGTCTGACTTTGTATTTTGAAACTCAGGGTCCCTTCAAATATTTTTCTTAGTCCCTCAGTGGAAGCTGACAGTATTAACGGTCTCATTTCCAATCCAATGGTTCTTCAGTTTTTCCACACCATACGGCTATAAAAGAAAAGCCATCGTTTTCTGAAATGCACAGTGTTACTAACATTGATCTGCCAGCAGGAACATCAGTAGCATTTCTGCAGCTGAAGGGAATAGTTTGTTTTCCATAAGAGGATCTTTTCACCACTCCTGCGTGACTTATTTATATTGATTCATATCCATCTGAAAGCAGAACATATATAGTGGCCAAATTTCTCTTAATCCACAGACAATTGAGGGACTTGTTGAGGGAGCTACGACATTGTGGTCTTTGTATAAACATTTATTCCTCTTGTTTTCCTGGGCTGAGAGCCTAAAATGCCACTCAGATCTCATTGTTGGTTCTACATCCACTTATATTTCTTCCAGTCTTACTAGTTTGAAAACTGAGTGTATTTTGTTTCTGGTTGCGTGTACAATAGTGTAACAATAGCAACCATTTTGTGAATCGGCATTTTCCTCAGATATCATCGTTTTGTGGGAATATCTACTACACACTGAAAATTCCACATGTATCCATTGCTTGACATATAATCATGTATTTAAGTGAAAATTAAAACAATTACAATGGAAGTCTGTAGAATTTCTCAGTCATCCAGATCATGGTTGTCCCAAAGGTACTTTTTTCAGGAGGCAACTGGACTTTCTTGTTTTTTCTTTGAAGACATTTCACTTGTCATCCAAGAAGCCTCATCAGCTCTGACAGGATAGTGGGGAATGGAAGGATTTATATTCCTTGCAGACAGATGGTCATTTGCATCCTTTTAGAGGGTCATTGAAGCACTTGGAGATTTAGCTGTGTCCTCAGGGTCACTTGAGTAGTGCTCCTGGTTCCTGTAGTCTGTTATTTTTCCCCCTCTGGAAATCCAGAGAAAAAGAAAAAAAATACAAAAAAAAATTGCAGGCTACAGGAACCAAGAGCACCACTCAAGTGACCCTGAGGACACAGACAAACCTCCTAGTACTTCAAGGACCCTCTAAAAGGATGTAAATGACCAGCTGTCTGCAAGGAATATAAATCCTTCCATTCCCCACTATCCTGTAAGAGCTGAAGAAGCTTCTTGGATGAAAAGTGAAACGTCTTCAAAAGAAGAAACAAGAAAGTCCAGTTGCCTCCTGAAAAAAGCACCATTGGGACAATTACAGTGGAAAGCCACTTCTGTGGTTGTGAAGACTTTGATCCTGGGTCCCTCTTTGAAGTATGTAGCAAATAACATTCATATTATAGCGGATTTCTCAACACTTCTTTGCGCTGCCATCAAAACAGTTGACTGACTGCTGAAGAAATAAACACATCATGGATTAATCTCTCCCAGCCATTAAGAGTCTCTGCTGACTTTTTTTTAAACTAATAATGTGATCTTCAGTAAATCCTATCCTATCTAGGTTGTCATAGGTAAAAGAAATACTTTAAAATATCTGCTATATCTGAATAGCAGAGTCAGAATAAACAGATTCTTCAAAAAGGTGGATATCCACTCTGAACAAAGGTAACCATCTTTCCTTATCACACAGGGAAGGTTAGATTGGAGGTTGGGGACTTTTCTGTCTCATTTTTTGTATTCTCAGCAAATCTAAGTTGACCTTTACATTTTTAAGGTAAATTACTTTGGAGGTAAAAGAAAACCCCTAGTCTTCCTTCTTTGGAAGGAAGGAATGCACAATTTGCAGAGATCAAATTAGCAGATACAGGGTTGAATTTGTACATGCGTTTTGGGAAAGGGCAATACAAAATGAGAGTCAATTGTCAAGGGAGAAATAAAGTCCACAAAGTTTTATGCAACTTTAGTTACACTTCTCCTCTTCATTTTTGGTTCAGAAATTTATCTTTATTTGTTTGTTAAATAAAGCTGCCCATCGTTGCTGCCTGAGGCTTCTCTGGCTAGCTAAATAAAATAAATGGAAGAAGAAGAAGAAGAAGAAGAAGAAGAAGAAGAAGAAGAAGAAGAAGAAGAAGAAGAAGAAGAAGAGGAGGAGGAGGAGGAGGAGGAGGAGGAGGAGGAGGAGGAGGAGGAGGAGGAGGAGGAGGAGGAGGAGGAGGAGGAGGAGGAGGAGGAAGAGGAAGAAGAAGAAGAAGAAGAAGAAGAAGAAGAAGAAGAAGAAGAAGAAGAAGAAGAAGAAGAAGAAGAAGAAGAAGAAGAAGAAGAAGAAGAAGAAATAAAACAAAATAAAATAAACCTGATTTGAAGGCCAGACTGGCTCCTTCTAGATAGATTGAGCTGTAACTCCTATCACTCCCAAGAAGTGATAGGCATTGTAGTCAACACACTTCGGTGGGTGAGACGGGGAAAGATAGTTTAAGCACAGCTGTTTTTTATTCTTGGATTTTCCCTGGATTTTCTTTTTAACTATCATCTAATTATTTTCCACAGACAAAACTCAGATGGTAGCTGCTTTAGGAAATGGGTTTGGTAGTGCTAATATGTCACTGCTGCTATTAAGTGTCATGCATGAAGCATCTTGCAAGAGTAAATATTACAGTGGCGTTTCTGAGGCCCTCTGCATCATCAAAGGGACATTGCTTGGAAATAATACCTTTCAGAAAACAGGACACTTGCTTTCATTTATTTTTCAGTTCCAAACAACAAAACCAAGGAAGGGGGCAGAAGTGGAACAATCTCATAAATTAATATTACGTTCCTAAATAATAGCTATTATTCTCATCAGTGTGATGTCTTGCATTCTGAACGTACAAGGGCATCTTTTTAGGGCCTCCATTAAGACAAAAATGGAAAATATTAAATGCACAAAGAAACATTAATCAAATGCTATTGACTCAGAGTTAAGAAGTACAACCTGTGCTATTCTATATGAGAACAAGGAATGCTTATTTATAGGGGGGGGGGGGAAATCTCCTCTCTTGAAGGATAACAATTATATTAAGCAGCAATTTGACCATCATTCTATTGTTATGGACCAGAGGTGGTATTAGCAGGTTCTGACCAGTTCTGGAGAACTGGTAGCGGAAATTTTGAGTACTTCAGAGAACTGGTAAATATCACCTCTGACTGGCTCCGCCCATCTAGTCTCAGCTGATCTGGAGGAAATGGGGATATTGCAGTAACCTTCCCCTGGAGTGGGGAGAGAAGGGAGATTTTACAGTATCCTTCTTCTGCCGCGCCCACCAAGCTACACCCACCAAGCCACACCACGCCCACCAAGCCATACCCACAAAACCAGTAGTAAAAAATTTTGAATCCCACCACTGTTATGGACCATTTGTCATGGAAGCATTCGCTTAAAACCATGCCTTCAGCTGATGTCCCTTTACATCAGCTCCTATACAGTAGGTATTCATATATTTTGTATTAATCTTTATAAAAGAAATATTGGAATGAAATGAATACCCATTGCCTAACACATAAGCACTTCAAGGATCCTTGCTTACCAAGAAGTTGACACAGGTACAGTTGCAATGTACAAGTGTCGTTTGAAGAATCCAATTGGTGTAATGCCCAAAGTGGACTATTGTTGTAGCAAGTTTAGAAATAGTAAGATACTTACAATAGATATTAAAGAGATAGATCTCCACTTCATCAAGAATAAATCCTATTACCAGAATAGCTTTGACTGTCTTGTTATTGGTTCAGATTCTCATTTGGAATGAGCTTGGACTGGGATGTTTACATTTGCACATACAGACACAAAGCAAAATTGAACTACCAACTAAGTAACTAAGAACCCAACAAGCTAACTAATTAACAAGTTACCGTATATTACCTAAAATGTTTTGCAATATCACCCAAATGTTTTGCCATATAGCAAAAAGGCTTCCCGCAGGCTTTTCCCGATTTTTTTGGCCTAACATAACCGGCTCCTGGTTTACAATGGCTTTGCAGAGCTAAGTCAACTTGGAAAAATAACCAGAGCAAATTGCTCATGTTTTGAAAACCTTTAGTAGAAGCCCCACCTTTTCAGAAACCTAGGCACCTATTCAATATCATTAGTCTCAGTAGTTACTCTCTACAAAGTCCCTCAAAGTCATCTCCTTCTTTGAAAGAAATGGTTTATGACTTGGAAATCCTCCTAGCTTCTCAGATCCTTCTAAAGCATTAGGTGGATGCTGTAGCTAAGGAGGTCTTAATCCAGTTCAGCTAGTAACCAGTTACATTCTTACTTGAACCAATAATTCCCAGGCAACAGCAATATGTCTTGATCCTCACTTGGTTGGGCTACTGTAATGCACTCTACATGGGGCTGTCTCTGGAGATGATCCAGACTCTATAGCTGGTGAAGAAAATGCAGCTAGATTAGTGGTGGTAATATTCTATCAGGCTAGTGAAACACTGTGGTGGAATGTAGTCTGGAATTGGAGGAGGGAGGGGCTCTTTCCCAGAGGGCAAATAGGCAGCAGAGCCTGGAATGTCTGGTAGGCAGGAAAAAAGCAAAATTGGACCCTCCCTAACAATTCACAGAGTTTATCTACAGTTATTGCAGATAATTGCTTTGGTCTGGCAAGATTCTGTCTGTAGGCAAGCATTAATAAAGGAATTGCTCCGAAGTAACTTCATGTGTCGCACTGGAATATATCAAGTTATCATGCTTAAATATTGTCTGTCTAGTCTGGGTATCTAGAAAGGTTCTGATGGGTTCCCCCCTTCCTTGCAAGGTTAGGGGGCTCCAGGTAATAAGCATTCTCAAGGGTGGAGAAATATAAACAACTCTAACTCTACCTTCAATTTGTAAATAAGTGAAAACCATCTATTGGTACATATTCTCGATCTTTGGTTGTTTTTGTGCCTTTTTACAAGTGTTATGTTTTTGTTTTGGGGCATTGTATCTTTTATCTTGTCGTTATCCACCAAAAGCCAGCAGGACTTAGGCAGGAAATAAATATTGGAAAATATTATATAAATAGATGTTAGTGACAATAAATTAAATGGCACAAGGCCCCAGGAAACTGCACTTAGCCAGTTATTCTTTCATGCACTGCCATTTTATGTATTGTGTATTGCAGGCACAATGCATGACAGGGAAGAAACAGATACATAAATAAGAGATTTGCAGGCTTCTTTTAGAAAAGGCAGCATCAGGTCTCGGAATACTTAGAATCAAGTCATAAAAATATAATCACCTTTATATCATGTGTCTATACCACAGAGAAAAGGACACAGTTATAACTTATGTGGCAAGTTAGATTCGCTGATGATTTAAATGATCTTCTCCTGCTTTTGGCAGGCTACAAGCAATTGGATAGGAACAGTCAGCCCATTGTGACAGGAACCTTTCAAGCATCTCTTCTCTTTTGTTCTCCTGAGAGGTTCTGAATAACCTTCTCTGATGGTCTAACATCTTTGGAAGCTTTTGGTGTGTTCTGTTAAGATGGCCTGAGGGAGCCATTTGGCTTATTGGAAGACTTGCAAGTGAGGAAGGGAAGAAGAGGGGTAGAAAGCATGGCTCATTTATTACTTGTCATATATAAGGAAACAAAAGCCATGTTTTCATCTGGAGTAAAGGAGATTCTTGAGAGAGTGGAGAATTCAAATTTCCCAAGTGTCTCCTTCAAGTAAATAAATGACTCACTGCTTGTTACAATAAATCTAGCTCACGGGTGTACAACATTTTAGTGGCCAGGAGGGCATTAAAAAATAAGTAACTGGGAGAAGCAGTGGGTGATACGCTACTTTCTCCAAGCAGATGAGACTTCTTTTGCTTTTGAAATATTGTCAGGACGTACTTGAGGTGGGATAAAGATATGCTAAACAGAAGCGAATACGCCCTATTTTTTTGCTGCACTAGTTGCAAAGGCTCTCAAGGATTTGCTCTTGAAACCTAGTGGTATAATTAGCAGTGGGTGCTCTGGGAAAAAATCAAATTCAGGGGCAAATGCATCTAATGGATTATCAATTGCCCATCCCTGATTTTAGAGGGGATTGTTTTGGTCCCTTTGAGGTGATTCCTGGAGACTGTCTGGATAAGTCCCTGCAGTTGTTTTGGCAAATTTCAGAAGTGGTTTGCCTCTGCCTCCTATGGCTGAGAGACAGTGACTGGGTGACAAGGTCACCCCGATGGCTTTGTAACTAAGGTAGGGGGCTCAGGAGCTGCCACAAAGCAGAGGGAGTCAAGCAGGGGTGGTATTTAGCAGGTTCTGACCAGTTCTGGAGAACCGGTAGTGGAAATTTTGAGTAGTTCGGAGAACCAGTAAATACCACCTCTGACTGGCCCCATCCCCATCTATTCTCTGCCTCCCGAGTCCCAGCTGATCGGGAGAGAATGGGGATTTTGCACTATCCTTCCCCTGCCATGCCTACCAAGCCATGGCACGCCCACCAAGCCACAGAACCGGTAGTAAAAAAAAATTGAATCCCACCACTGGAGTCAAGCTATTCTCCAAAGCACCTGAAGGCAGGACAAGACACAATGAGTGGAAACTAATCAAAAATAGAAGCAACTTAGAAATAAGGAGAAATTTCCTAACAGTTAGAACAATTAATCAATGGAACAACTTGCCTCCAGAAGTTGTGAATGATCCAACACTGAAAGTTTTAGGAAGATGTTGGATAACCATTTGTCTGAAGTAGTGTAGGATTTCCTGCTTAAGCAGGGGGTTGGACTAGAAGACCTCCAAGGTCGATTCCAACTCTGTTATTCTATTCTATTCCATTCCATTCCATTCTATTACTAGAACTCAGAGACCCCCAATTTCTAGTCTGATACCATAACCACTACACCAAACTGGCTCTATCTCTGATCTAGAGAACATTTATTTAACAACAAATACAGTTGATGGAATTTTATTGGCATCCTTCCGACCTCTGCTGACAAGGTGCTTTGAACCGCAGGGGTTTGTGTAAATTTGATCAACTAAAGTGTTATATTGGCTCAATGCTTCAGTTGTCATTCTTATGCATCTTCTCTGAAGGATCTCTTTTACAGTGAAATTGTATGATCCCCTAGTACAGATGCTGCCGTAGCACTGATTAATACATAGAACTTGGTCATATTTGCTTTTCTTGTCTCAAATCATTTACACAATTATGCAGGCACTTATATATTGATGAAATGTGTCTTAAACTGTATATTTGGGGACGCTCTGTTTGGTATAAGCATATATTATGGAAAAATATTATAGGTTACAGGAAGTTCAAAGCAATATTTTCTGCATTAGGAAACTCTGTGTATAAATGTATATTTTAGGAATAGCTGTGTATGGAAGAAGACACAAATAGTTTTTACACTTCAAACATAATAATTTGCAAAACATCTGATAGAATACTACAATAAAATGGAATATTTACAGCTGAATTCAGAATCATACCCATATCCTTAATCATAGCATGACCACAAAATTATGTTAGCCTGGAAACATATATCTATATTTGACAAAATGTGCGCAAATGGATATGTTTCATCAATGTTGAATTGCAAATATACATTTTGATAGTTGTTTAATGTTTAAAAAAAGAATATTTGCTGGATATGAATATTTTAAATCCAGAATTCTTTTTTGATTTGGTTTAGGTTTTTTTATTGTTGAATTGCCAATATTTAGCTAGGTTTTTTTTGTTTTTTTTAAAGATTTGACTTCAAGGCATCTCAGGACAGCAAGTAAGAGATCTTGATAAACAATATAGGAACTGTTTAACAGCTGTAGAGAAAATGTTCATACTGCTTTATGATGTTTTAAAATCCCATATCTTTGCAAAGAGAAAGTAGAGAACATAAATCCTTTGAGAAGTCTGAAGCAGCAGAGATGTTGTCAGTGTTCCTCAGATGAGTAAATAAAAAAGCAAGTCAGATAGCTAGGATAAATGGGCTCTTCAAACCAGGGATGGGCTTCAAAAATTTCAGCAACAGGTTCTCTGCCGCGTTGCTGGGTGGGTGTGGCCATGAGGGACATGGCGTAGTCGGCCTCCTGCATCATGGCGGGGGAGCAGGCGTTTTCACCTTCCCCAGGCTCCAGAGGCTTTTCTCGAGCCTCTGGGAGGGTGAAAACTACCTCCCCCGGGCTCTGGAGGCCATTTCCAGCCTTCCAGAACTTTCAGGAGGCCCGTTTTTCCACCTCCCACGGGCCCTGCCCTTACCTCTCATCCAAAATGGGTCGCATGGAGATTCCTGGGAGGGAACAGAAGGGAAGGGTGGTGTGGGCGAAGCAGGGTCAGCCAGGGGTGGGATTTGGAGGTTCTCCAAACCGGTCATAACGTTAGCTATGGGATCTTGTGAACCCAGGCGAACCCTTGCTCCAGACCATGTTTTTCTGACAATAATTTTCAGCTTATAGGAACTTCTAAACAATAAGTAAGTTTTCTTCAAAATCAAAATTCTTTTCTTAAGACCGAACATGTGTATGTATAAATGTGATCAAATAAAGTAGGATGAGGGGAGTTGGGGGAGAAAGGGAAGAAATAATGAATTATCTGCAATATCTTGAAACTTATTATTTAAAAAATAATAACTTTCCAGGCAAGGTCAAGTTATCTAGCTTTAACGTCAATCTGATTCCAACAGAACATTAGATCCACTTGTCATTCCTTTTACATAAATCATTTTAATCTTTATCTCTTATGAATTGTGTCCGTATCCATTGGCTTGGGGGAAAAAATGTTATTTTATGACTTCTTTCACAAAGAAAGCAAGAGCGTTTTTCTTTGAAGTACGGCTGTTCACATGAAAAAGGAAATGTAGCCTTTCCAAAAGCTTCTGGCAGCTTTGAAGCAATAGCTTCAATGGGAAAACTCTTGTACAAATGACATGACAAACCTGGAGCTTTCATGGTTTCACTATGCGCTGTTTAAAAAGCACACACATGCGCATCCATTTGGAGGGAGGGGGAAACTCTTGAAGGATAGTAATACAAAGTTAGAGCTTACCAAGCTGAACTTCAAGTATTGTAATCATGAGGAAAAGCATTATAAACACAATGCCACTTAAAATAATGAATCAACAATGGAAAACGCCACTTGTCTTCACAGATTATGTGCCATCAAATCCCATGGTAGGATTCAATTTTTTTTACTACCGGTTCTGTGGGTGTGGCTTGGTGGGTGTGGCTTGGTTGGCATGGCAGGGGAAGGATACTGCAAAATCCCCATTTCCCCCCCTCCCTATTCCAGGGGAAGGTTACTGCAAAATCCCCATTTCCTCCCTATCTGCTGGGACTTGGGAGGCAGAGAATAAATGGGGCGGGGCCAGCCAGAGGCGGTATTTACCGGTTCTCTGAACTACTCAAAATTTTCATTACTGGTTCTCCAGAAGTGTTCGGAACCTGCTGAATACCATCTCTGCATCATATTGCTGTTGACTCTCAGCAACCACATAGGTAGATTTTCTCCATGAAGGGACCTATTCTTAACCTGGTCTTTCAGGTATTCCAAGTGTACACCTGTTGCCATTGTTCACTGCATCTACCACCGCACTGCTGCTCATCCTCTTCTTCTTCTCTTTCCTTCCATCTTTCCCAGCATTGGAGCCTTTTTTGAAGAGCCAGGCCTTCCTAAAATGGGTCCAAAGCTGCCAAGTCTCACACATTGATTAAAGACTAAAGCCAAAAATGGCCTGGCCCGTTTACTTTCTCCCTGCTGGTCCTTCTCCTTCTCTCTCCCTGCTTTACCTTTCTTCCCTGTCACTGCTAATGGACTGCTGTAAACAGAAGTCAGGATAAATAAAAAGAGAATGTTTTTCAATTAGGCTGAGTGCTGAACAATTTAGGTCAAGGGATGGAGGCTTCTACCCCTGTGTTGCTGCATCAAAGGAGGCCACAGGTCATTTGCCATTTCCAAAAATAAAGAGTGTGTTAATTAATCAGAATTTTCACTGCATGTAGATAAGATCAGAAGAAGTACAAAAATTAGTAAGGCCACTTTTCTGAGTTATTTCTCTGGGATGTTAGGCAGGTTGCGAACAAGAAGGCAGCAAGAGCCTCAACAGCAGGTTGTCCCAGGAAAGACACCTTTGTGAGACCAGACTATCTGTAGTCGCCATAAATAGCCTATTAATTTGAAAACTGGGACTGCTTAAAAACTCTTGCCAGGATAGTTATTTTATTGGGATTTCTTAATTGTCTATTGTGGGAAACACATCAAGGCAGAAGTTTTAAATTGATTAGGAGGGAGCTTGGGATGTATACAATGTTATCATTGATTTGAACAAATGATTGCTTAATTGATAGGTTATTTTGTAATAAATTATGTGTATGCGACAGGTTACTTAAGTGAAATCAATAAGCATGGAAGCAAAATGATAGTAGATTTTACTTCATTGATTTGGGAGCGGGGGGGTAGAATGTACTGAGATAAGCTTATGTGAATGGAAAGGTCTGGAAGAGCAGAAATTGTTATGAGACTTATAGGAGAGTGATGGCTAACCTTTTACGGGCCGAGTGCCCAAAGTGCATGCGTGCACCCAAACCTCCAAAATGCAATGCACGTGCATCCCCCATGCATGCGTGTGTGGACCTGCACATGTGCCATGTCTCTGCACATGCACATACAGCCCTTCACATGTGCCCCACACACGCATGCATGCACGGCCCCACACACACACCCTGCCACCACATGTCCGTGGCCCACTTGCATGCACCTCATGCATGTGTGCCCCCCATGCGCACACACACTCCCCCCACACGCACCCTGGCCCCGCGCCTGCACGACAGAGACCCGATGACCAGTTGGCCAGTTGGAGGCATGTGTGCATGTGCAGTGGAGCTGAACTGGGGTGATGGCTCATGTGGCCACAGAGAGGCCACTGCATGCCACCTGTGGCACGCGTGCCATAGATTCACCATCACGGGAATAGGACAATGAGAGTGAGCAGTGGATATACTAACTTTCTCCTTAATTTACATACAGACTTCATTTCCCAATCGCATAATACTATTTGTTATTACAATCCAAAGGTACTGAATGAATGAATGTTTGGTTGGTTAATGGACATGCTAGTTATCTCTAAATTTATTCAGGAACTGAAAGGGAGGGAGGGAAGGAAAGGGAATGGAAGGGAAGGGAAGTTTTTAAAAGTCATTAAGCAAAGTACCATGGTTACTAAGTAAAACATTACACGACCGTGACTTCTGATTTTACTTCCACCTTCTCTATTAATTCTGGTTGTCGTAAGCTCATTGTGAAACAAGTGATGATAATGTCATTGTGGGATATTGCAACAGTCATGTTTTGTTGCAGTTATTTTTTTTAACATTGTTGTCACTTTAAATGGTTGTTATGGTCAGTAAGGCTTTTGATAAGGTAGACCATAACCTACTACTAGATAAAGTAGAAGAATGTGGGTTAGACAGCATCACCACCAGATGGATTGGTAACTGGCTGACCAACCGCACTCAACGTGTAGTTCTCAATGGAACTGCATCTACATGGAGGGAAGTATGTAGTGGAGTACCCCAAGGCTCTGTTTTAGGCCCAGTACTCTTCAACATCTTCATCAATGATTTGGATGAGGGAATAAATGGGGAACTCATCAAATTTGCAGATGATACCAAGCTGGCAGGAATAGCCAACACTCCAGAAGATAGGCTTAAGATACAGAAGGATCTTGACAAACTTGAACATTGGGCACTATCTAATAAAATGAAATTCAATGGTGAAAAGAGTAAGGTTCTACATTTAGGCAACAAAAACGGAATGCACAGGTACAGTATAGGTGATACCTTACTCAGTAGTAGTAACTGTGAAAGGGATCTTGGAGTCCTAGTGGACAACCATTTAAATATGAGCCAGCAGTGTGCAGCAGCTGCCAAAAAAGCCAACACAGTTCTAGGCTGCATCAACAGAGGGATAGAATCAAGATCACGTGAAGTGTTAATACCACTTTATAATGCCTTGGTAAGGCCACACTTGGAATACTGCATTCAGTTCTGGTCGCCACGATGTAAAAAAGATGTGGAGACTCTAGAAAGAGTGCAGAGAAGAGCAACAAAGATGATTAGGGGACTGGAGACTAAAACATATGAAGAACGGTTGCAGGAACTGGGTATGTTTAGCTTAAGAGAAAGAAGGACTAGGGGAGACATGATAGCATTATTCCAATATCTCAGAGGTTGCCACAAAGAAGAGGGAGTCAAACTATTCTCCAAAGCACCTGAGGGTAGAACAAGAAGCAATGGGTGGAAACTAATCAAGGAGAGAAGCAACTTAGAACTGAGGAGAAATTTCCTGACAGTGAGAACAATTAATCAGTGGAACAGATTGCCTCCAGAAGTTGTGAATGCCCCAACACTGGAAGTCTTTAAGAAGATGTTGGATAGCTATTTGTCTGAAACGGTATAGGGTTTCCTGCCTAGGCAGGGGGTTGGACTAGAAGACCTCCAAGGTCCCTTCCAACTCTACTAAATAAATAAAAAAAATAAAAGGCAGTTGGTAAACAAGGACTAAGAGTATATCTGAGGTTCAGGCCTCTATGTAAGGAAGAAACTCTGGAATAGCTCTTGACCCAACAGACTTGTGGTTTAGGCTCTAAAAATGATCAGACCTTAATTCTTCATCTTGAGATGTGGTTGTTATTGAAGATATTCAGCATCACAGTAAAGAAGCAAGCTTAACTTGTCATCAATGGTTTCAGTGCTGTTCAAAATTTTAAGCAAACCATCATGTTTTCTCATTGTCTTGTAAATAGAGTAAGAATGTGCAGATAACTCTCCTAGTGAAATATTTCTATTTCTCATGTTACATTCAAACATGAACAGTCTCATTATCTTAAGAAAAAAAGCTTCCCTGTCAAATATTATGTATCACACTGAATTAATCAGAGTCATTTATCAAATTTTGATGTGTAATGTTTTATTTGAATAGTACTGTTCTGTAATTAGTTTTGTTCATTGGATTAATCTTGTATAATCAGATGTCTGACAAGAACTCAGTAGATATAACTTTTTCCTACATACACACATTTCTATCTTGCCAATCATTTTTTTCATAATTGTACTTTCCATAAATCTAGTGATACCTAACTCTCTTTTGATAACTGGAGCCTGCTTTTTTTAATGAATACTTAATCATGTCATTATAAAACTAGTGAATTTTTTCCTGTTTCAACATCCATGTATCTTAGATGATAATTATGACTTTTGATCACAACAATTTTGGTAAGTGATCACTAGCTATTTTGCTAATTTTAGGTGTGACACTTCCAGTGAAACTATATTCTTTCGCATCCTTAAGTATCTTTTGAAGCAAACCCTTTGAAAATAACAGAATTATTGAAAAGAAATACCATATTTTTGGAGTATGAGACGCTCCTTAGTATACGACGCACCTAGGTTTGGGGGAGGAAAACAGGGGGGGGGAATCTGCCTCTGCCTCCCAGCAATTTGCCTCCTGGCAGCAAGCAGCAAACAGCAACCAATACAGATGATATATACCCGTGATGGCGAACCTATGGCACGCGTGCCACAGGCGGCACGCGGAGCCATTTCTGAGGGCACGCGAGGCATTGCCCTGTCAGCTCCAGTGCGCATGCACCCGCTGGCCAGCTGATTTTCGATAGTTTTTTTTAATCTCCGGAGGATTCCCTGAAGCCTCCAAAGGGTGAAAAACAGCCCAATGCAAAGAGAGCTGCCGGAACGGGGAAAGACAAGCGGCAAGGAAAGAGGCTTCTTTCACTCCTGCTGGCTGCTCTGTTCCCCCCTCCCCCCTGCTACTAAAAAGGATCCTGCCCGATCGCTGAGAGAGCTGCCAGCACGGGGGAGACAAGTGGCAAGGAAAGAGGCTTCTTTCACTCGTGCTGCCTGCTGTGTTCCCCCCTCCCCCCTGCTACTAAAAAGGATCCTGCCCGATCGCTTGAATCCACAGGGAAATGAGAGAGCTTCCAGCACGAGTGAAAGAAGCCTCTTTTCTTGCCACTTGTCTTTCCCCCGTGCTGGCTGCTCTGTTCTCCCTTCCCCCCTGCTACTAAAAAGGATCCTGCCTGATCGCTTGAATCCACAGGGAAATGAGGAGAGCAGGGGGGAAAGACAAGCAGTAAGGAAAGAAGAAAAGAGGCTTCTTTCACTCAACGTGGCTGCTGTTGCCCTTTTCTCCATTTCAGTGCTAGGGCATTGAGGTTGCCCCACCCACCATCGCCCAGGTCCTCGCTTCTCCCAAACATTTCTTTGCCTACCTGATTTCCAGCTCCATCGCGTTTCTTGCCATCGTGTGCAGAGAAACAAAGTTTGTGGGGCAAAAAAAAAACTTCAATCAATTACAACTTGGGGAGGGGGAAGAGATCTCCCAAAGTTGGAATTGATTGATTGAAAGGAGGTTTTTTTAGTCCCACAAACTTTGTTTTCCTGTCCAAAACGGCAAGAAACACGATGGAAAAATACTATGGAGGGGAAATTAAATAGGCAAAGAAATGCTTGGGAGAAGCGAGGACCTGGGCAATGGGGGGTGGGGCAGGCTCCATGGAGTGGTGCTGAAATGGAGAAAGGGGCAACAGAGCAGCCCCTTGAGGGGGAAAAAGCTGCTTTTCCTTATTTCCTTGCTACTTGTCTTTCCCTCATGCAGATTGGTCTCTTCCTCATTTCCCTTTGGATTGCAGGGACCAGGCAGGATCCTCTGTGCTAGCACGGGGGAGGGGGGGAACAGAGCAGCCACCTTGAGGGGAAAAAGCTGCTTTTTCTTCTTTTCTTGCTGCTTTTCTTTCCCCTGTGCCAGCAGCTCCCTTCCTCATTTGTCTATTGACTGTAGTGCCCAGGATCCTCTTTAATAGAAGGGGAGAATTTAGCAACTGGACTCACACCTGCCATTGTAAAAAGGGCCCAATCTTTACACAGGAGAATGATAAGGGAAGGTTTTTTGACACAGGAGCACACTTGAGCATCCCCCCACCCCCACCCCAATCTCTGCCCGTTAGTGGCAGAGCAACTTCTCCCCTCACTGGGTGTTAGCCAAGGGGAAGCAGCCAGAGCAGGGAGTGGCGAGGAAGCCTTGTGCAAAAATGCACGGTCCACACAGGTGAGCGGGGACATTACGTTATGGGGGTCGGCACTCGAGTTCGTGTGATAGCGCGCACGTATGTGCTTTTGGCACCCAAGGCGAAAAAGGTTCGCCATCACTGATATATACTGTTTGTGGTGTATTTCTGTGCATGTGTGCCTCACACATAGAAATAGCAAAGAATTGGGGAAATGTACATTATGGCAGTATATTAATGCCAGACAGTTTTCTTAAATGTAGTCACACTAACTTCTCCCAATTATTTAAATAGATCTACTCCAAACATGACTAAGTCAGGGTTTAACTCAGCTGCCTTATCTTAATACAACAGGACAACGTTATATTTCAGACTATACTTGTACAGATGCTGTTAAAATTGATGTGGCTTTCTGGAAATATATGTTATTCTCTGCTATTTAAAAGAAGATACAATAGCACTGGGCCTCTTCAGATCAAGCATTTATTTTTAAAAACTTCTTTATTTTGTTAAGTTGTCGAGAACAATAATAAAGTAGTCGTTAAGAAATAAGTGTAATAATTTGAACATTCTATAGGCATTTATAGTTATTGACTTACCTCCTTGCAGCAAACAGCAAACAGCCTATTTCAGTTTAGCCTGATTTGCACAAGAAAATAAAAATCTGCCTCTGCCGCTGCCTCCCAGCAGAGTTTCACTTTCAATTTCAGTTTCAGCATGGGCCTCCCGATGATCAGCTGTTTCCGGCTGCAGGGATTGCCATAGCTTATTGCCACCTCTGCAAGCCCCATTTCCCCGTTTGCTGCAAGGAGGCAAATTGCTGGGAGGCAGAGGTCAAAGGGTGGAAGCCAGTGGCTGGACGGGGCAACATTCGGTGTATAAGATGCACCCGAATTTTCACCCTCTTTTAGGGAGGAAAAAAGTGTGTCTTATACTCTGAAAAATACGGTACATTTTAAAGTACAACAGTTGTGCTAGTAAAAGTAGATGTTCTCACACTTTTCTTCCACTTCTGTAACATAAGCAGCTTACTTAGTCAACAAGCCTCCAAGAAATGTATTCTAGCAGGGCAACCGTAGAAAATCCACAGGTGTGTTGGAAGGAAAATTCATCTGGTTCAGTTCCAAGCTGGGAGAAAGATGCTGGAAATAAAATGGAGGCTGGAGCAGTGGTGAAATTCAAAGTTTTTACTACCGGTTCTGTGGGCGTGGCTTGGTGGGGGTGGCAGGGGAAGGATACTGCAAAATCCCTATTCCCTCCCCTCTCCTGGGGGAAGGATATTGCAAAATCTCCATTCCCACCCCACTCTGGGGCCAGCCAGAGATGGTATTTGTCGGGTCTCTGAACTACTCAAAATTGCTACTACCGGTTCTCCAGAACCTGTCAGAACCTGCTGAAAATCACCCCTGAGCTGGAGGCTGATTGGAAAAAAGGTCCATTTATTGAGGAACAGAACCACCAAGGTTTGTATTCTGGGGCAGCTGACCAATTTGCTAGATGAGTGCCATGATTTTTATAGAGGTCCTGAAATGCTGCTGGGGGTGGGCGGGTTATGCAATGTCTGAAATGCCCTTAGGAAATTGTGCAATACAGTGAGCATTGTGTCTTCTGCTAAATGGTAGTGGGTTAATCTTATTGTGTCCTAAATGGGCATTCCTGTTCTTAGAGTTTGGGTGGAGGAGAATGTAAATTTTTAATCCCATCGCTGGAGGTAAAGCAATGGTGAAATTCAAATTTCTTTACTACCGGTTCTGTGGGCATGGCTTGGTGGGCGTGGCTTGGTGAGCGTGGCAAGGGAAGGATACTGTAAAATCTCCATTTCCACCTTATTCCAGAGGAAGGATACTCCATTCCCACCCCACTCTGGGGCCAGCCAGAGGTGGGATTTTCCAGTTCTCCAAACTACTCAAAGTTTCCGCTACCGGTTCTCCAGAACCTGTCAGAACCTGCTGGATTTCACCCAAGGTGAAGGTCTTTTGTTTCTGAATAGGCTGGCCCAATATTTCTTAATGGGCACAAAATATCTGCTGGGGGCTATTAAGAAAGACTGAGGCTGGATACTGCATTTTAAGAGTGTCTTTCTCCATTTCTCCATTACGGGAAATATTATTCTGCCTTTTTAACATTCCTCAGAATTTTTCATTCTTCTAGGAGGGGGCACTTTCTACAGGTGTTTGTCTGTAGCTGTATGTTACAAAGAGAGTGATCCTTGTTTGTTATTTCAAAGATCAGTGATCATTTCAATTCCCCTTTATTCAGTTGCAAATCTAACTGAATCTAACCCTGTAATGAAGGTAGGTAAGATGAATAGTATTTTTAACAAACAATAATAAATCTAGCTACCCGGTTTGAATAAAACATAAAATGAGCACATTGCTACTTCAAATATCTGCCACGAGACCCTTTAAAAGTGTCTCACTTTTGTTTGCTTTCAACCTCAAAAAGGATGCCTTTCATATCGTTCCATTTTCCCACAGAATAAAACCACCAAATTTCATAGTGAAGCCAGAATGCACTGGGTGTTTAGAACAGTCACCTGTTATTATCTATTTTATATAGCTATATTAGATGTGTTTACTTGGAAGCTAAACAACATTTGCAAAGGCAAGATAAAAACAGGGAACCATTCAAGACATTGTCAAGAAGGCCCGAGATAAGAGAAATGCAATTAATTGCAACACAAGCTTATTGTGTTAGCAAGAGTTGGAAGCAAGTCTGGGGCTTTACATGTGTGTGTGTGTGTTTCCAAAGATGCGTGGTGAATTATTCATTACTTTAGATACAAAATGTGAAGCAATTGTTAGACTGACAACATTAAATGATGCATTAACTCCACACATTTAATCAGACATTCTCACAACAATGCAAATTTATAATATGTGACAATTTATCCTATCTTTGCAGATCATGTTAATGTTGTCATCAGTTACAGATATCATCTGTAATCATAGTGGTACACAGGGCAGCTAATACTCTTGTCAATATGCGTTTCGTGCCTCAAGGCTGAAACGAGTGACCTTGTCAAAGGAGGGCGTACAAATCGAACGTTTAGAAACAAATCTGCATTTCACACATTTATTTTTCCCCATCAATAAAGAAATACTATAGATTAACAAATTATGGTTTTTCTTAAAAAAACTATAGCATTTAAACAATGAAATGTTTTAAGGCAATTGTGTGTTTGCGTGTAGGTGTATATCTCAGGATCTTAAAAGAATACCAAGATGTCATTTATACCCAAAAGGTCTGACAGGTGAGAGTAATCTTAATTGCATACACAAAGTCATCAGTTGATAATAAATTCATTTTTCTAACAGAAGCATACATTTAATTTTATTTTTTATTTTGCAAAACACACGGCTGCCCTCTTGTGGATATCTGCAACAAATGCTTTGCTGCCAATTTTTTATTTTTCGCAATGGCAGGCATGGTTCCTCTTTTACTTCATGTAGCCCTAATCGGATGTGAGCTTCAGAAATCTTGAGGTTGCTAAATGGCAACAAAAAGGTAGATTTTTCTAGACAATTCTGCTGCTCTAGTCATCATCCATATTTTTGTAATCCAGATCTGGAAACCAGATCTTTCTGCCTAACACAAATCTGGACGATTTGTACTGTACATACAATAAGACAAAAAATATCAATTATTGATTCAAAGCAAGGGCGGGTTGCTGCCAGCTTTACTACCGGATTGCAAAGATTAAGAGATTTCTACAACACTTTGGTCTCATCCAAGATTACTCGGAGTTTTGCAATTCTGGAATTAGAAGGGATTCAAAAATATAAGTTTTTTCTTTTATCCCAGGACATACACTGATGGACTTCAAATCAACCATCCCCAGGGGAAAAAGCAAGAATAAAACTCAAATTGTTACAAGATGCTAGAATGAGAGGAGAATTGGGCTTACCTGACTGGGAGTTATATTACCAGGCAACAAACCTGATGTGGATTAAGGAATGGATAACACTATGAAACTCTAGATTATTGAATGTAGAGGGTCATGATTTACTGCTAGGATGGCATGCTTTTTTGTGGTATAAGGGAACCAAAGCACATGGTTATTTTAGAAGACATTATATAAGGGAGGCTTTGTTATTAAATTGGGAGAAGGTTAAAAAGTTACATTACTTAAAAACTCCAGTCTGGATATCAACCATTGAAGCCTTTTCATATCCAATAATATATAAAATGGAACAAACAGTTAGATATGTTGAAATATTGAATGCAGAGGGTGAACTCAAATCTATGCAAGAGTTGAAACAAGAAGGAATAGAAATGAATTGGTATTCGTACATGCAGATACACTCTAGATATAATAAAGATGGAAAATCAGAAGGTTTACAACAAAATGACTGAGTTAGATAAAATTTTAACAGGTACTGATGAAAAAGTAATTAAAAATTATATGGATATCTATTAGAGGTTAAACTACAAGAGGAACAAGTCAAAGAAACTATGATAGCTTGGGGGGGAAATTTTGGACAAGGGATTGAGTTAGAGAAATGGCAGAAATTGTGGTCTCAAAATTATAAAATGACAATGTCAACTGCATATAAAGAAAGTTGGTATAAGATATTTTACAGGTGGCACCTACCCCCAACAAGAATTACAAGAATGTTCAAGAATAAGTCAGAAAAATGTTGGAAATGTCATCAGACACCGGGCTCATATTACCACATGTGGTGGACTTGCACTGAAGCCAAAAGATACTGGACTCCACATGTGGTTGGAGAAAATTACAATAAAGACTTGAAATATCTGATTGTAAATGTTTTAACAGCAGCCAGAATTGTATTTGCAAAAAAACTGGAAAAATGAGAAAATACCAAAACAGGAGGAAGTTATTCGAAAAATAATGTGCTGAAATGAGTAAATTGACATTTAGAGAACAAGAAGATGAGCAATTTTATAAGATATGGGACTTGTTTTATCAGTGGTTAGATAAAAAAGCCTGGAAATGAAAAACGTTTTATTCATGTTCCAATTTAAGGAGATAAGTGATAATACAAAGACATTTTGTTGTTAAATAGATTAATAACGATATAATGAAAGACTGGTATACATATGAATTGAATAATTTAGAATATTTTGTTCTAAAATGAAGATAAGGATAATAATGAACCTATGTATATTTGATAGATGATTGGTGATATTATGCATAATTGTAAGTAGTGATGTATATTATAAAGATATTTTGTTGTTAATAAGGAAGTAATGAAGGATTTTCATACATGTATATGTACCATACATGTGAATATTTAGAACACTGTTTAAAAACGAAGGAATAACTTTTGTGCTTGAATGTATGATGTACAAGGACAACAATGAACATAAGTATACTTGATGGATGATTGGTGAGACTATACATAATCGAAAGTAGTGATGTATAAACATAAACAGTTTGAAAATTCTTTCACACTGTAAAAATAACTAGAATGAGATAGGTGATTATATAAAGGTATATTGTTATTAAATAGATAATTAAGGATGCAAGGCAATTAGGTTTGCTTAAAAGGAAGGAATATGAATTGTAACTGAATACATGATGTACAATGAGAGTGAGGTACTTAGTAATATTTGATGGAAATTTAGTGATCATATATGTAATTGAAAATATGGACTTACAAATGCTTGTAAACAAACAACATGCTGTATGTAATTGATGAAAGCTTTATATGTTATGTGTTGTTGCTCTTGTATGTCTAAAAAAAAAACTTTATTAAAAAAATCAACCATCCCAAGAACAGAAGTATACTTTCAGAGGCTAAAATTCAGTTGGATATTTTGTAATACAGCTACTGTGTTAGAATGATGTATAAATCCAATTATTAGATAAAGGAGGAATATGGTTTATTTATTAAACACAACATATTAAATGTTCTATATTATACAAATGCTATTTGAAACAGCGATCATATTTTGGCAGCTGGGATTGATACATTCATTTTATTTATTTTTATCTTACCTTTGTTATTTTGCTACTTGTTATAAGGGAGAGTAATGGCTCAGTGAAACAGATGACCCTATCAGCTGGAAAGCTGACAGCATTTTAGACCACATGATGGGGTGAGCTCTCGTTACTTGCCCCCGGTCCCGTCCACCTAGCAGTTCGAAAGCATGCAAATGCAACTAGATAAATAGGTACCAGTTTGGTGGGAAGGGCACAGCGTTCTGTGCACCTCAATATATAGTCATGCTGGCTGCATGACCACAGAAAAGTCTTTGGACAAAACTGGCTTTCTTGGCTGAGAAATGGAGATGAACACTACCCCGTAATTCAGACATGACTGGACAGAGGAAATATTTACCTTTTGTTATTTTCAGGTGTGAGCCTCAAAACTTTTAGCAAGAGGTTCTCTGCCCGGTTGCTGGGTGGATATGGCCATAGTGGGCGTGGCCTAGTCAGCCTCCTCCACCACAGCAGGAGAGGGGTGTTTTTGCCCTCCCTAGGCTCCGGAGGCCCTCTGGAGGGCGGGCGGCCTTAACTTCCAGTAGGCCCATTTTTCAGTTACCTGCACCCAAAATGGGCCACATGGGGACTCCTGGGAGGCGCGGGGTGGGCAGGGCCAGCCAGGAATGGGATCTGGGGGTTCTCCGAACTGCATAGAATCTTAGCTAGAGATTCTTCCAAACCCCTGTGAACAGCCCACCCCTGCTTATTTTTAAAAGTAACTCAATAACATCCCTAACACTGCTTTCTCCTCCTATTTTCCCAACAACAACAATGCTGTGAGGTGGGCCAATCTGAGAGAGAATGAGTGGCCCATTCATCCAGCCTGCTTTCATGCCTAAAGTGGGACTAGACCTCACAATCTGACAGTTTCTAGCCTGATGCTTTAACCACTAGATAAAAATAGCTTTTATTTGGTATACTGTATGTATGAATTCAGTCATTATGTAAGTCCCATTCTGCCTTTTAATTTATTTTACAAGGAATTAGTTTAGATGCAAATTTAGAACTTCACATCACTCTGTGTTTCCCTCCATAAGTTCTTCCAATATAGGTTATAAGATGTGAATCCCCCCAACGATAACAAATTTTCTGAAAAGGAATTGATTGCAGCTGCAAGCCTAAGACAGATGTAGTATTTTCTACCAAGATAGCTCCACAATGTCTCAGGACCAACAATATCCAAAGTGTGGAGTCATTATTACTACCTCTGTTTTTAGATCACCCATTGCATAGCAACTGAATCACCACATGGCATTTCACTAATCTGCAAAATACTTTGTTGTTTCCGTCAAAAAGCCTTAAAACGTTTTGCAAAGAAAACCAAACAAATCGTGTAAATATGAGATGGGCAGCTATATTTATATTTTACTAATAGTAATTATTATTAGACTTATAGTACTGGATTGGCGTCGTTGATTCAATAAAATTTGTAATAAGCACCTTTCCATTTGTTATTGCTCCAATTTTCATATTTCTTTAGTCTAAAATATATGCCCAAATCATAAATTACAATATAATGCTTATAAATAAGTCAGTCCCATAAATAATTCCTTGGATTTGAGTAATTGTACTAGTTGAGAGAGAAAATATTATTTGTCGGCCATAAATCTTACCCTATGTAAGGATCATCTGATGATTATGTGCCATGAAATCAATGTTGACTCCGAGCTGTCATGTATATGACACCAAGCTGGCAGGAATAGCCAACATTCCAGAAGATAGGCTAAAGATACAGAAGGATCTTGACAAACTTGAACATTGGGCACTATCTAATAAAATGAAATTCACTGGTGAAAAGAGTAAGGTTCTACATTTAGGCAACAAAAACGAAATACACAGGTACAGTATAGGTGGTACCTTGCTCAACAGTAGTAACTTGTGAAAGGGATCTTGGAGTCCTAGTGGACAACCATTTAAATATGAGCCAAGAGTGTGCAGCAGCTGCCAAAATAGCCAACACAGTTCTAGGCTGCATCAACAGAGGGATAGAATCAAGATCACGTGAAGGGTTAATACCACTTTATAATGCCTTGGTAAGGCCACACTTGGAATACTGCATTCAGTTTTGATCACCACGATGTAGAAAAGATGTGGAGACTCTAGAAAGAGTGCAGAGAAGAGCAACAAAGATGATTAGGGGACTAGGGATAAAACATATGAAGAACGGTTGCAGGAACTGGGTATGTCTAGTTTAATAGAAAGAAGGACTAAGGGAGACATGATAGCAGTGTTCCAATATCTCAGGGGTTGCCACAAAGAAGAGGGAGTCAAGTTATTCTCCAAAACACCTGAGGGTAAAACAAGAAGCAATGGGTGGAAACTAATCAAGGAGAGAAGCAACTTAGAACTGAGGAGAAATTTCCTGACAGTTAGAACAATCAATCAGTGGAACAACTTGCCTCCAGAAGTTGTGAATGCTCCAACACTGGAAGTTTTTAAGAAGATGTTGGATATGTCAGGAAATGTCAGGAAATTTCTCTGTTCTAGATTGCTTCTCCTCTTGATTAGTTTCTATCCATTGCTTCTTGTCCTGCCTTCTATAAATCTAGAATCTAGAAAAAGTCAGAAAGGGGCCATCTCTTCTCTGGAAGGTTTTCATGATACTCTTTCTGAACTGGCTTTTTTCCCCCAAAGCGATTCTGGCAATCAATTTTTTAGGAGCCAAATAGGCCATCCTAGCGTATTGTAGACTTTCACCAGAAGTACTCTTTATTCCTGAAGGCCAGGTAATAAAGTGTGAATATTTAATATTGGAGGATATTTCATAGGAAGGTTACCTAGGTCCAGACAAAACTTCAGTGACATTATTTAGAGTATTCAGGGAGTTTAGCAGGTCTTTCCACATTCTCATTTCACTGGGTTTCTTGGAAGAGCCCCATGCTTCCCATTCTGGGGCTATCTCAGAGGTTTCCAGAAAGTAAGTGGGATTCTGAGATCATCCAGTGGAGGAGGATCTCAGAGGGGAGAAAGAACAAGGGAAAGAGAGAAAGAAGAGGTAATTGTCTACATAGTTTCTAATTTAGTTCAAGACATGATGATTCATGATATACATTGCCCAGAATCATTTGTTGAGATGGGTGATTGTAGAAATCAAGCTAAGGATTTGCTTTGTCAACCATGAAAGACAGGGAAGGGATTTTGACTATACAGGTAGTCCTCACTTAGTGACTTCTTGTTCAGCAACCATTCAATGTTACAACAGTGCTCAGCAAGAAGACTTATGGCCAGTCCTTGAAGTTGTGCCTGTCACGGTGTCCCCACAGTCACAGGATCATGATTGGGGCACTTGTCACAGCTTCCCACAGTCACATCATCAGCACTTGTGATCTTCACTGCCAGCTTCCAATAAGTCAGGTCAATGAGGAAACCAGCCACCACCTGTTATTGTGCTTAATGACTGCACATGATTCCTTAATAACCACAACCTGAACTGTCATTGTACACTGAAGATCGCATTTAATTTTGTTGTACAAGGTGCAATAACGATGAAATAAACTAACAAAATAATATATACTCACTCAGCATATGGTCCTTACTAGATAATCCCTGAGGAAACCAGGCTCTTAATATTAATAACTGGACCTTCACAAATAATTGGGAGGCAGGTGTCACACTTAGTAATAGTATACCAAAACAAATTTAGAAATGCATAGTGGACAGGGGGATTCAAAGGAGAAAATGATAACACGTAGGATACAATCATGCATAGGCGGCAACTTACATGTTTGTATCTGACAGAAACATGGAAACATGTAATTGCAACATTTACGTGATTATGTCATTCTTCATGGGTCGCTTAGATGGGTCATTGCAGTTTGCTATAGCCACAACTGGGTGAGGTTAGGATAATTCAAATTGATTCGGAAATATGAAACTGACCAAACAATAGCCAAACTGAATTGATTTTCCACATCCATCTGTGGGAATGTAATCATCCTGAACCACAAGGGTGGGCTTTCCTCACTGCTGCTCCCTTTTGGAATATTAATTCTCCTGAGATCAAACCAACCTTGTTGGGATTTAGGAAATCCATTAAGACCAGAAAGGCTTGGGCAACTGATGTGATTGGATATCCTCCTGCAGTAAAACACAGTGATGGTTTATGTGAGTATTGAGCTATAGTTCCTTTGTGAAGTACGGTGAAAGAAAACTACTGCTGTTCATTTTATTTATGGCTCTAACCTTTTTAGAAAATTAGGAATGTAAGTTGCTCAAGACTAAATGTTCTCTAAACCAAAATAAATGTATTTCTTTAAATATATCTCCTGAGCTGAATCAACTACTCAAATTCAATTTTGCTTGATTTGCTAGGCCTAATTAATCCAGCTGCAGAGAGTAATTT
Source organism: Natrix helvetica (assembly GCF_964273705.1). Lineage (NCBI taxonomy): Eukaryota > Metazoa > Chordata > Lepidosauria > Squamata > Natricidae > Natrix > Natrix helvetica. Next base: position 160,804,591 of record NC_138548.1, on the reverse strand, counting down.
GAATAGGAAAAAGGGTAGAGATAAGAAAAGGACCAAAGCAGAATTAATTTCCCACAGCTGCTTTGATATGTATCTATATAGTATTAGATAGCACTTGAGTTAGCAAAAACAAATGCATGTAATACAACATGGGGACACTGAGTGGCAATAGATAACCATTTTTGTTAGTTTTCCCTATCACTGTTTCTTAAACCAATTTAAGGACAGGGGGAAAGAAAAGTTAGCTTTCAAATGTTAGTGCTGCAAGGCTTTAGATTCCTCAAGGGCTATTCACTGAACCTTTTGAAAAGCACAGGTAGTTCAGGCTCTACATCAAAGTGACAGAAATGATAGGATAGCTCTCTAACATGAAGGCTCTGAAGTATTTTATTGATTAGCGATAACCATCAGTGAATGAATGAATGCTTAGAAATACTCATTTATCATCATTTACTTCTGTGCAATCCATAAGTGCATTACATTTTGAATGCTTAGAAACTGGTACGTGCTTATGCTTGTTTGCAGCATCCCAGGGTCATGGTCTTAATTTCCAGCTTTTTTGCCAGTTTATGGCCTTTACTTCCAGTTTCTAGCAAAAAAAAAAAAAAGCGCCCATTGAGGAAAACAGATTTGCTGTATCCATGGCATTTATTTAACAACTATGGTATTTGCTTAACAAATGTTATATAAAAGGATTATAAAATCATCATGGTCATATGGTAACTCGCTTATGGCCACCCTGACTTATCATCATAACTCCAGGCTCAATTATGGTCATAAATCAAGGACTACCTATACAATCGAGTTGATGCTATAGCAGTGAAAGAATTGTATGTAACTCAATTGCAGAGTTTAGTTGGCTTTTCAGGACTTAGGCTTCATTGCATAATTTTCTGTAATAGACCAGAGATCTTTTCAAAATGACTAAATCTCATGGTATTTGAATGGTCTCCTCCAGAAATCTCATGCATTAAAGCTACACTGGTAAAATCTTGTGTGATATTTGGTAATCCTACAAGATTACATGCTTTTTAATGACTTTGTGAATTAGGATTGTACTGGGGTGGTATTTACTTTACCTTCCCTACCGGTTCGCAAATGTGACCACACACACGCCACCTCCGTGCATGCGCTAAGCCTTCTGTGCATGCGCCTTTTGCTTTAAAAAGGGCCTAAATGGGATGCCGTAGAGCTGAGGTAGGTGGGTCAGGCCACCTGCGATTTCCACTACTGATTCGGACGAACAGATCCGAACCGATAGAATACCACCTCTGGATAGTACCTACCTAAATAAACAGGTGTGACATTAGCGATGATTGATTCAGGGATAGGTCATCTGAGAATTCCTAGAGATGCTGGCTAGAATGGGAAGCCAAAACATTTCTGGAAAAATGCAATGGCAAATGACTTCCATTACTAAGAAAACTGCATACATGCAAGAATCAAGAGTCAAGCTGAATTCAAGCACATTGTTAAATTTTGAGGGTACGTTGCTGAAATTCTCTCATCTGTGCACCTCCTGAAAAAGTTCTCACTTGAATGCAGACAATAACAAGATAAGATTATTCACGTAGCATCATCAAAACAATTTTCCAACTATTTGAGAGAGATATTTGTTATCAGTCAGAAATTAGTAGAGTGGTTTTTGAAAGAAAAAAAAAGAATTCTCAGTGCTTACTCCATTGCTTTATTACTGTACCAGAAAGAGCTTGGCATCCACAATTTAATTTTCGGTTGTTGCATAATAAAAGCACTGGAGCGGGGCCAAGCAAAAGTGGCAACGGGAATGTTCTTATCTCATTTAGAACAGTATCTCTCAACCTTCAGAACTTTAAGATACATGGATCTCAAAATATCACCTCTCCCAGTGGTGGGATTCAAATAATTTAACAACCAGTTCTCTGCACTAATGATTGGCTGGATAGGTGTGGGCATGGCCAGAGGGTGTGATAGGCTGCACTCGGCCTCCTGCATCTCCTGGGAGCAAAAACGTGCCCCAGGGGGAGCACCACCACCCCCAAGCTCCATTTTGGGCCTAGTAGGTCTCCCTGCACTTACCTGGGAGCCAAAATGGTGTGGGAGGGGGACTCCTGGAAGGCGTGTGGCCGGCCAGCAATTTATCAACCGCTTCGCTCAAACCACCCCGAACCGGCTGAATACCACCACTGATCTCTCCCCCCTCACCATTACAATCTAAGAAACTAGGGAGGGTCCCTTCTGAGATGCTTGCCCTGCCTTCATTGCTTCTGCAGACACATTTGTCCCAAAGGTGGGTTTTTTTTCAAGAAGCAACTAGACTTTCTGGTCTTTTCCTGAAGACGTCTCGCCTCTCATCTCAGCTAAAGAAGCTTCTTGGATGAGAGGCAAGACATCTTCAGGAAAAGACCATTAAGTTTAGTTGCCTCTTGAAAAAAAAGCACCTTTGTGACAAATATGACCTGGATGACTGAGAATCTCCATAGACATTTTGCAGACACAATTGCTTCTTATCTGACCATTCTCTAGTCAGTGGTTCTTCTTCATATCTCCCAAGGCAATTCCCACATTACCATTCCATTACAGTACCATCCAATTTGCAATTTCTCAATGCAGTGTTTTCTATTTCCTAATATCTACGAACCTTGAAATAAAACAAATCTTAATTCTGCACATTCATAATTTGTGTGAAAGAGAATGTCCTTGTTCCCCCCCTCCCTCATGAACTGCAAAGGTAGTGTCTTTATCAACTTTTTGCATCAAAAGATATATGTAGAATAAAAGCATAGATTGGAAAATGTTTATGCATTTTACAATCTCACCAGATGTTTACTTCAACTGCATTTCTAGGTTAAAAAGAATCCAAGACCATGCTTGATGTCATAACCATATCCTCTGTTTTTATAGAATGTTTACATAAGATACTTATAAAATCACTATCAAATATCTAGTTGATAGATTATATCTGTTAGCCCACAGCCCACCTTAACAATCATGGGTCTAACAGCTTTTTAGTTCTGGGGTGGTACAAAAGCATGGATGTGAGGTAAGGATCATCTTGATATCACATGTTTACATGAGATCTACATGAAACCTGTTAAATCACAGACTGAATGTGTCTGCATATAATAAGCCATCACAGTCATAATTGTTCAAAATATGGCTCTGAGGTTTGATCCTCTTAATTTCACAGTTTTTTTTCCATAGGATTCCTATTCAATCATCATATCACAGCAATTCTGTCTGCATTCCATTGCAACCTAATATTTTTGGTTCCAGCTTGGTGCAAAAATGGGGCTCCAAACGTGATTTTACATGGTTTTTAGACAGCATCTACGTGAACATACTGCCAGTCACTGAATACGTTTGTGTGTAATGAACCATTGCAAGTTTTTGATCCTATTGTGATGCAAAAGCCTAGAACCAAAACATTAATCTATATGATTTTTACTCAAGATCCAGGTGAAATCACTGTCAAACATAACCAGCCATCAAAATAATGAGATTTCTGGATCAAGATCTGGAGATTTCTGACTTCACTATAGTGCAAATAACATGGGTAGACCATAGGGATCTGGGCCTTACATCCACCTATTTTTGAATCTCAAAAAACTACGGTAGTTTACCATGTGTTGATGAATAAAATTGGTGGTTTATGTTTTCCTCTGAATTTCATGCCAAGGGACTTCTATATCAGCACATTTTTGCTTCTAAGAATTGTGATTGCTTCTTCCAAGATAACTTCGAAATCTGAATTGTACAGAATTGTCAAAACCCTTTGGATCTATGATTATTATTGTTCATTGTTTACATATATGTATGATTTTACTGTGATTTCATATGCATCCCACATAAAAAGTAAATGAAGAGGATCTAACCCCAGATCCACATTTTTTGCAACATAGTGGATCCAAAAGCAGAATTATAATTGCTATGTTGACAATTGTTACAACACAGCTGTCAAATCGCTAAATGTCTATGGAGATTCCCAGTCATCCAGGTCATGGTTGTCCCAAAGGTGCTTTTTTTCAAGAGGCAACTATACTTTCTGGATTTTCTTTGAAGACACTTTGCTTTTCATCCAAGAGCTGAAGAGCTTTTCATCCAAGAGTTTCTTGGATAAGAAACAAAACATCTTCATCGCAAAACCAAAAAGTCCAATTGCCTCTTGAAAAAAAAGCACCTTTGGGATAACTGTCAAATGATCTACTTTGCTATCAGTTTTATTTATGTACTATGTCACGACTGCAAATCAACAGGATCCATGTCTTGGAGCTATGGTTTTAAGGCATAGCTGGGAAATCTGTTATTAGGATACACTCCATGCTGCTTGATATATTATTTCATGGTGATTTCTGGTGATCTCACATAATAACAACATACAATCAAGAGGAGGCATATTGGTGGGGGGGAGGAATTACTTTTGCTTCTCACCCTCCCACGTTTAAACAAAACCCTGCTTAACAAAACAGAAGAGGTTGGACTGCTATTTGTCAGAAATGGTGTAGGGCAGGGGTCCCACAACGTGGCAACTTTAAGACTTGCCAAGACAGAATTCTGGGAGTTTAAGTCCACAAGTCTTAAAGTTGCCATGTTTGAAGATCTCTGGTGTAGGGTCTCCTGCTTGAGGGAATGGGGGTTGAACTAGATGACCTATAAGGTCCCTTCCAACTCTGTTAATCTGTCATGTGTTAAACCTGAGACCTCAAATCAGAATACCGCCTCCCCCACCCCCCGGCTATTCGGGGAAAACGAACACGGTCTCGTTTATTCTGCCTGGCTGGAAAGTAACAACCGAAAGCGCCGCTTTTTTTTTTTTAAGGAACGTTAGGAAGCCCGCTCAGGAACGATGCGGGATGCGCGCGCAGGGTTTCCATCGCCTCTCGCCTGGCGGCACACAGAACACCCTCCCGTTTGCGTAGCACCTGCCGCCCGCATGCCCCGCCCCTCTCCTGGGAGTAAAATGATCCGCCGCTGCTGCTCGGGCTGCTAGCTCAGAAGCTGACTGAGCGACGGAACAGCGCCGCCCAACGGTCGGCGGCGCAATACAAGGCGCGGCCAACGCCCAACGAAGCGCCAAAGTGGGAAGGCTGCCTCCGGCTGCTTTTCTTTTTCTTGCTCTTCCCATTCTTAAGCTTTCCTATGAGGGGACGGATGGCGCCTTCTGCTATTAGCGTTCCGGAGGAAGATCTAAAGGGGGGGGGGGGGGGAGTGTCCAAGCACGTCGTGTCATTCCCCTCCCCTCTTTCAGATCTCATTCTCTTCTTTCTAGGGGTGCCTTTGTCTCTGTATAGACTAGAGTATAGATCCACCCCACCAATGAGACCCTTTGATTTATGGCTATGGAGAGTCTCAGTCATGCAGGCCATGGTTGTCCCAAAGGTGCTTTTTTCCCCCCAAGAGGCAACTGACTGTATGGTGGGGAATGGAAGGATTTATGCATACAGCTGGTCATTTGCATTCTTTTTAGAGAGCCACTGGGAGGTTTACCTGTCCCCTCGGGGTCACCTGAGTAGTGCCTGCATCTCAAACTGAAGCTCAAATTGTGTGCAATTTTTCTAGAAACCCATCCATACTCCCACACCATTCGAAGGGGGTTCATCCCAAAGTGCATAGCTAAATGTCTATGGAGGTTCCCAGTCTCAGAGAGAGAGAGAGAGGCCCAAGATCTGTCTCTGTGTGTGTGTGTCTCTCTCTCTCCCTCCTTCCCTCTCCCTCTCTCTCTCAATCCTCACCCCCACCCATGGAAGTTAAAGGTGGATTGTCCACCAAGGTAAATTGTATCATGTTTTTTAAAACAAGGTGCCAGATGCAAGAAGAATTGATGAATATAGGTAGTCCTCAACTTACTACCGCAATTTAGCCCAACTTTTCAGTTGCTAAGTGAGACATTTGTTAAGGGAATTTTGTCCCACTTTACCACCTTCCTTGTCACGTTTGTTAAATGAGTCACAGCACTAGTAAAGCAGTTGTTAAGTGAATCTGGATTCCCCACTGACTATCAGAAGGTCGCGAAAGGTGCTTTTGTGACATGATCCCAAGAACACTCTAATTGTCATGAGTCAGTTGCCAAATGTCCGAATTTTGCTCACATGACCACAGGGATGCTAATATGGTCATGTGAAAAATATCAATGAAGTCATTTTTCAGTGCCGTTGAACGGTCACAAAAGAACTGTTGTAAATCAAATACTATCTGTATCATCCCTATCTTACCGTAGCTTACCTAGAATGTAAAGAGATGGTGTGGTGGGCTGGAGAATCTTCCATTGGTACTAATAGGTTGCCTACTAATACAAGAAACCTCCCAGAGATCTTGTAGCTTTGTCCCATTATGACAATCAATCTTTGTGCCCGACAATCACCTGGCAAATTTGCTTGGAAAACTTTCACACACATCACATATTGTGTTGAACTGGTCTAACAAACAAACTGATTTCATGACCAAATCCACTCACTTCAAGCACAATGACCAGACTCAAAATGATCACATTTTGGAAATGTTCTGTATCCAGCTAATTTGAGAAGTCCATAGGAAATGTGGAAGGAGAAGGAAAAATATTACCAGCAGCAAAGTGTATGGATTTGATTGCAACAGCAGTGAATCAGTGGTGGGATTCATTTTTTTTTTACCACAGGTTCTGTGGGTATGGCTTGGTAGGCGAGGCATGGCTTGGTGGGCGTAGCAGGGGAAGGATACTGTAAAATCTCCATTCCCTCCCCACTCCAGGGGAAGGTTATAGTATATTTATCTTTGCATTTTGTAAGCTATGAAGAGTAAGCTAGACTCAGGTGGCCTATATTTCATATAAATAAACTATAACAAAATTCTTGAATTTCCAGGCCCCAGAAGTTAGAAATGATGGGAGATTTTGGAAATGCAGTTCTATGGCACTTTCCCCCAATGGCCAGCCTTAAACACTTTCATTAAACAGACTCTCTAGAAATAGTGCAGAGAATGAAGATGATTAGAGGACTGGAGACTAAAATATATGATGAAGAGTGCAGGAACTGGGTATGTCTAGCCTAACAAAGAGAAGGACTAGAGGTGGTATCATAGCACCTGTGGCAACTTCCGAGGGGCTGCCACAGAAAAGAGGTTGACTTAGTCTCCAAAGTACCTGAGGGCAAAGAAGCTACAGATGGAAGCTTATCAAAGAGGGATCCAGCCTAGAATTCAGGAATTTCCTCACAGTGAGAGCAATCAGTGGAATGGCTTGCCCCAGAAGTTATGGGTGCTCCATCACTGGAGGTATTTAAGAAGAAATTGGACAGCCATTTGTCCAGAATAATAGGTTTTCTTGCATGAGCAAGGGGTTGGGTAGAAGACCTCCAATGTCCCTTGTTATTATGTACAGGTAATCCTCGACTTATCACAGTTCAGTTAATGACCGTTACAATGGCACTAGTGGTCGGTTTCCATTTATTTTACTACTGGTTTGCTCGTCCGCGTGCATGTGCAGAAGCATCTGGATGGGTGGGCAGAGCCTCCCACCGCTGCCACTACTGGTTGGCCTGATCTGGGGCGAACCGGCAGAAACCCACCTCTGAACGGCACTGAAAAAAGTTACTTGTGATCATTTTTCAGACTTACGACCATTGCAGCATTCCCATGGTCACATGATTTACATTTAGATGCTTGACAACTGATTCACATTTATGACTGTTGCAGTGTCCTGGGATCACGAGATCACCTTCTGCAAGCTTCTGACAAGCAAAGTCAACGGGGAAGCCAGATTCACTTAACAACGGTGTTACTAATTTAACAACTGCAGTAATTCCTGCAGTAACAAATTTGGCAAGAAAAGTTGTAAAATGGAACAAGATGCACTTAACACATTTCTCACTTAACTTAAATTTTGGGCTCAATTGTGGTCTAAATTGAGGACTACCTGTATTCCGATCCATATCTGAAGAACTCTTGTTAGGAAATTTTACCTGATATCTAACCATAAAAGTTTAAAAGGAGATAAAAGTTTAGGCCAGGGGGTGTCCAAACTTGGCAACTTTAAGACTTGTGGACTTCAACTCCCAGAATTCCCTAGCCAGCTCTTGAAGTCCACAAGTCTTAAAGTTGCCAAGTTTGGACACCCCTGGTTTAGGCCGTCTGCTTTTTTGTCAGTAGAGAAGTTGCTAAAACACAAGGTAATGTGAGAAGCATCAGGCCATAGGTCTCTCTCTCTCTCTGGCTTCATGGCAGTGGAAGAGTGGGCCATCTGATTTCATTGGGGGTGTTTTTGGAAGCCTCACAGATGTACTTTTCTGGAACTATGGTACAACTTCTAGGAAGTCCAGATTGTGAAATCTCTTTTATAACAGTGGCTTAAAACGAATGTAACCTATGCTGTTCTAACCAAATAATCAAATGAACCACATGATCTATATTAACACAACGAAGTGGGGGGGGGGGGACCCGAAAGGGGTGGATTTAGGATTCCAAGTGTCGGAAGCCCTGCATCTGGATTACAGTTAATGTTGTACATCGTACTTTAAGTGAAGATATTAGAGGAGCGCCGGCGCCACAGATTTTGGAATGAAGTCCCGCTGAGGTCCGCATGTGTAAAACGCTTCCTTCAGCCTCCAAGCGATTGCGATGGCCGGGGTGTGTGTTGCCTTGCTAATAATCAGGTTCCAATCGTACAACCCGCCTTCCTTTACTCAGTGGCTACTACTTCCATTGTCACAAGTCTGGGACCTTTTGCCTTAGCCGCATCTCAGCTCTTTTCTCAAGAGGAAAAAAACTCCCATTTCCAGTTTTCACAATTCTCCTGGATTACTTCAAGCAACAGATTCCCTCCGTCTCTTTCTCTCTCTCTCTCGGCGCCTCCTGTTCCCGGAGATGCTCACCGCCCGCCCCTCCCTTTGCCGAGGTCTCCCCTGCATACTTGCGTCCATCTCTCTCTGTCTCGGGCACGCATTTAGTATCCGCCCCGTAGAGCGGAGTCTGGAACGGGCGGGCGCAGCAAGCGCTCCACGCCAGCTTTCTCTAAGCAGAGCAACGCCCTTTCGGCAGCCGCCCTTCCCTCCGGCACGCCGCTCTACGCCTGCCCAAGGGTTGCTTTGGTCCCCAGAGCCCGGGCGGCGCCCGCTCTCCGTTCACGTGGGCAAGAAAGGAAAGGGCGCCGCCGCTCTTGCCACCGCCAAGGAGGCCGGGGCTGTTGTTTTCAAGTCTTGGAGAGCCCGGGGCTCTGGGTCTATCTCCCCCATCCCACCCCACCTTCCCAGCTGCAGCAGGTACTTGCTGGCAGGCTCACTTTTTCCAAGCTGGAGTTTCTCACCGCGCTGAGAAAAGTACCTGTGAGGGAGGAAAGGAAGGGAGGAAAGTAAGGTGGACCAAAAAAAAGAAAGAAAGAGGGAGAAAGAAAGAAAGACAAGCGGCGGGGAGGAGGCTTCCTTTGTAGCCGTGCTGAAAACTCCATCTTCGGGGCATGGGAGCAAGTAAGTGCCTTCCTCATCCTCTCCCTCTCCCTTCCCGGTTTCCCTTCCCCTACCCTTACTCTTGTCTTTTTGGCTGGGGGACAGAGAAAGCTGCTCCCGGGGCGATGCTGGAGGAAGAGGGAGAAGTCACCCTGGCGCCTTTCATCAACTCCAGCATTAGTAGAACATCCCCAGTGTAACAGTAACAGAATTGGAGGGGACCTTGGGGGTCATCTAGTCCAACCCCCTGCTCGCATAGGAGACCTATACTAGGGATTCGAACCGCCACGCTTGTCCCGGTTTTCTGTCTGCTTTTAAAAAAAAACCATAGCTCTTTTTCCACCAGAGACTGAGGAGCTCCTCTTCCCCACTTTTCTGAAGACGTCCTTGTTTTGTTTTCTCTATAGGAGGGCGAGAGGGGGGGAGGGAGGGAGGAAGCTTGGGAGGGGGGTATAGGTGGAGCTGCTCCCTTCTCTCACCCTTCCTGGGTTGGTTGCTAAGCGTGGATGAACATGTTTTTTGAGAGACCTCTGGTAGGGCAGATGGAGGGATGCCCCACCCTACCCCACCCCTTTCCTTTTAAAAGTTCCTGTCTTCTATTTACACCTCTGAAATTATCCACTGAGATGTTTACACTACTTCAATCATGTATAATCAGCAACATTTTGTTCCCCTTTACTCTCCCCCCCCACCTCTTTGCGTCAACAACCAACTTGAAGGAGACTTGTGGAGAGGCGGAAAGTTTTCCCGCTTTAATGATGGCTTCTTTCTTGTAGTTGATGATGTCTTCTTTCTTGTCCTTGATTATGTTTTCTTTCTTGTAGTTGATGATGTCTTCTTTCTTGTCGTTGATCCTGACAATGGTTGAGATTTTGGATCTGTCCTCTAAACAAATGGATAAACTATTTGCCAGGATAAGGAAACTACTTCAGGCAACAAATGTTGGGAGGGGATGTTCGGCGGGTCTTAATGGCGCCTTTTATTTTCTTGAATGGTGGACCAGGATGTGGCAGACAGAGAGTCTGCAAGAAGCTTCTTGTGCTGATAAGAAAAATAAGAGTGGCTGCCAGTTCTGAAGGCTTCTGTCCATAAGACTGGAGACAGGAACCATCTTGTCTTTTTTTGGCAGGAAAACCTCCTGGAGTGGCCCTATTAGTGGACCAATAATGCTGGACTGCATTGTGTTGGACAGATGAAAGTCTCATTTCACATAGCTCATTGTGTGTATTTTGTGTTTCAAGTGCAGTTTAGTCCTGAATTTGCATGTTGTATGACGAAATGCAGGTTCTGAGGGTTAGGATTTTTGAATGCAGGACTCTGAGCGTAGCAACCTATACAGATCATGGAACTGAAGCCTGCCTAAATAAGCTCCTGTCTAGATACCTTCTAGGTCAGTGGTTCTCAACCTGTGGGTGGGGACCCCTTTGGTGGTCGAATGACCCTTTCACAGGGGTCACCTAAGACCATCAGAAAACACATATTTTTGATGGTCTTAGGAACCGAGATACCAATTTTATGGTTGGGGGTCACCACAACAGGAGGAACTCTATTAAAGGGTCGCAGCATTGGGAAGGTTGAGAACCACTGCTCTAGGTGCATGGAAAAAGCAAGGCTGCTGTTATGTAGGAAGAATATCTATCTAGCAAAAGTGATTAGAATTCAGGTTATACTGGAATTCTTTCTATTCTCAACCAGAACTTTGAGATCTACAAGAACCTGCTGCAGAATACACATTTTTAATTTTGTTTTGAGTAGTGTTTTAAGACAGCAGAAGCCCTTCCACATGCAGATCGTTTGGTAGTTATCTCCTATGTCATTTCCACAACATAATTTAGAACCAGAAAGATGACTCATAACACAAAATGGCCAGGATCGGTAGGAAGGTATCTTTGGGAAGTAGGAAGAAAAATATAGCTTTAGCTGTATTGCTCTGTTTGGCGGCTTTCCAGAGGTATCTGGTTAATAATCGGACTGCTTGAATAGTTAGGCTTAGGTTAGAATTTAGTTGGAGCCACTTTTATCCAGGTTTTCCAACTTTTTTACATTAAGATGTATTAAAAATATTGCTTATTTGCCTGTATCTGTGTAAACCTCATGTTGTTGTTGTTCAGTTGCTAAGTCGTGCCCAACTCTTTGCGACACTGTGGGCCACAGCACAGTAGTCCCCATCCCTGTCCTCCATTGTCTCCTGAAGTCTGCCCAAACCCATGTCCCATTGTGTCAAGGATACTGTCTAACTATCTCGTTTTCTTCTCCTTTTCCCTTTAATCTTTCTCAACATCAGGGCCTTTTCCAGTGAGCCCTCTCTTCTCATTTGGTGGCCAGAGTATTTGAGGTTTAGCTTCAGTCAGGATTGATTTCCTTCAGGATTGACTTCTTGCAGTGTAAAGCTCATAGATTGTATAAATTATACTTTATGAAACTTTATGTCACAATAGAAGCCAGGCTGTACAACTCTGTCCATGCTGACAGGTCCTGTTGAGTTCAGATTGGAGATTAGAGCAACTCACTGGTACAAATTTTAAGCAGTATGAGTTCAGGATTGCTCATAACGTTTTCCCCCAATATAATTGTAACACAAATTGATAAGTCTCCAATGTGATTTTGCCTATTTTATTTTATTTATTTTATGTATTTTAGTTTCAGAACTTTTTAATGCTAGTAGTAAATAATAGTGATTTTTATAATACATACTTTAGGGTAGTATTGACCAGCAACTCTATTTGCTGGCATTTCTTTTTGGGATACTACAGACAAGAAGTCTCCTATTCAGGGGTGAAATCAACTTACTTTCACTACTGGTTCACAAATGTGAGAGCACAGGACCTTACGTGCATGCGCAGAGCATCAAAAAGGGGCATAATGACATCCAGGCGAGTGGGCAGAGCCTCCTGCCACTACTGCTACTGGTTCTCTTGAACCAGATAGAACCGGCTGAATAGTGCCATTGCTCCTATTGTTTTCCTTTGATATTCCTATGGGGGAAGGACTGTTGCTTTGAATTTCTAGGATAAGTTAAGTTATATCCATTCTGATTTGTGGTAAACTGATACTCAGAACAAAATCAATCCCCAATTTCTCTTGGCGCAAACTTGGAAGTGTCAGGGGAAGATTTCACCCTGAACTAAATGAGGTCTTAGATCGTGACGTTTCCAAACAGCATTATCTTTAAGGTGCGAAGAAAAGAAATAAAAATTCTGGAAAAACATATTCCAATGAAAAACAAGCTTTAATACAAAAATAAGAAATGGAAAATAAAACAAATCTATCTAATTGTTACATTTTAGCAGAAGCAATTCTGTCTCCCAGTTTCCTGGTAGACGGACAAAGATCAAAAGGAAAGAGAAGTCTCTGGAATGTGTGAAGAGCAGGCGCAGTACATCATTGTCAGATAAGATCTTATGACCTGCGCAGTAACTCTTTCAGTAACTATTCAGTTCAGTTCTTCAGTTCAGGCTAGCAAACAATTTAACGCAGTGACAGGAAGTTCTCCAGTTCTCTGATCCAACCTAACCCAAAGAAGTTCTCCATCAAGCCCACAAACTTTTAGGGAGGTTCTTCCAGTGTCTCTTTAGCCAGAGCCTAAAAAGGAAATTTTCTAATCAGCATTTGCTTAGGAATAGGAATTTTGCCCCATTCATCCAAGAGTTTAAAATAGACTTCTCTGGCCATCCTTGTGACTGTTAGCAAAAATAAATAAATAAACCCGCTACTGATTTCATTGAAACATTTATTGGTTTATTGATTGATTGTGTTTGTAGGCCACCCCAGATTGCTACCACTCTGGGAAGTTTATATAATACAACATTAAAAAAATTGGTTTTAAAAATCAATGGGAAAATCCAGGAAACAAAAATAAATCCTCCTCTAAAAGACAAAACATTGCCCAAGGGTCCATCACCCACTTTGATCCAGGGCTTGAGGACAGAGTCAGCTTTCAGGGGATCATTTAAACAGGGCGAGGATGAGGATTGTACATATCTTGTGAGTGATGCTGTTCCAGAGGGCAGGTGCCATGACAAAGAAGGGCCACTTCCTTGGTTCCACCAGAATATTTTTTTTAATGGAACCTAGACCACATTGTTTGGAGTGGATAAAACGATAGCCTTTCAACATCATTGGAAATCATGGCTTTAACTGTGTTAAACCAGGATTCAATTAAAAGAGGGGCTTTTAAGTAGTGTCACTAGAGGAGACAACTCATTCTGCCTGTCTCAGTGCGGAGTTTGCTATCTTTAAAAAAAGCATCACCTTCTCAGTGCTTCTTACCTGATCTAAATAGACATGTTGAAAGTTTCATGATGTTGAAGTTGGTTGTTCCTGTTAAGTTACAGTATTCTCCCACTGAGCATTAACAGCAGTTCTTCAATCTTTGGCACAGAGTAACAGGTTTAAGAGATGAATAAAATACTTGATACCATCTTTGAGACTTACTTGAGTTATCTGTGTTGTATTAACGCAGGAATACTAAATGCATATAAACCAAAAGAAAACATGCTTCTGCAATTCTGAGAGAAGATATGGTATGGAACGTCTAAAATAATCCTTTCCAGGAAGAGAAGAACTGAATTGTTATAGTCACAAGAGTTTAAAATCCCGTTTTAACATACAGCTGGACTAATGTTTTATTGCCCATGATACATTCCAGGTCATAGTATTCCAAAAAAATATCATGATGAACCATGCATCAGTTGGAGGACTTTTGACCTACCTAATATCATTATCATTTTTTTTAACTGTTGTGAGAAAAAGTAATATTTTTAGAAGATGTTTTCTGGACTTTTGTTCCTTTGTTGCCCACCACTGAGTTTCGCAGGCTAATTAATTACCACCATTTATTTCAACTGGCTCATTCTTCCTTTCCCACCATCCCTCCAGAAATAGGTTAAGATATTGATCAATGGTTGACCATTTCAGTTTGTAAAATTATATACCCATACTATAATCATGAGAACAATATTGCACCAATCAATTGTATCCACAGTGGCAAAATAGTTCACACAGATTTTAACAGTAATGCTGGGCAACAAAGACACAAGGACCATTTTCTACAATAGCCCTTGCAGTTATAGAAACTTTGAGCAATCACAATAACAGATCTAAATCCAAAATCAACCCAAACATCTCATCCCATATCATCATAATAAAGAAGCATTTCACCAACAGCAGGTGGTTCCTCCTTTAGAACAAGGATAAATTCAGACTATTTCTCTCCAATATGTTACAGATTTGTCATATTAATAATTAACAAGGAGGTTGACTCTATGCACAATACAAGCAATTGCTTTCAATTACTGTGAACATAAAAATGCTACTTTTGCTTTTCTCTTAATCATGAATAAATAAATTCACAGGGGCACTTTGCAAAGCATGTTGGCATGAACAAGCATTTCTCTTCAAAATATTGTTGCATTTCCTAGAAGGCTCAGGGTAATCTGCTTTAAATACTTTCCTAAGTTGTCTGCCTGAATTGAGAAGACTCCTACTTGGACTGTCAGCAAAACAGCTATGCACACATGTGCTTGTGAAACAACCTAGGAAAGTTGCTGTGCAGATGAATCTTCTAGAAACCATGGCTGCCTCAGTATTTGGGATCAATGATGGGGGGAAATGATGCTTCATAGCAGTGAACTATGTCCTTTGCATAGTGCTCCTTTTAATGCTTGCACAACCTTGCTCAAAAATACTTGGTTTATACAGGACAGCCTACTCTATTACTTTAAAATTGAGTAATAAATTGGAGCATCCCTTATACCAGTGATGGCGAACCTATGGCACGCGTGCCACAGGTGGCATGTGGAGCCATTTGTCAGGGCACGCGAGGCGCTGCTCTGTCAGCTGGCCAGCGCGCATGCACGCGCTGGCCAGTTGAGTTCACCTTTTTAAAAGCCATTTTTCGCCCTCCCCAGGCTCCAGAGGCTTTATAGGAGCCTGGGGAGGGCAAAAAGAACCTCCCCCGCCCTCCCAGAGGGCCTCCGGAGGCTTCAGGGACCATCCGGAGGCTTTCCTGAAGCCTTCGGAACGCTTAAAACCACCCTCCGAGCAAACCGGAAGTGACTTATACCTATAAAGCCTCTGGAGCCTGGGGAGGGCGAAAAAAGCATGTAAAAATGGGTGGGTCGCGTGTTGTGCACACATGCACACTGGGGGGTCACGCATTGCATTATGGGTGCGGCACGCCTGCACACGACCCCCCTGCGCTCCCCCCACTTGTGGCATGCGAGCCAAAAAAGGTTTGCCATCGCTGCCTTATACTAAACAAAAGTATGTGGAAAAAATGATAAAGGAAGCTTTGTTTCAGCTATTCCTATAACTATATGGTATACAAGGTGATAGCAGAAGCAGGTTAATAGAAGAATATGCTACGATAGAATGGTCCCTGCAAATCCCTTTTTTCTCTTAGGTCAACATTTCCAAAAGTTGGTTCTTTCTAGGTATCATGGGAATCCTACAATTTCCAGCCAGTTTAGGCACTAATTGAAGGAGAATTGCTCCATGTTTGATGCCATTCAGAAATACAGGCATTGAGAGGAGTCAATGACTTGATCTCTTGCCAATGCAGGCAGAGAGTTTGGAATTGCATGTTTGTTTTCTCAGAGATTATCTTGTTTAGGCAATCTGATTCCTTCCAGATGTAATCCAAAACACTTGTGGATCCCAGTTTAGATTGCATTCAAATAATAATAATATATATAAGACCCTGAAATACTTCATATGCTTTCCTTTGCCTGTAATGACAGATAAAACATGAAAACTGGCATTTTAAGAATTGAGAATTTGGACTAAATATGTTGCTAATTATTTGTATGTTAGATTTCAACGTTCAATTGGCATGCTATGCAATGGGGATGGAAAAATATGATTAAAGAAACTGCTTCCAACAGACCATCTTATTATGGGGGCTATTTCAAATTGACTTCAATAATAATTTTGATGCATAATTTGTTTGTTTCTTCATCTGATATTAGATCAGATATAGTTCTGGTTTTTTTTAAGTTTGTTGCTGTTAAATGTTTTAAGATATTCAAAGATTATTAGGTTGGAAAGCTAATTTCCTTATTTCCCAAAGTTTATTTCATTCTAAATAAAGCAATTCTTCATAGCAACAAGACACATTGCAATATTTGTCAGTCCGGCCAAATAACGAGACTTATTTTAAACTTCTGCGATTTTATCTCTACTGGAACTGCTCTGCTCTAGCCTGTAAGTAGCTCTAGGTAGTTTCCTTCCTAGCCACCAGAGAGTGTTACTTTGTATCCCTGGGATCGGAGAGAGCACTAGAGGTTGCGGCGGCCATTTCCGGCACCGCCAAACACGTGGCGCTGATTCCCGGGGCTTTTGGCGATCGGGAGGCTTGAGGCTCGGGATTTCCAGCCCCATGGCCTCCCATCGCTCCAATTCAATGGAGGACGACTTCGGCAGCTGGGATTCGAGCTGCAGCAAGTGCGGAGCGTGGATAAGAGCACAAAAAAGGTTTTTTGAATTGCAGGCGCGCTGCGGAGCAGCTCAGAGTGCGTGGCGCTACATCCAAAGAGCAATTTCCTCTGGAATTGCACACGGATTGCAACAGCAGGCCGTTCTTCCCTAGCACCAGATCAAGGTGGGAACCCTAGAGCCAGCTCATCCCAGGCTCGCCCCCCATCTGATCCAGTGAGCCGCCGTGCCTCTCCTTCCCTGATTAGTGAAGGCTCAGTAGCTGGGGACAGACCCCAGAGAGATTCTGACCTATCTGAGGATGAGGAGGATGACAAGCTGGAGCCTCCGGCATTTACTGGACTATTCCCCCCTAATATATTCCGATCTCTTCTACGCAAAGCGCGTGCCACTGCACAGGTAGGAGGGGGGGCATTTTGATTTGAGAGGGAGCAAAGGAGGGGGCTAAGGAGGGCACCTCAGAGGGGACTGCAGCAAACAAGCCTCAGGGCCCAGTCTTCTCTGAGCCGAAGGTGGTGAAGGAGGAGATCCCTGCTCCTCACCTCTTCCTGGAGGTGGAGAAAAAACAATGGGAGAAGCCCACTGCCTTCCCAAACCCTGGCAGCAATGACAGACGCTTCTATAATATTGAGCCAGGGATTTGTCCCAAGCATTATAGCTACTCATCGTGGACCCACCTGTGGTGGCCCTGGCATCTCCTGCATCTCTGGTGGCCAAGGACGTGGCACACAACCTTAAGGCAGATGACAGGAAGGCGGAGATGACCCTGAGGAAGACATTCAGAAGATCCAGGAACACATTCTCCTAGAAGATGTGCAACTGCATCAGGATTTAAACAAGTTAGTGGCAGTGGCACAGTTCTCAGCTGATGCCACACTAAACGCGACCAGGGCTATGGCGTCCATGACCTCCCATTGCCTCCTTTTGCTCCGGGGGTGGCAGGCGGACAGCAAGTCAAAGTGGCAGCTGGCGTCGGCCGACTACACAGGGGACTCCCTCTTCAGGGCCGCCCTGGAACTGCTCCTTATGTAGGACAAAAATAAGAAAAAAGTTGTATCCACCTCGACAAAGAAGGCGGAGCAAAGGTCTACCCCTTTCTACCGCAAGCCCTCGTATCAACCCCTGGAACTGGAAGCTCAACAGAGCAGGTACTCTTTCCCCAGGTCAGAGAGGCAACCTGAATGTAACTTCAATATGGACAGATCTCGCTTCCAGACACAGAGTAAGCGGCCCTTTCATTCAAGGGGGAGGTGGGTGCCCCTACCGCTGGGGCAAATAGGTCGAGCTCGACCCCACCCATTGGCAATTGCCTGGCTCTCTTTTCCGAGGCCTGGACGGAGATTTCCTCAGACGCGTGGGTGCTCAGCACAATCACTCATGGGCTTCGACTAGAATTCACCTCCATTCCCCCGAACTACTTCCGCACGTTCCCCCATCTCAAAATATAGACAAGCGCAGGCGGATGCGTCAGGCTATTAAACATCTGCTTGACATTGCCGCTATAGAGCCTGTCCCCTCAGACCAGGTAGGTGAGAGGTTCTACTCAAACTTGTTCCTAGTGCCAAAGGCTTCGGGGCTGGAGAGCGATTCTCGACCTGAAGCTCTTGAACCAATATCTAGTTTACTGCAAGTTCAAGATGGCAACTCTTAAGTCCATCCTGGCGGGCATATGGGTAGGGGACTTCATGGCATCCATAGACCTCATGGAGGGGTACCTCCATATCCCTATTCCCCCGCGCCATAGGCGTTTCCTCCGGTTTTCATATCTGGGGTGCCATTACCAATACATGGCCTTGTCTTTTGGGTTGTCCTCTGCACCCAGGACATTCACAAAGGTACTGGCAGTAGTGGCGGCATACCTCAGGGTTTTCCCCATTAGATTGAATTGCTACCTGGATGAGGTCCTCGTCCAGGGGGCATCCCCGTCTCAGACAAGGGTGGATCTTATGCAGGTCATAGACACCCTGCAACGGTTGGGGTTCTCTGTTAACTTCGAAAAATGTTCCCTCGTCCCGTCCACTATGTTACTCCATCTAGGGGCAGTTATAGATTCCCGTTCAGGGAAGGTTTTCCTCTCCCTGGACCACAGGTCCAGTTTGATTAAGATGGTTAAGCAGGTCCACAGGGACCGTTATGTTCCCATAGCCTTTCTCTCCAGCCTGTTGGGGAATCTCATATCCTGCATCGAGGTAGTACCATGGGCACGGTTGCATGCCAGGACTCTGCAGTAGCAACTCCTACCATTCCAGAGGGCCAACAACAGCAGCTTGCCGGTCAAGGTGGAGGCCACCCCTCAGGTACTGATCTCTCTCATGTGGTGGCTGTCCCCAGCCTTGCTCAAGGGGTACAGGTTCAGGGACCAGGAACACCTCGTCCTCACAATGGATGCCAGTCTCTTCGGCTGGGGGGGCGACCCTGGATCCCAGTTGGCGCAAGGTCGGTGGTCATGGCAGGAGGTCCAACACAATATCAACTGGTTGGAGCTCAAGGCGATCCATCTGGCGCTTTGGCACTTTCGGACCTCCATTAAGGGCCATCACATCCTAGTCGTCACTGACAATGTGGCAGCCAAGGCTCACATCAACTGACAGGGTGGTACACGGTCCAAGACACTGCACACCGAGGTGATGTCGCTGGGCAACTGTGCGAAGAAACACCTGCGGTCAATCCAGGGGGAGCACATCAAGGGGATCGATAACCATCAGGCAGACTGGCTGAGTCGAGAGACGGTGGACAATGGAGAGTATCCCTGGAGCTGTTCCAGAGCATCTGCCAGAGGTTCAGATGACCAATGGTGGACCTCTTCGCCACTCCGGCCAACTTCCAGCTCCCTCGGTTCTTCTCTCAGTTCCCAGCTCGGGGAATAGAAGGGGTCGACGCCCTTCGAATAAGATGGCCAAACAGGCTGCTGTATATGTTTCCTCCCCTCCCCCTCATTCCTGGGGTAGTTCAAAAGCTAGTCAGGGAAGTGGCAGAGCTGATCCTGGTGGAACCTCAGTGGCCGAGAAGGCCCTGGTTTGCGGATCTCAAGATCCTGTCGGTCTGGCCTCCATGTCGTATCCCGGAGGGGGAAATAGAGCTGCACCAAGGGAAGCTTATGCACCCAGAGTCACACTGGCTGCAACTAGCTGTGTGGAGATTGAGCGGGAGCACCTGAGGAGGAGCGGGAGCACCTGAGAGGGGCCCACCTGTCCCTGCGGGTGATTAAAACCATAGAGGCCTCGTGCAGGAAATCCACCACAAGAATCTATGATTCCACCTGGACTTCCTTCGTAACCTGGTGCCAGGAAACCAGGTGGAGCCCACCAGGGCCTCAGTTCCACAAGTCCTGGAATTTATCCAGGATGGCTTGGATAAAGGGCTCGCCCGGGGCATTGTGCGCAGGCAACTAGCTGCCCTTGCCACGATCCTCCCAGGCAAGGGCCTAGTCCCCCTCACCCAACTACCCGTTGTGGAAAGGTTCCTTCAGGGGGTCTCCAACCTGCATCCACCAGTGGTGCATAGATTCCCCACGTGGAACCTCCCCACCATCTTACGGGCTCTCATGGGGGAGCCCTTTGAGCCGTTGAGGACGGTTAGCCTGAAGCACCTAACTCTTAAGGTGGTGTTTCTAGTCGCTATCACGTCGGCTAGACGGGTTTCAGAGCTAGGAGCATTCTCCAGGGAGGACTTGTGCATGTTCCACAACAACAGGGTCATCTTGAGGTTAATCCAGCCTTTCTTCAAAAGGTGAATTCCATCTTCCACCGTTCCCAGGAACTTGTCCTTCTGGATTTCTGTCCAAACCTCGTTAGGGAACGGGAACAGCAGTGGCACCTGTTGGATGTTCAATGGGCCCTGCGTATTTACTTGAAGTGGACGGCCTCCTTTCGGAAGTCAGAGGCTCTTTTCCTATCCTTCCAACCTTCTGCCCTGGGTAAAAGGGTAACGTCTTCCACCATTAGCAGGTGGATCCGCTTAGCCATCTTCCTGGCATACGAGTCCCAGAAGTTGCCGGTGCCGACTGGCATCCCGGCTCACTCGATGAGGAGCACCGCCAGCTCGGCGGCTTGGGCCTCCCAGGCCCTGATAGACAACATTTGCAGAGTGGCTACGTGGGCCTCCCCATCACCATTCATCTGACATTACAGGTTGGACGTGTTCGCATCGGCTGATGCAGCGTTTGGGCGCAGGGTGCTACAGTAGGTTATTGCAGACCATTAGTTCCCCGCCCATGGGACTTAGCTTTGGTAGGTCCCATCCACTGGAGCCTCCTGTCCCTTACTCTGAAAAATGGCGGTTGGTCTTACCTGAACTGCTATTTTTGGGGCTCAGACAGGAGGCTCCAGTTTCCGTCCTCAGTAGTAGCATAGCTGGGGTTGTGGGAGTTCTCCTTTGTGCCTTGTTTTCAGGTCTCGGGGGAGCTCACTTCGACGAACTGGAGACGCAAGGGTGGAGCACAGAGGCATGTCTTCAGCTTCATCCCAGTCTCATGGCCAAATGGGCGTGACAATATCATCCACTGGAGCCTCCTGTCCGAGCCCCGAAAATAGCAGTTCAGGTAAGACCAACTGCCATTTGTTTTGGTAGCCTACCGTAAACCATGGTGGTTAATTTTACTAAACAGCTAATTATTTAGCTAATAATTTGCAACATTCCAGTTCTTAAATGTGCAATAAATTATATGGAATGTTTTTACAATGGCTCTTTTTTAATTCTAAAGCGCCTAACCATATAGGCAGGAATGATTTCTGGATAAAATTCTGATCATCTATTAGCCATGCGGATTATTGCTTGCAGGAGTTTGTGAGAGAGAATGTCTAAGAAGTTCTCTATCCCTGTGTTAGGAGATGCCATGAAATGCTTTTTTTTTTAAAAAAAAGAGGAATATTCATGATGTTTAAAACTCAGGAAGGTTCATTAAAACAAATAATTGTACGCTAATGTTTTCACTTTGTGCTCTTGTGTCTTGTATCAAGTATACTTTTTAGTGTTTGGCTTCTTATACATATTTTCTCAATTATTCCTACTTTTCTCCCTGTGTTATGTTGGCACTGAAATTGTTGAAATGTTTGCAAGAAGAGGTTTCTTGCTGCACTTTCCATAAACAGGCATAATTCAATTATTTAATTTGTTTGTGCATTGGACACAGAAATATTCAATTTGGACGTGATGTAACCATAGCTTGCAGCATCGGAACTGCTTAGTCATAAGCAGCTATTATTTGCAAATAATTGTTTTAAGCATTTGCTGTCTTAATTCATTGCTAGTGACTATCTTCATCTACACAAGGAATATGCAGCAAAACAGGTCACACACACACACACACACACACACCCTTGCCCACTTAGTTTTCAGTCTCCAAAATCACGCTGCTCAAATTTGGCAGCAACAAAATAGCTTGAATTGTCATCCGGTTTTGGAAGGAAATGTAAGAAAACAAATGCTATACCTTAGGTAGACTTAATCCACGTGTGTGTGTGTGTGTGTGTGTGTGTGTATTAAAAAAAAGCAGAACAAGTTACAGTTGTCATCCCTTTGATACTAACTGCGGACTTCGATAACCAGAGTAACATTTATTAAGCAGCTTCTTTTTGGGCAAAGATTAGCCACTCAGTCTACCTTCCACGTTAAAAGATTAAATTCTGAAATAGTATTTTGCAGATTGCTTAATATAAGGGGTTAATTAGTGAATTGGTGTTTCTGCATGATGAAAAGGAGTTCTGTTGTCATAAGATGAGAGTTAGCATTGCGGTCTTTGATGTGTCTGAGTGTTCTTATGGACATTGATTTGCAATTTTAAGGTTTTCTTTGATCAGGCTAGATGCCGAGAAATGCTATCTAAAACATTTCCCACAGGTTCTGTTCTGTATTCTTTTTTAGGATATAAACTTATGAGACTTACTTTGGTTTGTTACAAAGATAAAGGGCAACTGCTTTACACAATACATTATAGATATATATTTTGCAAAGTAAGTGAGCACAACTGGAATATTTTTCTTTTTGATAATAATACACAATTTGTTTACATCACTGTGTGTGCCTTTTGTGGCGTATGTGTAATCCTAACATATTGACACACACAAGGAAGGTAATCTGGTATGTTCCTCATGTGCTGAAGTACAACTCTTATGATCTCATTATTGACTTTGGAGTAGAAGAAAAAGTGATCCTTGCATTAAAAAAAAGTCTTTTTAATAGAGAAAAGAGTTTAAGGTTCTCAATTTTATTACTAGAGGTTGTCTCATAATTTTGTCTCATGATAGGAGGATAGAAGGGGAGTACAAAATGTATTCACACTTTTGAAAATTGGTGTTGGGGAAGATTTTCTTTTTCATAAAGTTTTTTTATTTTTCATTTTCATAACATATAAACACATGTATTCTATTACATAGCCAACATCGTATTGTATTATTAAATGTTTACATCAATTCATCTTACCATCAACTCCCAAAAAGGAAAAAAAACCCCAGTTATTGGCTCTTCTGCTCTCCATACACTATATTTGTGCATTCATTTTTTTCTCCTTCTCTCATCCCCCTCCCTCCCTCCTTCTTTCTGTCCTCCTTCCCTTCTCTACTTCCCCTGCCTCTCTCCTACTCCTCTCTCCCCTTTCCACTCCTCATTTCTCGCCTCCTCTTCCCCCCTCCTACCTTCTCTCCTATCCCTTTCTCCTTCCCTTACCTCTCTTCTATTGGGGAAGTTTTTTGAGAATACCTTGGGAACCAAACAAGATGGATCACTGAACAAATCAACCCAGATGATTTTTCTCTTGAGGCACAAATGACCATGTTCAAATGATAATATTTATGACACATTATGTACAGACTTAGCTGGAGATGACTCAAATGCTGGGGAAAGGTAGAAGGAAAAATGAAGAGGGTGATCAGCAACAGGGTGGATGGAGGTAATTAGGTAGCAAAAGGTCCAGTGTTGGAAGACCTGAATAGGGACAGCTGTTCATAGAGAAAATTTATCTACCGTATTTTTCGGACTATAAGACGCATCGGTGTATAAGGCACACCAAGATTTCAAAGAGGTAAGTAAGAAAAAAAATTTTTGTCTTCCCCGGCCCCCAGAAGCACTCTACAGACTTCAGCAGGATTGGGGTAAGGCAAAAATGCCCCCGTTTTTCACCAAAACGGGGGCAATCTTCCTTTCCCCAACCCTGCTGAATCCTGCAGAGTGTTTCTGGGGGGTGGGGGAAGGCAAAAACACCCCCGTTTTGGTGAAAAATGGCCCATTTTTGGCCCATTGTTCACCAAAACGGGCATTTTTCCCTTCCCCCAGCCCTTTTGAAGCCTGCATAGTGCTTCTGGGGGATGAGGGAAGGCAAAAACACTCCCATTTTGGTGAAAAACGGCTTGTTTTTCACCCATTTTTCACAAAAATGGGATGTGGGGGTGGGGCTTCAGGAGGCCAAAAATGGCTGTATTCCGTGTATAAGACGCACCAACATTTCCACATTCTTTTTGGAGGGTGGGGGAAAGGTGCGTTTATACTCTGAAAAATATGGTATATGGTCTCCAAGCGTCAGTACTGACTTAATGGGCACATAATCATCAATCAAACTATCAACCACAATTGTTTACATTGTATGGTAATTACCATACTTCCAATTATGGGCAATAGCACATTGGCAATGATAACTAATTAATGTATTTTGGAATTGTACACAGGAATTAGGAATGTATACACTACTGTGTGTGTGCGAGCTATGAGACGGTATATAACCCTAAATGCTATTGCTATAATTTAAGGATTGTAATATCTATATATAATGACAATTGCAAAAAAATAAATCTAGTGGAGCATTTCCTCAGTTTACTGTCCATCGGATGAATTAGACTTCAACTCCCATAATCCCTCACCAATAGCCTATTTTAGTCTGTGGCTTTTCAGTTTTTCTTAGTTTTTTTTAAAATGCATGTTAGGACAGTATTCATCTTGGCTACTTAAGAAATATTGGAGTGGATGCCCGGCTGTCGATGGATGACCATGTGACAGTCGTGGCTAGGGGGGCGTTCCACCAGGTTCGCCTGGTGCGCCAATTGCGTCCCCTATTGGACCGGGACGCCCTTCACACAGTCACCCATGCGCTTGTGACGTCCCGCCTGGACTATTGCAATGCTCTCTACATGGGGCTCCCCTTGAGATGCACCCGAAGGCTGCAGCTGGTCCAGAATGCGGCCGCGCGGGCAATTATGGGAAGTACCAGGTACTCCCATATAACACCTCTCCTGCACGGGCTGCACTGGCTACCTGTGGCTTTTCGGGTGTGTTTCAAGGTGTTGACTATCATTTTTAAAGCGCTCCATGGCACAGGACCTAGTTACCTGCGGGATCGCATCCTACCCCACACATCCCTGCGACCGATTCACTCTCACAGAGTGGGACTCCTCCGGGTGCCGTCCACTAGGCAATGCCAGTGGGCGGCGCCCAGGAGTTAGGGCCCTCTCTGTGATGGGCCCGACCCTCTGGAATGATCTCCCCCCCGACATCAGAACAACCACCGATCTCAGCTCCTTCCGCAAAAAACTTAAGACCCACCTGTTCCAATTAGCTGGCCTGGCCCAACCGTAGTTTTTAATCCTTAATCCTTCTGGCCGGTATTTTAAATTTCTAGGGGTAGACCTTTTAAGCTGTTTTTAATTTTTATTATTATTGTACAGGCGTTATATTTAATTTGTTTTTAAGGGGTATTTAATATTTTGTACTGTGTATATGGTTTTTTAGTTGCTGTCTATACACCGCCCCGAGTCCCTTCGGGGAGAGGGGGCGGTCTATAAATTCAATAAATAAATAAATATAACTCCTTTAAAAATGGCTATAGATTTTAATCCCATCAATTTATACTGTAGTTTCTGATATTCCCCTCATGATTTGATTTATTTTTGTTTTTTCAAGGAACAGCTGTCCAAAAGACCTAAGCTAGGGGTCAGAACAGCA
This sequence comes from Natrix helvetica, assembly GCF_964273705.1. NCBI lineage: Eukaryota > Metazoa > Chordata > Lepidosauria > Squamata > Natricidae > Natrix > Natrix helvetica. Next base: position 160,778,858 of record NC_138548.1, on the reverse strand, counting down.
AAACACTACTTGGCTTTATGATTTCAAAAGCCCAGTTTATACTCTTTAAGTGCTTCCCTTTCCAGTATTGAGTTAAGTCAGAAGAAGAAATATGTATGTGTTCTGCATCCCATTAATTTATTAACCTCATATCACTAGAGAGTTCTTGGTGAACACTCTCCCATTTTCCCCCCTCCTTCTCAAAGGAGTCACTTTGATTTCAGAGACTACAATGAACTGTTACTCGGAGTTTCAGATAATGGGGACTTTATTTGTGATCTGGTTGGTTTCACATGATTTGTCTTTGGTAATTCACACAGAGCCCTGCCAAGCAGTGTATTCTTGTCTAAATATTCTTGAACCAACTGCTTAATAATCTATTTCAGGGTTTGCTGGATTTTGACGCGAAGCTGACCAGCTTCTCTTAGGTGGACTGTCTTTTTTTCTTCTTTTTGGAGGTAGGATCAACTTTTGTTCTTCTCTGGTCTTCTTTTAGAGGCTGAGCCCATCCTCCATGATTTCTGACAGATAACAAAAAGGACTCTGATCTCTAAGCTTCTTACACATTTTTTGATGTAATTGGTGTAATCCCAAAAAATTCAGCCCTCTCATGGTAACCCATTTCTCCCTAAGAATCTCTACATTAGCATGGGTTGCAAATTTCTCCTTGTGTCAGTTGTTTTGCTTAGATTTGTTTGATCACTTTCTCTCTTTTTTGGGGGGACGGGACGGGAGAAGACAAGGGGGAGGAAATGGAATGAAAAAGCTATGCCCCTCTCCCTGTCATCTATTACTATCTTCTCCATACATTGGGATTCTCAGTTGACAGCTATTTTGCACCATGCAATGCTTTTCAATTTAAATTCCAATTGTAGGATGGAATCATCGGTGATAATGCTACTTCTTATGAACTAACGCTGCTTCCTGAATCTTGTGAACTGAGCCTTAGGAGGAGACAGCAAAGGAGATGGTTGGTTAACCCTGAGGGGGGAATAAAGAATGAAGAGTGTCATGCAGAAGATTTAATTCAGATTCCTGCATCAGTCCAGGGGTTGGGCTCAAGGGTATAGTTTTGAATGTATGTCATTCTGATTTTTTTTTTGAGTCCCTCAAAACAATCAGATTGTTAAATGGTGTTATTGGAGGAACTCTTTACTTAGAAAAGAAGCCAATGTTTGGCCATTTTGGAATCATGTTGTGGCACATGTAATTTAGTTGCCTATCTTAAACACGATGCCTAAAAGAAATGTTCACATTTCTGTGTTGCTTAGACCAGCAATCTTATTGACTGAAGGAAGTAGATGGAAAAGGAAGTGTCTCAGACTAATGGGATATCCTACACTGATTAGCGATTTGCTAAATTATTCATGCCTTCTGCATAAAGGAATTGTTCCTTCACCTGCTGATTCACTCAAGGCAGGGAGAAAGCACTTTAGTGGGGTAGTATGGATTATAAAGCTCTGATCTAATAGAGCCTTGCTCAACAAGATAACCCTAGAAGTACTAGACCCTATGTTGGCTGGGATTTGTAGTCCAGTACATCTGAAAGCCTCAAGTATGGGGAAGATTGCTATATTGTGATAGGATTGGGAATTGGAGACATCTAATTTCTATGCCAAGTGGTCTATTTTCTCTCCTGCTGTTTGTATTAAGTTAGGAAATGCCTACAAACACTCAGAGACTGGTTGGTTTTTTAAAAAAAGATTAGTAAACATATTGCAACTTAGAATTTGGATAGCTAGGAACTGATTGTCAGATACAGATTGTCATGGTCACACAAAGAATTTTTTTGTATGTGTTATTAGGAAGCTAACAGAATATCATACAGACATTGAATAAAAAGTAGAACAGTCTTGAAATATCTTATTCTGCAGATCAAAAAAGTATTAAAGAATATTTCGGCATGCAAAATCAAGTATGATGTGTACAGCTGTTTTACAGATATATATTCAGTGGATATCAAAAGTCTACACACCCCTGTTAAAATGCCAGGTTTTGGAGATATAAAAAATTCAGATAAGATAAAATCACTTTTTTTTCACAAAATCACAAAAAAAATCACAATGTTTCCACCTTTTACTCATAAGATGTACAATTCAATTGAAAAACAAACAATTTGGGGAAGGGGGGAATAACAATAAAAAGATATAATAATGCGGTTACACAAAGATGCACACCCTTATAGTAACACTTTGTTAACACCCCTTTTGATTTTATGTCAGCATTCAGTCTTTTGAAATAGGAGCTTATCAGCATGGCACATCTTCCCTTGGGAAACTTTGCCAACTCTTCCTGGCAAAAATGCTCCAAATCTGTCAGATTGCGAGGGCATTTCCTGTGCCAAGCCCCCTTCAGGTCACCCCACTGATTTTCAATATGATTCAGGCCTCGGATCTCCAGCTGAGCCATTCCAAAACTTGGATCTTCTGATGAAGCCATTGTTTTGTTGATTTGGAGGTATGCTTTGCATCATTATGTTGAAAAGTGAAAATCCTGCTCATCTTCAGCATTTTAGCAGAGGCCTGAATCAAGGATGAAATTCAGCAGGTTCTGACAGGTTCTGGAGAACCGGTAGCGGAAATTTTGAGTAGTTCGGAGAACTGGAAAATATCACTGGAACTGGAATGGAGATTTTGCAGTATCCTTCCCCTAGGAGAGGGGAGGGAATGGGGATTTTTCAGAATCCTTCCCCTGGTGTGGTGAGGAAATGGAGATTTTGCAGTATCCTTCCCCTGCCATGCCCACCAAGCTACGCCCACAGAACCGGTAGTAAAAAAAATTGAATTTCACCAGTGGCCTGAATATTTTGTGCCAAAATGGGCTGATATTCGGAACTGTTCCTAATTCCCTCCCCTTTGACTAGTGCCCCCGTTCCAGCTGAAGAAGAGCAGCCCCAGGGCACAATATTGCCACCACCATGCTTCACTGTGGAATTGTGCACTTTTGGTGATGTACAGTGTTGCTTTTGCACCAAACATAGTATTGGAATTATGGTCAAAAAGTTCAAACTTGATCTCATGAAATAAGGTAGGCTTTTGCAAACTGTAGCCGGGCTTGAATGTTTTTCTTTGTAAGAAAAGGCTTCCATCTTACCACCCTACCCCACTGCCCAGGCATGTTGGATTGTTATCATATGTAGCACACAACCAGTGCTTGCCAGAAATTCTTGCAGCATCTTTAATATTGCTATGGGCCTCTTGTACCAGTTTTCTTTTTTTCATCAATTTTGGAAGGACGTCCAATTTTTGGTAATGTCACTACTGTGTCATATTTGCTCCACTTGTTGATAACTCTCTTCACTGTACTCCATGGTATATCCAATCCCTTGGAAATTTCTTCTCTTGACTGATACCTTCCAATAATGAGACCCCTTTGATGCTCTGTAAGCTTTTTGTAGTCCATGGCTTTTGCTATAAGACACGGGTGTCAAACTCACGGTGTCACATTGCCATCATGTGATGTTTCATGACATTCTTTTCCCTTTGCGGAGCTGGAGTGGGCATGGTTTGTGCGTGACGCAACCGACCTGCAGGCCGCCAGTTTGACAACTCTGCTATAAGAGATAACTGAGTAAATGTCAGAAAAGTCCTACTAGAACAGCTGAACTTTATATGGGCTTGATCAGAGTTAGTTTAATTGATAACAGGTGTATACTGACTATTTAACATCACTTTGAATGTTATTGGTTATTTCTGAGCACAGCCATACCCTTACTTATAAGAAGGTATGAACTTATGAAGCCTGTAATTATTCTAGAATTGTATTGTTATTTTCTCCCTAAAAGATTTGAGTTTGATTTTCAGTTGGATTGCATAGCTTATGTGTTATATTAAAGATGGAAAAGTTCTGAAGAGATTTATCTTGGTCTGATTTTTTTTTTTACATCTCAAAAAATTGACATACGCAGAGTTATGTAGAATTTATATATCCATTGTATTGTGTATGTGTACATACAAATACATTTGCCTGAGATCTTTGGACAGAATGAGTAAAGTCCCCATTTTAGGAGTAATGGTGTATATTTTTTTTACCATTTATTGTCTACTTATTAATATGCATTGATTTAGTGTGTGTTGAAATTTTTCATTTTTTTTAATACACGCTACTCAGAATCATATTGTCTTAGTTGGCATTTCTACAAATGCTATAAAAATTCAGTATCTCTAAAACATGGGTAAAAATGCATCGATACGTGATGACACAGTCTATAGCCACCTCATCAAGGTTTGTGTTTAAAATCTGCTTATCGTGGTAACTCCTGTTTATATTGGATTGCTGATGTGCTAAATAATTATTTTAAGATGTGCAATGTTTTCTGAAGAGCAAAACCCTTGAATTCTGTATGACTTAGTTGTCAGTAAAGTGTATGAGCATAGAATTTATGGCTAAGTGCTGGAAGACAATCGTAGCCATATCTGGCTGAGTATCCATGCAAAATAACTGCGGCTGCATGTAGTTTCCATAGATTGAGGGCGTTTTGAAGAAAACATTGAAAGCACTCACCACACCAGTCTGTTTTTAAAAGGACCTATACTTTGCTAATTCAAAGATAGCATCTTCTATTTGTTTTGTAATGCAAATCTTACAATCCTCCACCATTGCCATAACAGTGTTTCTCATTTTCTCAATGATCAGGGGTGACAGGGTTGACTAACTCTGCTCTGGATGCATCAGGTAGCCATTCAGGAGGTTCATCAGTATGTACATGCCAAAAGACCACTGTAGTGTGAGTTTGTGCCATCTGTTTTGTTAGATATGAATTCAGATGCACATCAACTTTGTATCTGTACTTCAAGTATACACTCAATGCTAAGTGAATAGAAGCCTGGCTGTATGCATAAATTTGATGATTCTCTATCTAATCTAGAGATTAAATATATTTACCAGCATGTTTATTTTGATTGTGCATTGTTCTTTTTCCCACAACATGTTGAATTTGGGGGTACGTAGCTCTGGTATCTTTTCCTGGAATCACATGGTAATTTTGCTCCCTATGCTTTTTCTTTATCTATATGAATGTACTGCTTTGATGTCTATATGATAACCTGTCATAAACCGGATTAGGTAAATCGAAATCCTTGGGGAAAATGCTGGGGGTTGTTGTCTGATTGGAGTGATGTTGTCCATTGTTCTGGATACATCAGTCAGCGAAGGCCCAAATAACATTGATGGCATAAATTATTACCATAGTATGTAAATTGTGCCTGTTCCTTAAGAGAAATTGCTTGTCCACAGTTCTGCATGCTATGTTATGTTCCTGTAGATGATTAAAGTGGATCGTGTGATTGGCTGCCTTTGAAGCTTCTTGGAAACTGCACTTAAGCCAGAACACAGCTGCTAAGCTCCTAATGGGGAGAGGTAAAAAGGAATACATATCGCTAGAATTAAAACAGTTGATTGTGAATCCATTTCTGTAGATCAGTGGGTCTCAACCTGCCTAATGCCGCGACCCTTTAATACAGTTCCTCATGTTGGGGTGACCCCCAACCATAGAATTATTTTATGTTTTCCGTATTTTTTCAAAAATATGTGTTTTCCGATGGTCTTAGGCGACCCCTGTGAAAGGGTCGTTTGACCCCCCCAAAGGGGTCCCGACCCACAGGTTGAGAACCGCTGCTGTAGATTGATGTTACGGGTTTTTTTTAAAGCCAAAATGACTTGGGATGCATAAAGCTGCCATTACATTTAGCATCTCAGCAGACACCTCTCTTTCCCCCCCCCCCTCTTCCAAAAGTGGGCAATGACCGATGAGAGAGGAATCTTCGGTTTTGTAGCACGTATATGGAATTGGACCTCCTCAGGGTAAATATGCCTGGGAGCCATTCTGCTGAGTTTTCATAATTAATTTAGATCCTGTTAAATGTCATCATAAGGTTAGTATTCTGTATAGCTAATAGTTGGAGTTTCAACATTAGTAACAAAATATATTGAGAGAAATTGTTCTATTTGGAACAGCAGTTCAGACTAACTACTGCTATAAGAATGGACTATGCACATTGACATGTTGCTAATCCCATTTCTGGCTCTAAAATGTCTGCCAGAAAATATTACATCTCATGTGATCTTTAGCAGTGAATGGAGTTCTGTTTTTTTACAAAAATGTCTGCCCGGGGCAACGTTTATATTTCTTCCCCTTTCAGCAAGTTACAAACACAAGTACTTTTTTAAAAAATAACTTGTCTTTTAGCAGGTTGCCGAAGATACTTTGACTCATCTGTCGAAGCTGATAGCTATCTTCTGGTAAAAAGTAGAGAAGATAGCCCTGTATTAGGTTCCTCAGGCACAAATGCTGCGTGATGAAGTTTAATCCTGAGGAGGTAAAGCTTTCATTCTTTTAGAATTGATAAAAAGCAGTTATCCAAGTGAATGTGGGCATGATCACCAATATCTACATTTTAAGTTAAAGAACTTATGTGCCAAATAAGGAGTAGTGTTGTGATTCCTGAAATTCCTATATGTATTTTTTCCACCAGAGCAGAATAGGCTATTTTGTGTTGGATAATTATGTTTTTACATTTGTTGCTTCTGATCCTTGTCTGGAATATGGGCCAAAGAGAGTTCAACTAAGTCTAGTTGGCTGTAGGTTTGTTGTTTTAGGAAGATTTCAACTGCTAGTGGACACACAGTAAGTCTGGAGCCAATGAAGGAGAATATTTGTAACTCAGGATTTAAATGAGGAGGTTCTTAGTGCTCTCTGAGCTAGGTTGTTTTCTTGCAGCTATTTCATTATCCAAACTAGGTAACATCATCAGTCTAAGTCTGGAGCTTTTGCTTGCAGCAATGTAGATCATCTACATTGGGAAATGGGAATGGAATGGAGCCTCACAACAATAAGCAATCAAATGTAACTTCCATACAGCCTAAATTTATCTTTTGGATAGGTGAGGTGATTACGATAGGAGCTGTCCAATTACTGTGTTTATGTGACACAGTGCCATGCTATTCCATTCTTTATGGTTCCTTTCCTACAAATTGCTTGTGGGAGTAAGAGAAAGGATGTGGTTTGTGAAAAATTCCTTTGATATAAAAAATGAACCTTATAGTAACTTGCAACTCTTTGATGTTGCCTTGTTTAAAAGAAAGTTGATCATCATCAAGGATTTGTTCACGTTTTTTCAACAATAAGGAAAATAGCTTGCTTGACCCTAAATATCTTAGCCAATTTAACTTGATTAAAAGAGATTGATTTCTTCCTTAAAAAATAGATCTGTCACCCTGAAAAGCACTAATAGTGAAGGATTCATTTCTATAAGGGACTATTGTCCAAATTGTATCCAGTACAAGAATATTCTGTCTTGCCTAGAAAGTGAGTTCTGATTGTCTGCTTGGGCAATCTGAAATACAGAAACACATGCACCAATGTCTGGATGCTTGAGTTTCCATAAATATCCAGGTTATTGGACGTGCTATCTGGAAATAACCTGAATGAACTGAATCTTACAATGAAGAATACTTTGGATATGTGGGAAGCAAGAAGAAAACCGAGGAATGATGGTATCAAAAACAGGGAGAAGACTGAATAGCTTAATTCCTATTTTTCATCTGTCTTTTAATGAAAAGAAATATGGTCCATCAAAGGCTGCATCATGGCAGGGCAAAAAAGACACACAGATCAAATATGGGAGACAATATCTAACTGCTTTGAATTAATTCAAGACTGTAGTTAGCTGGATTATATTCTAGGGTGCTAAAAGAAGTGATAGATATAATCACTAACTACAGTAATCTTTGAGAATTTCTGGGGAAGCACCATAAGATTGGAAAAGTGCTAAAATTGTCATGTTTTTAAAAAAGAAAAAAAAATGGATCCAGGGAACTACAGATTAATCCAGTTGGCATAAATACCTGGAAAAATCCTACAAATCCTCCCAAGGTGGGAGCTGGTGGGAGTTTGCAAGCACTTATAAAGAAGCAAGGGAATTACTAGAAAGCAGCATGGTTTTGTTAAGGAGTAGAGCATGCTAAACAAATCTTACTGCTTTTTTCCCCCACTAGATGACTGGATTAGTAGACGAAGGTAATCCAGAGTACTTAGATTTAGGCAATTAGTAAAAATTGACTATAGCCCACTTCATGATGAAATAGAATAAGCTCATGTTCACAGTTGCGTGGTAAGCTATTGCTATTTGCTATGGTATATGGAATTTAGAGTTCTTGTATATGGTTTAATTTTTGTTGTGCTTGGCTTTATTTTGCAGGCAGGTCAGACAAAGCTGGTGTAAATGCTTTACCCACAGATTTTATTACCGTTGTGGAAATGGAGTATAAAGTCTGTTAATACAATGATAAGTTGATTTGTTGAGCTTTGATATGTACATACAGTAAATTCCCATTTTCCTACAGTTGAACTTAAGAATACATTTAAAAATTGAAAAGTTCTATGTAGATTGGTTGGAGTTTGATGTGTTGCACTATTCATGTAGCTAAAATACACCAGCTGATTTCTGCTGTAATCTGTTAGTCTTACAATCTACAGGTTTTATTTAAAGAAACTGACATTTTTCTCTGCTGGTGGAATGTTCCAATAACAGTTTTTGTTCTAAAGAAAGTTTCACGGGGTAATAGTAGAGTTGTTTGCCATTTTTTCCCTATAAGAATTTATTTTAAAAAAAATTTAAAAAAATGTTTAATCATTCAACCATTTTTCCCTGCAGTTTGAATTTTAAATAGTGATCATCACAGACTACCACTGTAGCTAATCTCTTGGCCATTGCAAAACATGCTGTTTGTTTCCAGTCCAGCCCAGTGCTGGGATTCTGTGGGCGGGGTGAGGCTTGGTGGGCGTGGCAGGGGAAGGATACTGCAAAATTCCCATTCCCTCCCCACTCCAGGGCAAGGATATAGTAAAATCTCCATTTCCACCCCACTCCAGGGCAAGGATATTGCAAAATTATCTATTTCCACCCCATTCCAGGGCAAGGATACTGTAAAATCCCCATTCCCTCCCCACCCCACTAACCTGCTTTCCAGCTTCATTCTCCTGTGCAGGGCAACAGAAGAAGACCCAGCCGATCAGCTGGGATTTGGGAGGCAGTGAATAGACTGGGTCAGAGCCAGCCAGAGGTGGTATTTGCCAATTCTCCGAACTACTAAAAATTTCCACTACTTCTACAAGAACCGGTCAAAACTGGCTGAATACCATCTCTTGTCCATCCCTAATTAGGTTTTAGGAAATATACCTGGGTTTTATGACCTTCAGCTCAAGGGCTTCTCAGAAGATTGATAAGGAATCTTTAGAGGGCAATATGAATTATTTTCTATTCTGTATTTTCCCAGCCAATGCTGTCACTTGTCCTTTAATTCACAAAATGAACCCCAGCTTAAGGAAGAGGGTAAGGCAAGGGAAGGAAGAAATTCAAACATCAGCAGAAACTACATAGCATCCTAGACAGTTCTTCAAGAGAGGGAAGACAGGAGAAGCAATATTCTTTATTCATATTTCTTCAGAATTGATAATTTGGAAACTCACCATCTGTTAAAATAAGGATGAAGCTACCAATCGTTAAACTCAGAATCCAAAGTAAGAACTACTTACAGCAGATTTCAGTGAAAAGGTCAGAATTGGCTTGAAATGAACATCAGAGCTGCATTGCCCAGCCTGTTATAAATATTCACTTTAGTTGTCTTTAAAGATATTTTGTATTATATTAATAGGGTAAAACCTTAGCCAGCAGGATTCTCCTGAACTCTGGCCCATCCTGTGTTTGTTTCTTTATTTAGCAGAAAAGAACATTGTCCCCCCCCCCCAATTCTTTTTTTATAATTTTCATGTATTTAGCGTGTGATGGTTTATGTTTCAGACTATAAGACGCACTGGAGTATAAAATGCACCATGATTTTGAAGAGGTAATTTTTTTAAAAAAGTTTTTGTACTCTGCAGGCCTACCAAACCCTCTGCACGCCTCGTTTTTTGCAAAAAAAAAAGGGGGGGGCATGCAGAGCTTTGGGAGGCTTGTAGAGTGCTCCTGGGTCCTCCGGCCCATTTTTTGCTCATTTTTACCCTCCCCAGCCCCCAGGAGCACTTTGCAAGCCTCCCAAACCCTCTACACATCCATTTTTGCAAAGGAGGTAGGGTTTCAGTAGGGCAAAAATTCTGTATTCAGTATATAAGACACACCCAGATTTTCACCCTCTTTTAGGGGGGGAAAGGTACGTCTTATACTCCAAAAAATATGGTACTTTGTTCTTTGTTTATTATTGGATTGGTGCTTGAGATAAACTTTAGAAGACAGGCTGCAGAAGGGAAGAATAATCATTCACCACTGAAACCACTTTCCTGTAAATGTGATTAGTCCTGCTCTTTAATAGTTTAACATCGGGACATTGCCAATAGACATTTTCCAGTGGAAGAGAGGGTGTGGTCACGTGTGGGTATTCTCAAAGCCTGATTGATCCAAAGACTGAGAGCAAACTTCTTAAATACTCCTGCCTTCCTTTCTTGGCCAGTTTCCTCTCAGTCTCTTGGTCCAAGCACTGTTTTGAGTTTGTCAGTAGGTAGGAAAGTGATTTGTTCAATCTGTTCTTAAATTCGGCTTAATTGGATACTTTAAAATTCTTGCTAAATTCCAAATTACAGCTGCGGCCCAAGGGACAGTTCTCTGCCTCGGGCAGTCGGGAGGGCTGTAGGGCGCTTGCCCTCTCCTCTGCAGGTCAGAGCCTTAGCCCTATCCCCGGGGCTGTGGGGGTGCCGGGCTCCAGCGCAGTTTGGATAAGGCCGTTTTTCCTTCAGTGGGCAGCAGGAGAGCGCTGTCAGGCACCGTGGAGCGCTCATAAGCTTGGACGAAGCCTCCTAATTTGATTCAGGCGGCTGCCGCGCGCTGAGCCTTACTACCTCAGCACAGCATAGACACCTGGGGGGGAGGGCGAGTCGGTGTGCCGTGAGGGCCCCAGTGCTACGACGCCCATCCTTGCCAGAGTCAGGCACGACCTTAGAGTTCTACATGGCCCTCTTCGGCGCCTAGCTGTTTGGAATCTACAAGTGGCCATTTTGGGTGGCAGCCACGTGCGCAAGGCTTTTCTCCCGTGTGTGGCTTCCTGGAAGACGCAGGCCAGGAGTGATCGGCCTAGTCATCATCTAGGCATTGGAGGCCCAGGCTCCAGTGGGGCCTACAGAGGCCTAATTTCTTCTTCCTCATTCTCCAGGACACGTGAGTGGGGCAATGGAGGAGAGATTGGATACTCACCCCGGGCAGACAGAAGGCCCTATGGGGGTGGAAGAGAACGTGGGGCAGGGTTCAGACCTGCGGAGCCCCCAGCTCGGCCCCCTACGGCCCAATGTCCCCCTGCCACGAGGGAAGAGGCCAGGAGGCACAAGGCCCTGGAGAAAACTTTCGCCAGGGCTGAAAGACAAGCCAAGTCTGCTGGGTCTGTATCTTCCAGCAGGTCCAGGTCACCTATCAGACCTCCTTTGGCTCATTCTTCGCCTCGGGGGTTCAGTCCTTCTTCTCCCTCGGCCTCCCTCGGCCTCCACTGCCAGGTCCCGCAACTATTCCAGGTGGAGGGGGTCTCCCTTTCCTTCCCCATCGGTCTCTCGTCGGTATTCCCTTCCCCGTCGGTATTGGCGAGGGAGAGCTCCGAGGACCCATTGGAGGGTCCCTCCAGAGGGCATCATCCTTCTCGCAGGTTGGCACCCCAGGACCCTAGTTCTTCCTTTAAGGACATGGAGGATTTAGACTGCCTTCCGGAAGGTATCAAATGGCTTATTTCTGCAGCCATCTCACGGGGCATTACCCAGTGGGACAGGGGTTCCCGTTTGTCTAGGCGTCAGGGGGATTCAGGTCGCCACAGCCTTCTCCTTCCATGGTTAGCGAGGGTTCGGTCCTGGGGGAAGAGAATCTTCAGGATATGGGATTCTCGGAGGACGAGGACGCCTCCATCATCCTCGGGTCTTTTTCCCCCTGACCATTCAAGACTCTCCTGAACAAGGCAAGGAAGACCACAAAGATTGGTACTGGGGACCCCACAGTGCCCCCGCCTAGGGACCCTGACATGGTCATGTTTTCCAACACGGCCACAAACAAGGAGGAAATTCCGGCTCCTCCTCTATTTATGGAGGTTCTGACCAACCAGTGGGCCCGTCCATCCAATTTTTCTAACCCTGGGAGTAATGACCGTCGCTTCTACAACGTGGAGCAGGCCTTTGCTCAGGCCATCCAATTGCCCACCATTGACATCCCGGTCGCTACACTGGTCTCGTCTTCCCCGGTAATGTCTGGTGATGCGGCGGATAAGTTGAAACCTGAGAATAGGCACGCAGAGCTTACCTTAAGGAAAAATTTCAATGCTACTGCCTGGGCCATAAAGGCCACAGTGGCGGCCTCGTATTTTAACCGTACCACAGTCATGTGGCTCCGCCAGCTCCAGGATCGCATTCCGATCCAGGATAGCGGCTCCATCAAGACTTGACCAAGATCATTACCGCTTCTCAATTTTCCACTGATGCAACTTTGGACATGGTCAAATTTGCGTCCAGCGCCTTAGCCACCTCAGTTACCTCCCAACGCCTTTTATGGCTTCGAAACTGGCATATGGATAATAAAGCCAAATGGAATCTGGCGGCTGCACCTTTTAAAGGGCCAAATCTCTTTGGGGAGGCGCTCGATCCCATTCAAGTCGAGAACAAAGATAAAAAGAAGGTTCTCCCGTCCAACACTAAGAAGTCTGAGGCTAGGTCTCATCCTTATCGTAGGCCATCTTATAGGGCTTCTGACTATGATAATCATCAGCCTTTTTTCCTCTTTCAGGTCTGACAGGCAGTTTTCTTGGTCGTCCTTTCAGGACTGGAACAGATTCCAGCATCAGTCCTGGAGGCCCTTTTGGGGTGGGGGCGGTCGCCCCTACCGCAGAGGGAAATGACTCAAACCCGAGTTGTCCTATAGGCAGCCGCCTGTCCTTTTATGCGGATCAATGGGATGAAATCACGTCAGACACCTGGGTCAAGTCAACCGTTCGCCAGGGTCTCAGGTTAGAGTTTCTCTCCCCTCCCCCGAATCTCTTCAGGTTGTTCCCTCCGTCACAGAGCCTGGAGCGCCGCCACCTGATGGATCAGGCTATCAAGCACTTTCTCAACATTCAGGCGGTAGAGGCTGTTCCCCATGCGGAACGGGGCTGGGGCCACTATTCCAACCTGTTTGTGGTTCCGAAGAGTTCGGGGGGCTGGAGGGTGATTCTGGACCTCAAGCGCCTGAAACGATTCCTGGTATACAGGGGTTTCAAGATGTCCTCCCTCAAGTCTATCCTTCAGGGCATCCGGAGGGGGAACTCTTAGCATCGGTAGACCTAACAGACGCCTATCTTCATATTCCAATTTTCCCAACTCACCACAGGTACCTGAGATTTTCACATGGGGACTGCCATTACCAGTACAGGGCCCTTCCCTTTGGGTTGGCTTCAGTCCCTCAGGCATTGACGAAGGTGCTAATGACATGGGCGGCTCATCTACACTTCCGGTGAGGCTACAATGTTACCTGGACAACATCCTGGTCCAGGCGGGGTCCCTTAGGCAGTCACAGATCTACGTCTCACCATTTGGAGTCTTCAATCTCTGGGGTTCTCGGTGAACTTTCCCAAGAGCCACCTCTCCCCATCCACGCGCCTTCTTCACCTAGGGACAGTCGTAGACTCCGAGTCGGGGGTGGTCCGTCTATCTCCAGACCATCAGTCAAGTCTTCAACAGTTAGCAGGAAAGGTTCACAGAAGTCGGTTAGTTTCAGTCCTCACGTTGTCGCAATTGTTAAGCAAGATGGTGTCTTGTATAGGGATAGTCCCGTGGGACAGGCTCCACCTCCGGCCCCTTCAGTGGGAGCTCATCCCCTTCCAGAGGGGAAGGATGAGCAACTCTCTTCAGATCCTCCACCTCCCTGCGGGGGTCCGGGCTTCTCTCAGGTGGTGGATCTCCCCGGCCATCCAACGGGACTGCTTCTGGGAACCAGACAGGGTGACAGTGACCATGTTCAGTTGGGGGGCCCTGGTGGGCGCTCGCTTGACCCAGGGCAGGTGGACGGCCTCAGATCTCAGGCACAATATAAATTGGCTGGAGCTGAAGGCAGCGTGCCTAGCCCTACAACACTTCAGGTCTTCTGTGGAGGACCGTCATGTGCTTCTCCTGATGGACAATGTGGCCACCAAGGCCCACATAAAGGAGGGACTCACTCCCGGGCTCTCTGGCTAGAGGCCCTGAGGCTCGGTGCCTGGGCGGAGAGACACTTGTCTCTGTTGTCAGAACACATCTCAGGTGTGTCCAACCAACAGGCGGACTGGCTGAGCCGGGCGACCCTGGACAATGGTGAGTGGCAACTCGACCCGTCCTTGTTTCAGGGGATCTGTCAGAGGTTCGGCACCCCGCTGGTGGACCTCTTCGCCTCCCTGGCAAATGCGCAGCTGCCTCGCTACTTCACCAGATTTCAGTCCCAGTCTGCGGAGGGCACGGACGCCCTCTGGAGCAGGTGGCCTCCGGGCCTTCTTTATGCCTTCCCTCCCATTCCCCTCATTCCGGGGACTCTCAGGAAGGTGGTGGTGGAGAAGGCACTAGTCATTGTCGTGGCCCCTTATTGGCCCAGGAGGCCCTGGTTCGCGGATCTTGTCCAACTGTCAGTGGCCCCTACATGGGGCATTCCGCAGGAGGGGATGGTCTTATGCCAGGGGGTCCTGATTCACTCGGAGCCCCAGTGGCTCCATCTGACCACCTGGCTCTTGAACAGCGACTCCTGAGGGAGGCGAACCTGTCCTCCGGGGTCATACGTACCATCGAGGCTTCTAGGTGCCAGTCGACGACTGGGCTGCCTTCGCTAGGTGGTGCTCCCCACTTGGCGTTTCCCCGGACAGGGCCACTATTCCCAACTTTTTGGACTTTCTGCAGAAAGGCTTGGACAATGGGTTATTGCTCAACACCCTGCATCGTCAGGTGGCGGCTCTGTCTTCAATCCTGGGAGGGGTGGGGTCCTCCTCCCTTTCTCATGTTCCACTGATCAGGCGTTTTCTTAAGGGGGCTGCTAATCTCAGACCTCCACCCATACACAGGTTTCCTATGTGGGATCTCCCCCTAGTTCTCAGGGTCTTGACAGGCCCTCCGCTTGAACCTCTCCAGTCTCTTCATCTGAGATTCCTGTCCCTTAAGGTAGTTTTTCTAGTGGCGATTACCTCGGTCCAGCGTATTTCGGAGCTGAGCGCTCTGTCATCCAAGGATGACCTTTGTCGCTTTCACCAAGATAGGGTAGTTCTTCGGCTTGAACCTACTTTTCTCCCAAAGGTGAACACCCCTTTTCATAGGGTGCAGGAAGTTATCCTGCCCGATTTTTGTCCGGGTCCTTCTAATGATAGGAAGAAGCTCTGGCGCCATTTGGACATTTGTCGCGCTCTGTGCATTTATCTCCGACGGACTGCAGGGGTCCGCAGGTCGGAGGCCTTATTTGTCTCCTTCCAACCCGGGACACTGGGGGCGAGGCTGTCTTTGGCTAGCATTGGCCGTTGGCTGCAGCAGGCCATTGTGGAGGCCTATGGGGCGGCGGGTCATCCTGTTCCATCGGGAATAACAGCCCATTCAACTAGGCGTGCTGCGACTACGGCGGCATGGGCCACTAGGGCTGCTTTTGAGGACATTTGTCGGGCCACTACTTGGATGTCCCGACACCTTTTATCCGGCATTATTGGCTGGATGCGTTCGCCTCGGCGGATGCTGCATTTGGTCAGAGGGTCCTGCAGAGAGTGGCAGCGGAAGCTCCCCTTGGGGCATAGTTGTGGTTGTTTTTTCTCCCTCCCTGGGACTAGGCTTGGTCCCACATGTGACCACTCCCTCTCTTCCACTGGAAAAAGAACTTTGGTCTTACCTGAACATGTCTTTTCAGGGGAAGAGAGGGAGTGGTCATGACCCGCCCTGGTTGGGTTGTTGGGGCCAAGGGGAGGGCTGGGTGGTTCCCGGGGGTTGGTTGTTGGTTTTTTGTTTTCAGTTCGGTCGTTCGCCTTTGAGGAAACTGGGCAAGAAAGGAAGGCAGGAGTATTTAAGAAGTTTGCTGTCAGTCTTTGGACCAATCAGGCTTTGAGAATACCCACACGTGACCACTCCCTCTCTTCCCCTGAAAAGACACGTTCAGGTAAGACCAACATTCTTTTGAGTAAGACAGTTTGGAAAGTTGTGGAATGCTTTTGAAACAACCCACTGGCAAAACTAAGAAATGATGAGCTTGTTTGAAAAATTATAGTCAGTTCTTTAGTCCATACTCTTCTGCTGGACAGAGTAATATTGTGAACATTTAAAACTATTAGGCTGTTAAGAGCTGAGATGGTGCAGTAGTTAGAGAGCAGTATTGCAGGCTACTTCAGCTGACTGCTAGCTGCAGTTCAACAGTTCAGTTCTCACTGGCTCAAGGTTGACTCAGCCTTCCATCCTTCCGACGTCAGTAAAATGAGGACTCAGATTGTTAGGGGCAATATGCTGACTTTGTAAGCCACTTAGAGTGGGCTGTAAAAGCACTATGAGGCGGTATATAAGTCTAAGTGCTATTGCTACTTTTCCTATTTATTATTAGCAATCCTGTGGCTTGTTTTAAACAAATTAAGTTGATTGTGTTAAAAAGAAGTGAACAACAAATTCTCAGTATAGAGACCTTGAGACTATTTCCTTAATTCTAATCTGTTGATGCTTTCTTACAACTCTTACTAAAAAGAACAGTTTTTAGAATGATCTCAGCTATATGCAAAGGACTTTTTCATATTTAAGAACTTATTTGCTGGTGTGAAATAATAAAAAGGATAAACAAGACAGTTTATAAACTGTTACAAGTGAGAGAAATCTAGATCAATGTACAATTTTGTAGTAGAGAAATATTTCAGTAATCCCTTTCCAGGATTACTAATACTCTAATACTCGGAGCTCTATTACTTGGCAGCTTTGTGGAACAGTTGAAAGGATGCTTCATGGTTTTATGAAAGTCCTTGAAAATGTTTTTATTGCCCTGATTTCCAGCTGGGATCTGTATTTAGTAATTGCTCCCATGTTAGGGATTTCACTATAACAATTTAGAATGTGTATAGAATGTGTTACTTATAGTACAAGGCTGCATATTGTTTTGGATTTATTTAGCCTTTTCAGATAAACCCTAACGTATCCTTGGTGCTCTTCCACTTGTAAAATTCTGCCTGTTTTATAAAACTGTTATAGAAAAAGCAGTAGAGCTTGGGGAAAGTCACTAACATAGCAGGGGATGATGGAATTGGAGTACTGTAGGATTTTTAACCTTTTATCATTTGCAAGCCGCTTCCAGAATACAGGTAGTCTTCAACTTACGGACCACAATTGAGCCTAAATTTCTGTGGTTAAGTGAAACATTGGTTAAGTGAGTTTTGCCCCATTTTACAACACTTCTTGCCATCACTCTGCTAAACTGTCAGCACTGTCAAACTATTCACTAAGGTTGCATTACTGTTACTATTAGTCTTCTCATCATTCCTCTCACCCATCTCTTCCCACTTATGACTGCAGGACTGTAACTTTGTTGCTTGTATCCTTACGATTTATATTGATATTGTTTCCTGGTTGCTTATTTGTACCCTGTGACTATCATTAAGTATTGTAACTTATGATTCTTGACGAATGTATCTTGTCTTTTGCAGCATAAGCACCAAAGACAAGTTCCAGAATTCTATTCTATTCTATTCTATTCCATTCCATTCTTTACTATTCTATATTATCTGTTTAGCTTAGCAATGAAATATTGGTGTCATCAAATTCAGTTTTCCTATTCTGAAGGAATCCTTCAAGCGACATTGTTTGATAAAGAAAATAAATTATTATACAAATATGTGTATAATTATGTCTATATGGATTAACCTGGATATAATAATAGACATTATATAACTTGGAGCTGAAGAATTTAACTGAGATAGATAACAATGTCTACATAATTCTTCTCCATATAGTCCTTTGAATGATACTGTTACAGAAATAGGATCACTATTTGGCAAAAAGAGTTATCTGAAAATATTCCTGCAGTTCAAATAAAGGTACATTAGGACATCTTTCGGTACTCAAAATGTTACTTTCATTTTTGAGCTAGGCTTCTTCTTTTGCAGCGAATATTATTTTGAGATGGTGAAGTATTATTCTGCAGTGAAGAGAAACTGAGCTGTGCTTGCATATATTATTTCTGTATTACTACATCAGGAAGGATTCAGCTTTTTGATCTTTATAAATGTCAAAAACCATTTAAATCCAGCCAGATATTAATATAGTGCTTATCTATACATTTACCCCGGGTTTCCTCTAAGAAAATTCAGATTGCATATGTAGTTGTCCTGTCATGAAAGGACATATCTAGATCAGGACCAAGCACACTCATTTTAGCTAAATAAAGATTTGCATTCATCTGTTTCTGCTCCAGATCTCAAATCCTTGGCCTCCTGATTTAGCCCATAGAGCAACACACGCAGGCCACACCCATCCCAGCTCCGCGAATGGGAAAAACATCACGTGACACGGCGAGTTTGGTACCTGTGCCATAGAGTATCAACTTCAGTTCAAACTCCCCCATAAAAATTCTCTCCCTAGAGAAGATGAGAGAAACTGGAAGTGTGGATACTGAAAACAATTTCATTCCTTACATTTTTAATGGAACCTTCTGGAAATGTGTCAGAAAATTGTCTTATGAAAAAGTGAAGGGGAAGAGAAGTTTTTATTTTAGCATTTCGTTTAAAGATATATTGTTATGACAAACCATCTAACCAAATTCCTATCAAATTAAAATTAATTTCAGTAATTAAAAATAAAACAACAATGTATTATTCCTTTTCTTAGAAAAACACAATTTTAAGTATAGGTAAACATACCAGTCAGAAAAATAAGAAAAGGACCCAAATTAAAATTCAGTTTCCATAACTTATTCTGATGGTAGAACATTTAAATGGTTTTGTCGTCAGTATTACTACAAGCAAATAGAGACAAGTGCAAGCAGAAATGCAGACAGGAAATGATGATATAAAGAAGGCAAGAAGTCATCAATAGCTGCACACTGATATGTGTACATATGAGGTGAACACATATAATGTGTACATATGTGAGGAAGATTCTTCAGTACTAACATGTTTCCCCGAAAGTAAGACAGGGTCTTATTTTCTTTTGACCCCCGAAATAAGCACTTGGCCTTATTTTCAGGGAGATCTTATTATTTTTGAGATGCAGGAGGCGTCGAGCGTAGTCGCCTCATGGCTGCTGCTGTGTTGCAACATTTTCAGGGGAGGGCTTATTTTAGCGCATGCCCTCAAAAGCCCAATTGGGCTTATTTATCCGGGGAGGTCTTATTTTCAGGGAAACAGGATAGTATTTTTTTCTTTGTGCTTGTGCAATGAAAAAGTTCTGGAACTGTGATAACTACCATATATATCCTCATAGATAAATGAATAATTTCAATTTTAAAAAATACACCCCAAGAATTGGCTAAGACTTGTCCACAGAGTGGCTTATCTGTATGTATATGTAGTAATAACTTTTAAAGTACCTGTATTTCTCATAGATGTTCATGGATAATCTCACTGTGGATAAGCTGTCATTCAAGTTTATAATCAAAATATCATGAAAAATGTGCCATCTACAGATAAGCCACTTTTGAGAATGGAATTATGCAGAAATTTCAAGGTTTGCCTTATATGCTGATGGTGCATTTTTCATGGTATTTTGGTTAAAAATTCAAAAGATGGCTTATCTACAGATGGGCTTATCCACACGTATATACAGTAGGCAGTAGGAAGAATGGGAATAAGAATCTGAATAGTGCAAAATAGGCAGCTATTAAAATCCCAAGATCAATCACAATTGTTCAATATTAGCTTGATACATACATTAAAACTGTCATATATGACATACCATTTGTTTGCAATCTTGTCAATGTATTAATCACTCTTATTTTTCACATCAGTAAAGAAAATTGTGTTGCCAGGTGTAGTGGCTTTCACATAAGGTTTTATTTAGATTTCCTCTTGTCTCAAAGAAATAAACTGCAATACTCATAAATCAGCACTGAAATTCAGAAGAAATTACATTTCAGTATATAAATGCAGTATTCTGCTGTTGTCATCTACTACTGCTACTTTTGCTTTCTAGCTTGGATTCACACATTACAACAGTGCACTTATAATTAATTCTTCGATAGTACAATATTTCCTTATAAAACCTACTTGATTAACAATCCATGCTAATTTAGAAACTTTTAAAGCCCCTAAAGCATATTGGATGCTTTTCTCTTTTAAAAAAAATAGTGCTGGAAGTGGAAATGGTATGGGAAAAGGCAATAGAGAAGATTAAGGGACTATATTGAGCTTCCCTACACAGAGAAAAATCACAGCATTTGAAATTTTTAGTTTATGCAACTGAAAGGGCAGATAATAGAACTAAAGTTTTGCATCACATGAAAAAGTTTTTGTGGAATTAAAAATGAGAGAGAGATTGGGGAAAGAAGTGTGAAGGCTCAACAGAAAGGACAAAAGGCCCAATTCAATTTTTTTTCAAATTTCTTTCTTGTTTCTCCATCTTTTATTTTGTTCCTGCTTGTTTTGTGTGTTACAATACATTAAAATTTCTAATTAAAAAATAGTGGAATGCAGAGTTTTTTTCTCCCTTCTAACAAAGGGGATCATATATCGAAACTAAATGTGAGAATATTCAGGATGGGTACTAAACAGGCACATAATGAATAGTTACTATGAAATATGCTTCCCTCAGATATGAGGGAATGATGGTCACAAATTTGTGTGGTTTTGTAAAAGTCCTAGACAGATTTGTGGAAGACTGAGCTGGGAGTGGCTGCTAACCTTGATGGCTATATAGAAGTAAAACCCTTGAATTGTGCTTCATTCTGTGCAGTTTTCTTGGTAACACTACTTCTTGAATCATAAGTAGTGTATTTAAACACCAGATGTTGAGAAGCAGCATAAATCAATTACTTTCCTTATAAAATTTCTGATGCTTCTACTGTAATTGACCACTAAGTGACATAGAATGATGGATTAGATAAGTCTTTTGCCTTGATCCATAAACCATGTTCAGATACAGTGATGTGGATTCCTGAGTCAAAGACATGTTTCGCACTGAATTCAGGTAGAAGTAGGTTCATTCTTTCTGCAGGAAAATGGTAATGTTTGAAATCTCAAGAGGTGCTTTTTTCAAAAAGTGACTTTCTTAGTTTTTACTTGAAGCCATTTTGCTTCTTATCCAAAAGGTTTCTTCAGTTCTGAGAGGAAGAAGAACCAGAGAAGCTTCTTGGATGAGAAGTGAAACGTCTTCAGGGAAAATAAAAGAAAGTCCAGTTGCCTTTGGAAAAAGCACCTTTGGGGCAAACATGACTGGATGACTGAGAATCTCCATAGACGTGATGTTAGAAAGGTTATGCACTTACAAAAGTTGTGCAGCACTCAGTGGAGCCCATTAAAACCTAGTACATACATGAACTATATTATCTAATATTAATAATTAGCTCTAGAGATTTTTTTGAACAACTTTCACTTACTCACTTGATTCTTGTAATATTATTTTAATCTGTTATTATTTTCAATTCCACCTCCACTTTTACTTTTGTGTGAATATATAACCTGATTTGGCCAGATAATTACAGCGTCAGACTAGGAATAGGAAAATCTGAATTGTAGCTTAATAGAGCAGCTGGTTTGTAGGTGAGACACGATCTCTCAGCCAAATAGTTCCAAAAATACCACCTAGAAAAATGTATGGATTTATCTATATAACTTACAAGAACAAATTTTTTAAGAGCCATCATCACCTCCTTTGTTCCAGAGCTTGAGGAATTTCTCAATAGAATTGCTTTCCTGGGATAGACCAATTTAATTATCCCAGTCCTGCTGCAGAGGCACGTCACTGGTGTCAATTTCTACTAAAAGGTGATGTTTCCATGATGGAGAACTAAATGTCATATCTATCCCGCTACTTCTCCATCATGTCTCAGTTGCTAAGAGGGTTAATGCAGCTATAATGAATAGAATAGAATTCTTTATTGGCCAAGTGTGATTGGACACACAAGGAATTTGTCTTTGTGCATACGGTCTCAGTGTACATAAAGAAAAATAAAATAGAATACATTCATCAAGAATAATAAGATACAAACACTTAATGATGATCATAGGTTATTTGATAAGCAATCAAATCATACTAGGAAAGAAATAAAACTATAAATTGTAAAGATACAAGCAACATGGTTATAGTCATAAGTGGGAAGAGATAGGTACTAGAATGGATGAGAAGAATAATAATAATATAGTCTTTGCAAATAATTTGACAGTGTTGTGAGAATTACTAATTTAGCAGATTGATGGCATTTGGGGAAAAAACTGTCCTTGTGTCTTGTTGTTCTGGTGTGCAGTGCCCTATAGTGTTATTTTGAGGATAGAAGTTGAAACAATGTATGTCCAGGATGTGAAGGGTCTGTAGATATTGTCATAGCCCTCTTTTTGATTTGTGCAGTATACAGGTCCTCAGTGGAAGGCAGTTTGGTAGCAATTGTTTTTTCTGCACTTCTAATTATCCGTTGATACCTGTGTCTGTCTTGTTTGGTTGCAGAGCTAAACCAAACAGTTATAGAGGTGCAGATGACAGACTCAGTAACTCCTCTGTAGAACTGAATCAGCAGCTCTTTGGGCAGTTTGAGCTTTCTCAGTTGGCGCAGATAGAACTTTCTTTGTTGTGCTTTTTTGATGACGTTTTTGATGTTAGCTGTCCATTTTAAGTCTTGAGATATGATAGAACCAAGAAACTTGAAGGTCTGTACTGTTGATACTGTGTTGTCTAGTATTGTAAGAGGTGGAGTATAGGAGGGTTTCTCCTAAAGTCCATTTCTATGGTGTATTTGAGTGTATTTAGTTCAAGATTGTTCTGGTTGCACCACAAGGCTAGTTGTTCAACCTCCCGTCTGTATGCAGATTTGTCCTTGTCTCAAATGAGACTAATCACTGTTGTATCATCTGCAAACTTCAGTACTTTAACAGAGGGAATGATGTTCCTTAGGCACAATTCCATCCCCAGAGCCAGAGAACTGGAAATCACCTGGCATTTGCATCCTTGTTTTTCAGTTACAAACCCAGAGGTGAGATCAAGAAGCTCAGACAAGGACACAGTTATATAAATTGGGAAGATGATGTAACAGCAGCATCCCTAACTTGTCCCTCTCTGTAGAGAACCATGGAGGTGGCCGTTAAAGAAGCATTTGGAAGCCGCTAAAGAAACACGGGCAAAACATTCCTTTAGCCCTAGGAAAGGAGATAGTGTTAAGGAGAGACTCAGGCTGACTCAACAAAGTATGAGGGGGGGGGGGAAGTAAAACACATCCAGAATTGCAAAATTCTGTCACTATAGCCTATCATAGTGATGGCTAACCTTTTTGTTATTGCGTGCCGAAAGTGTATCCGTGCGGGACTGCGCACACCTGCACCATAATGCAATGCATACATGACACCTCCTGCATGCCCTGCTCATGTGCACACACTCCCCCTGCCCCATGCACGTGCAACAACCCCCCCCCACGCCCTGTTTTGGGCCTAGTAGGTCTAGTACTAGCGTGCCACAGGTTCGCCATCACAGGCCTATCTCAATAATATATGGTTATAATCAGTTCCTTGATCTGGTCTACTTCATTGGACTGACACACTCTGGCCAACGGCACATGTAGAGTTTCATGCTTTCTCAGCAGTGTTTTTTAGTAATTTGCCATTGCCTCCTTCCTAGAGCTGAGAAAAAATGGCTGGCTTACCCCTCAGGCTTTGTGTCCAAGATGGGACATGGTCTACTGTTTCTACCGTCATGCTTTAACCACTACACCAAATTGGCTCTGTCTCATATATTTCTGCAGATCTGGTATGTGCATAGTACAATCTTGGAAATACTGCCTAGTATTGGTTTGAATTATTAATTTTTCATATATTTTAAAATTAATTTTTGTTAAATAAAACATTGTGGCCACCTTTTCGGTGCAGAGCTTTGTGAAGGTGACTAACAGAGCAGGATAGTCTTACTCTCTCTCATTTGCAGAATATTTATACATTTGCATGTTTAAGCGTGCTATAGGCTGCACTATAAATAATTGCTTGAGGCTTTGATGCAAAGTCTTTGCATATTATTAAAATGATTTAAAACAGCTGTGGTCAAGGGCCAAGAATTATTTGTGCACAGTAATTGTTTTCCTATTTGGAAGAAAGCTCTCTGCCCATGTGGTAAAAAATAATCTCTTCCAATATTTTGCTCTATATGTTTCTGCTCATCTTTGCGTAAAACAAAAGAAAGGAGGTATAAATACTATAATGATTTAAAATTTGAGGCCACATACTGTATATAAAGATACATGTATCAAGACATTAAAATGACATTAAAAGTGGGAAATAATGCAGCAAAATTTTCTATAAAATGTGTTGCAGATAATCTTTTGAATTATGAGAGCAATTCGGATTGGCGCCACTAAGCGATGTGGTTGTAAATCTTGATATCATGTGACTTTATCGCTTAGTGACAGCAATCCTGGCACTCTCCATTGCCATCATTAATTGAATTTCACTAGTCGTTAGCCAAGGTTCCATCCTAATCCGAGCCATTCCCAATTTGGTTCCTCCTTTTTTCTTCCAAGGTAAGGGACTACTTTTCCTTCAGCTCCTTCCAACCAGAAGGAGATGACAAAGGACATCTGGGCGGGCTGTGGAGTGCAGGGCAATGGAGGTTAAATGGCAGAGATGGGGAGAGGCATGTGAGGGAGTTGAAGCTCCCCCATAGTTGTAAATGAGGGCAGGCAAGCGTCTAAATTTTGATCACATGATCCCAGGAATGCTGCAATGGCTATAATTTTGGGGACCAGACATAAGTACCATTTGTTTAGCATCGCCGTAACTTTGAAAAGTGGCTAAACAAATAATCATAATTCAAGGACTCCCTGTACTAGTAAAGGTCAATATTAATTTAATTACATGATTTAGTAACGATCCACCTTCTCTCCATAGGACTGTTTGCTCTGCTGTCCCCTAATTTGCTCTGGCAACCTTTACATTCAATCAGCACTTAATTTATAAAATGAAAAGAGTCCAGGTATGTTTAGAATATAAAGTATGTATTCTAGGCCTAGGAAATGTGGTGCCAGTAGACACACCTTGCCTGCAGACAACAACTTTGGCATCTGCCAGATTTTCTGTTCCACTTTAAATTCTTTAAAAGATTACCATTTATTTTTTAGAATTAATAGAATGTGACATTTTACAGTCTAAAGTACCGGTCTCTAGGCTCATCCTATTTACAAAGATGCCTTTGGAGTCCAAATAAGCACTAGAGTAATTCATTAAAAATGTATCTATAAGATGATAAATACTGTGTTTCTAAATGCATCTACCTCTGTAGAGGCTAAAAGAAAAGAAAATTAAAGTTAGGTGGCAGAGAGTATCCTAGAATTTGGCTATGGGCTGGGAAGGGTGATTTGGTGAATGAACAACTAAGCCATGATATTCTAAAATTAGTATTCTGTAGTATAATATCACTACAGATAGCTATTATTTTTGTTTACCAACTAATTATTCATTTATGACAGTGATGAAAATATATGTTTGTGACCAGTCCTCACACGTACGACTTTTACAGGTCTGTAAAGGAAACAAAAGCTGAAGGAAGTTTCTAAGCGCAGTTCCAGTTTTATTTAGTAACAATTGTGCTTGACCATCGAGTTACCAGTCCCAATTGTGGCAGCTAAACGAGGACTGCCGATAGTGAAAATATTTATGGAATATGATAAGGAGGGCAAATAATTTAAAACTCAACTCAGTGCTGTATAAACACCATCATATCCATCAAATACAAATGAGTTTAATATTGATCCAATAAAGTACATTTTAATTTAATGTTTTTATTGATTTGTCAAATTCTGTTAACCAATTTCTTTAACAACTTTAAGTAATCTGAATTGATTGTTAATCATTGGGCTTCTAGAGAATTTTTTTAAAAAATTTCATCCTCAGAGGTCATTATTTAAGTACTGTTAAATAAAGTAGTGAAAAAGAAACATTTGGTTAAAAATCTGGTATTGTTTCTTGTAACACTATTGATTAAAAATATTAATGGCCATAATAATTCAGAATTTAACCTTACACCGAACCAGCAAACACATTTGATAGTGCATAAAAGACATTGCAATTTATCTATGTTTTTCTATGATGCATGTGCTTGGGGGTATCATTTTCAGTGAAGAGCATGATTTGAAGATAAAATGAATTAAACTAAAATATACTTTAATTTAGTCCGATAAATTTTATTTAACTGGGAAGGATATATAGAAATGCATTAGCCTGAATCAGCTTTCTCCAACCATATGAACTATTTTAAGTGGGAATATTTCTGAAGGATAGGATCCTATCTGATAAGTATTCTGGGGCAGCTAGAATTTGAATATTGATGCTATTTATCTGTGAATCCCCTCCTTTATTGTCAGAAAAAATCATGGGGCACCAATAATAGCCCTGCATTAATTTTCATTCAGCCTTAAATGAAATAAAAGTGCTCTAGAAAGAAAATTCTTGGTGTTAGCAGAAAATGTGGGTTGTTGCAGAAAAGTTTTTATCTTTCTCTCTACTAATCAAGAATTTACTGACCAACTTTTCAAATCAGAAATTACTGATTCTAAGTGGATACACACTTGTTCATTAAATGTCTTCTCTTATCACATCAGGAAACTACAATAAACCTTCCAATTGTATCCATACAGTAACATTGTTAGAAAGGCTGGACAGAGATAGGATCTGACCCGAATCAAGCAAGTTTGCTTTATTAAATTGACTTGAAACTGACTTTTCTTAGTCCTTTATCCTAATTGCAATAACATACTGACTGTCACCCAGGGCCGGATTTTCCTATAGGCTAACTAGGCTTCAGCCTAGGGACTCAAGATCAAGAGGGGCCTTTTATTTTTATTTATTATCCATGCCACATTTTTTTATAAAGGTTAGTACCAATTACAACATGTTTCATTTAATATATTGATATATTATATCACAGTAATGATGTATTTTATTATCTCTCATGTAATTTACAAACTTAAAAATGGGAGGCGAAAGGGCCCCATAAGTGGAATAGCCTATGGCCTCTTTTCATCTAAATCCGGCCCTGCTGTCACCACAAGATTTTTCCATATGTTGTTACTGTGTGTTAGAGAACATATTCAGAGGAGGCTGTGTGATCAAGACAGTATGTAAAATCTCTGTGTTGAAGACCCTATTAAAAACCTATCAAGGGTCTATTAAGACCCTTGATGTGCTCAATCTATGAGACAAAACTGTAAGAAAGCAATGCCTTTTGTAGTCTTGTAGGCTATTCACAAATAGTGAAAGTTTTCTTAATGGGGTTATTATGCTAAATGTAACTCTTTTGGGGGGAGTTTAGAGTCTTTAAAAAGCGGAAAGTGAAGTGGAAAAAATTAAGTCTTTGTGCAATTTGTATTATCAAATGAATCCATACTTATCATGTTAAATTGCCAAATCAAAGTCAAAAATATTGCATTCTTTGATATTTTTAAAAAGAAATTTATTGCTGCATTATGCTTTAGTGTTGGGAGAAAGGTAATATACAAAAATACAGAATGAGATAAAGAAAAATGATGAAAGTCTTTGCTTAGAAGGATTTTAGTACATTATAATTTAAAGTAGGATTACAGATGGGGGAAAATAAGGTATGAAACTAATGTCAGTGAGTGAATATCTTGTGATTTGTTAAATAATCCATGAATTTAAAGTTTTGAAAATACTTTTATTAGTAATTCAGATAAACTGAATGAAGATAAACTAAAATGAGAAGGAAATCTCTGTAGTACATACACTAGATGTATTCAAACATGCTTTTGATTTCAATCATAACAGTGAGGCATTCTGTGTGCTTGGCACTATTTTCACATTTTATTTATCACTGTACTGCAGTAAATATATCACAGGTGCCTGGCACCTAAAGGGAGAAAAATTAAAGAGAGAAATCTAATAATAAATAATATAAACATCATGAAAAGGCTATTTTTTCTAGAACGTGTAATAAAACTCTTACAATTGTACAAAAGTTTGCTCTTTTCTAGATCCTGAATTTTTGCTCCTCTTGGCCTTAAGCTTCAACATTTGTCTGTTGTTTTTATATCAAGAGAGCTGCATCTAAGCCACCTGCTACAAGTAAACACATTAGTCATTCCCTCACCTGCTTGGGCCCCCTTTATGTAAACTAAGGGTGCCTCCTGAGATGGGGGAAATGCCAGCTGCTGGTTGACTTGCCACCTGTAGAAATCAGCTAGGGAAAACCTCTCTTTGGGAACCGTTGATCTAATTGCTGCTACTTTCTCTGTGTAGAGAGAGCGTAGGACCCAACCACAAAACCATCAGCCACTGGAAGGAGAGTCCTACTAAGAGATTCAGTCTCATCTCTGTTATTTACCTACCAACAGACAGGTAACCAAAAGCATCGTTCTAGCCCTACCTGTGGACTGAGAACGCTTTGCCCTGTGACTTGGAGCTGAATATCCCTTCAGCATGTTCAGACTTTGTTCTCATTGTTGCATTTCCAAACTCTGAGAAATTCAAACAGCTTTGGGCTTTCTCATTAGTAAAATCAT
The DNA here is from genome assembly GCF_964273705.1 of Natrix helvetica. Classification (NCBI taxonomy): domain Eukaryota; kingdom Metazoa; phylum Chordata; class Lepidosauria; order Squamata; family Natricidae; genus Natrix; species Natrix helvetica. Next base: position 160,750,278 of record NC_138548.1, on the reverse strand, counting down.
GAATATGTGAGTTTTGTCTGTTTTGCTGCACATCAGAGTTTAGGTTAATCACTATGCTGAATACTCCCGTTAGCCAAGCTGGTTCCCTCCTCCCTCTGCAGCCACACAACCTTTGTGTTGAGCTCTGGCGGCTGCTTGGACAGGTCCCTGTAGTTTTCCTGCCAATATTTTTCAAAAGTGGATTGCCTTTGCTTCCTTTCCAGGGCTGGGAGAGAGTGACTGGTCCAAAAACCACACAGCTGGCTTCATGCCCAAGGTAATAGTGGAATTTACACACTCTCTAGGTTTCTAGCCTGGTGCCTTAATCACAGTACCAAACCAGCTCTGTAGTTGGAGTACAAAGTAGGAAATAGCAACCAGTTTCAATTTTTCATTCTGAGACCTACTTTAAAAAAAATAATTGTTCAAAAATATAAACCATTTCACATGCCTTGTCCTAATTGCATGTTGCTTCATTGCAAGGCTTTGATGCATTTCCCTAGCCTTGTGAGAAAACCACATGTAATTTGGACAAGGCAGCACATTGCCTTGTGTAGTGTCACCAGCAGCAGGAGGGAGAAGTCAAGGAAGGTCAGCCGGAGATGGCAGGGCAGCTGGGTGAACGAAGGACAAGGCCAACAGAAAAAATAGAAGAGAATATTTGGGCATACCAGGGGTTGTGACACAATACATACATACATGTATGTATGTATGTATGTATGTATGTATGTATGTATGTATGTATGTATGTATGTATTGTGTCACAACCCCTGGTATGCCCAAATATGGGAGGGAACACTCTGCTTCCCTTTTCTGTCCTTCGGCTCACTCCAGGACACCATCCAGGCAGAAAACCATATTTGTAATGTTGCCTTTGTTACATTTGTGTTGTATTTGTTCAAATCCCAGTAAGGGTAAGGGTATGGCTAGCTGATGAGAGCTAAATAGCTTGAAATAGATCTATACTAGTCTCCCTTTATTTATTTATCAGCAAAAACACAACATACATACATACATACATACATATATACATATAGTGTGTGTGCGTATGTGTATGTGTATACACATACACATATACATACATACATACATACACACACACACACATACACAAATACTGTGGGATAAGGCAGCCCTAACACCCCTGGGGGGGTGTTCTGTTAAGATACAGCCTATTGTGCCTTAAAATGGATTCTACTGTACTGCCATAAAATAGCTTCTATTGTACAGTGCTGTGGAGTTGCCATGGTAGCGGCTTCACAGTACTCCACAAAGCCCCCCCCCCTCTGGTAAGGGACAAAAACCCAACATTAGAAATTATGGCAACGTTCATGGAAGGAGGGTTGGGATACATAAATACGCCGGGCAGTGCCGGGTTATCGGCTAGTTTGTTACGAAAGTGATACGATGTAGTGGAGAAAACAAGCTGCCTTCTTACACACTCATTTTTTGTATTTGCACATCTAGGGAACACAATTTTCTTGTCAAGCTTTGATTCTATCTTTGGTTATTCTTCTCCTCAACAGACAGTAAGGCAAAACTATAGTTTTCTTAAAATATATATGTATATATGTAATTGCTGTAAAGTAATTTAGATGCTGGGAAAGGTATGAAAGAGACATTATTCACCCTGTTGAAAAGGATGTGCACCACTACTGTACAACTGCAATGGAAGTCCTCTGGGGTTTTTAAGTTTTTTTAATCTCGCCTTTATAATTTTTTATAACTCAAAAGTATTGAACATTCCTCCTTCTTCCTGCTGTTTTTCCTATGACAACAGCAGCCCTGTGACCAGAGGTAGGTTCCTACTGGTCTGGACTGGTTCAGACGAGTAGGTAGTAACTTGGCCACCCATGCACCCAAACCAGTTCTATTGTCAGTGGCGCCATCTTGATTTTTGGTTCTGCGTATGCGCAGAACATTCTCCATTGCAGAAATATAATGTTTTCCCTTTTCTAACATTCTGGGCATGCCCAGAACTTTTTTGGTGTAAATGCGCATGCATGCAGAGTGCACGTTTGGTGTGAGCGAAGCGAGCATGCGCGGTCATGTTTTTTTTTTTTGCACCGAACCGGCATTAATGCCGGTAGCAACCCACCCCTTCCTGTGACATAAGTTGAACTGAAAGAAAGTCCCAAAGTCTCCTAGTTGGCTTTCACGCCTAAGGCAGAACTAGAACTCAGGCTCCTGGTTTCTAGCCTGGTGCCTTAACCAGAAGATCAAACTGGGTCTCTGTTTTAATCAAACTGTGGCCTAAATTGATCTCAGTCTGATCTTCCCTTCTTTGTTTGGTTTTCTCTTCGTGAAGAGGTTTTGAGAGTAAAATGCTGAATAATGCTTTAGAATAATTATTGTTATGGACTTCTATAAAACACAGTAAACGTACAAATGGTTTATGTAAAACAAGTAAGAGTTTGCCTAATGTGTGCCGAATTTACATGGACCGATTAAAATAAATATTTACTTTAGGTGGATGGTGTTTCCATATTCCTTTTTCTTTTAAGTCGGTGCTTAGGTAAAAATAGATGCATTAGGGAAGGTACACATGGAACACAATTGTGATTCCAAGTTAATTCCTCTGTGTTCAGAAGAACCTGCTCCCTCCTGTGTGTACACATAAGTGTGGTGTACATTAACTCTTCAATGGTTTGGGGCGAAATTAAACAAGGCATTATTTACAATGTAGAAATTATTAAAACCGCTTCTTAAAATAAGTAACAAGGGCTTGGAGAAGGGGGCAATCCAATCCTTTTCTCGGATTGGACCAACTCTGCTGCACCTGCTATTTGCATTGGACTTCCTTTCGCACAAGTGCTTGATTTGCATTCAGCAAAGTGCAGTGTGATGTTCTGTGTTGTGTGGTTCTTCCACTATCTTTTCAGTCTTCGGTTCCTGTGGCTGTCAGAAATAATGATCATCACCGTAAGTGCTCAGCCTGTTTAAAACTCAAGCTACGTTTGGCATCTAAGCAGTTACAGCTTGCCAAATGCATTCTTCTTCCCTTACAGCTGAGATGGAACATTTTGTACTGGCCAGGATGGTGGGGACAGAGTGACATCACATACTGTATATGTCACGATATGAGTGTACAAGCGATGAGAATTGCCTACTCTGCATTATTTGCATCATGGCACACAGTTCGTACAGGTTTCGTGGATTACATCCTTTACAAATAACATATCGGTGCATGCTATGCCCCCGTGGCTTCTGCAGTCAAGATGCTTCAGCCTGATAATTGATTTTTGTAAAAACATTACCTGGGGGAGCTCTCAAAGCCTACAGCAGGGGTGTCAAACTCACCTTATCACGGAGACGTCACATGATGTATCGGGACTTTTTCTCCCTTTGCTAAACCGGGTGTGGGCGTGGCCAGTATATGACGCATCCAGCCCGTGGGCCAGGAGTTTGACAGCACTGGCCTACAGGGACCTCAAGGAATGGGAAGCATGGGGTGCCTTTGGGTGGGGGGGGTGCCTTAGGAGGCCTGGGGCAAGTGGACCTGAGCCTGGGCTAGGCCTCCCAATGTCTCTTGCACCACTCAGGTACCCCATATTCCACATAATGACAAGAACAGTTGCTTAATGACCACATTGGAGAGGGCAAGGTTAAGGATCGTTAAACAAGGTGAACATGTGGTTGTTGCCATTATGGTCATAAGTCTATAGCTGTGCCCTTTTTTTCTTTCCTTTTTAGTGGAAAGGACCACTACAGCAGCTTATATAAGGTCCGTTTACAATCCCAAAGCCATTCTTTCAGCCTGATAAATATTTTGTACTGCTAAACAATAGATGAAGGAGGTGTGTGTGTGTGTGTGTGTGTGTGTAATGTCTTTATTGATTATCCGTGGATAATTATTCTTGCTGTGCAACTTTGGAACAAGAAAAAGATTCCTGCATATTATGATTCTGCCTGCAAATACTTAATAGTAAGCTGACATACAATTTTCTGATATTATTCAAATGTTTTAAACCTTTAGAATCTATTATGTCTACATGGCATTTTTAATTAATAGAAAATGTCAATTCCGGATTTTGAATGTAGATGATTAACGATTCCATATCCCGTTGATTCTCACTGAACTTCAGAACCTTAACCCTAACTTATTTGGAAAATCTAAAAATAATAATAAAGAGTTCATATTTGACTGGTCAGGAAGCTATGGAATATTTTCCTGTTGCAGTTTGGAAGAGTTTCACACAGAGACACAAAAGCTCTTGCTGTTGTTGCTTGCTGCTGCTGCTTCTTTTTTAACTCTTTATGATTTTCCTCCTTCTCACAGGTCATTCTTTCGTAGGAATTAAAAAGTAATTAAAACTTGCAGAATGAAAAAATGGCACACGCACTGCTTGCACAACCAGGGCCCGATTGCTTCTTCCGATTCACTCAGGAGTCACTTGCAGCAATTGAGCAAAGGATCACTGAGGAAAAAGCCAAACCAAAAGTAGAGCAAGAGCAAAAGGAGGAGGACCACGATGAAAGCAAGCCAAAGCCAAATACTGACCTGGAAGCAGGGAAGCCGTTGCCTTTTATTTATGGAGATATTCCTTCTCGTTTCGTGTCTGAGCCCTTGGAAGACCTGGACCCTTATTATGCAAATAAAAAAGTAAGTGTTTATAAAAAGAGTAAAACCAAAGTGTGGGTCATAGTAAATGAGTATACAGGTGAAACTCAAAAAATTAGAATATCGTGCAAAAGTTCATTTATTTCAGTAATGCAACTTAAAAGGTGAAAGTAATATATGAGATAAGACTCATTACATGCAAAGCAAGATAGTTCAAGCCGTGATTTGTCATAATTGTGAGGATTATGGCTTACAGCTCATGAAAACCCCAAATCCACCATCTCAGAAAATTAGAATATTACATGCAATCAATAAAACAAGGATTGTACATTGAACAATATCGGACCTCTGAAAAGTATAAGCATGCATATGTACTCAGTACTTGGTTTGGGCCCCTTTTGCAGCAATTACTGCCTCAATGCAGCGTGGCATGGAAGCTATCAGCCTGTGGCACTGCTGAGGTGTTATGGAAGACCAGGATGCTTCAATAGCGGCCTTCAGCTCTCCTGCATTGTTCGGTCTCATATCTCTCATCTTTCTCTTGGCAATGCCCCATAGATTCTCTATGGGGTTCAGGTCAGGAGAGTTTGCTGGCCAATCAAGCACAGTAATCCAACAGTCATTGAACCAGGTTTTGGTGCTTTTGGCAGTGTGGGCAGCTGGAAAATGAAGTCAGCATCCCCTTAAAGCTTGTCTGCAGAAGGAAGCATAAAGTGCTCCAAAATCTCCTGGTAGATGGCTGCGTTGACCCTGGTCTTAATGAATAATCATCACAATTATGACAAATCACGTCTTGAACTATCTTGCTTTGCATGTAATGAGTCTTATCTCATATATTAGTTTCACCTTTTAAGTTGCATTACTGAAATAAATGAACTTTTGCACGATATTCCAATTTTTCGGGTTTCACCTGTATAAGTGCTACGGATTGTGGATGAAACAAGTCATCTGTATAACCTTGACTTGCAGTGTTTGGCTAGTGCAGGGGTGTCAAACTCAAGGCCCGTGGGCCAGATCGGGCCTGTGGGGTGATTAGATCTGGCCCATGGAGCTTCCCTGGAAACAGTGAACAACCAGCCTACAGTCTGCCAGCGAAAACGGAGCTCGGGAAGGCTGCACTCCCTAGCTCCATTTTCACTGGCAGAGAGTTGCAGGAGGCTGTTGAAGCAAGAGACTGAGCTTGGAAGCCCGTTTTTGCTGGCACCACAGGTGCCCCTGAAACGAGTGATTCGAGCTAGCCACACCCCCTCTGCCCGCCCCCCCCCCCCCAGGTCAAACACAACCCTGATGCTGTCTGGAAATCTTCCTGGTTCATTTACAGCAAATGCTGCCTTTTAACTGATTCATTGCTTCTGAGTTTCATTAATCCTGTGGTCACTATTAAGATTTTGCAAGCTTGATGATTTTGCAGGTTTAAGCTGTTGTAATTTGAAGGTTTTGTAGTTTTAATGCTGTACTGAAACCCCCAGTATAATTGTTTGTTAAAAGGAAAGCTGGTAATACATTCTATAAGTAAATAAATAGCAGAACAGGAATATTATATTGAATTGTGCTTGGTGTAAAATGAAATTCAAAAGTTTTGAAAACTCCTCTTGCACAATTATGAAGGGAAGGAATAGCACCGTGATGGCAAACCTATGGCACACATGCCAGAGGAGGCATGCAAAGCCCTCTTTGTGGGCATGCGCGCCATTGCCAGCTGCTTTTCTGGTTTCCAGTGTCAACATGCGTGCCGGCCAGCTGATCTTCGCGTGTGCCGGAGCCCCGGAAACCCAAAGACCAGCTGGTCTTCGAGTTTCTGGGACTCTGGGGCATGCACACATTTCCGGTTTGGGCACTCGGTGCCAAAAAGGTTCGCCATCACTGAAATAGCACATGGCGACTCCTCCTCATAATAGAAAACCATGATTATCTGGAACGTTTGAACTGCAACTTGATGTATAACTAAAGAAGTACAATCAATATGATTACAACATTGCATTTATATGTTTTGTTCTCTCTTATCAGACATTTATAGTATTGAATAAAGGGAAGACTATCTTCAGATTCAGTGCCACACCTGCCTTATACCTGCTGAGTCCTTTCAGTACTCTTAGAAGAATTTCTATAAAAATTTTGGTTCATTCATATCCTTTTACAACAGAAGTAATGTAAAACGTTCTCTTATTAAACTGCCTTTTAAACAGCAGCAGCAGCAGTTTCTTTTGTCAGAGAGATGTACATGTTCTCCCTTAATTTTAATTACTTTGATGACATTATATTCTTACTTAAATCGATAAAATCTTCTCTTTGTATGTATCATTTGACTTGGAATAATCTTCCTTCCTTCCTTCTTTTTGTCGGTCTCCTCTCTCTTTCCATTCTCTTCTCTTCTCTTCTCTCTTTCCTTTTTCTTCTTTTCTCTTCTCTTCTCTTCAGCTTATTATGGCCACCCTGAGTATCTGATAAAGTAAGCAACAGCTCATGAAAGCTTATGCTTTTTAACACAATTCACCGGTTGTAAAAGATGTTACCAGATTCCTTTTGATTTTCTATCAGTAGAATAAAACTTTGGATTTACCTTGTAGGTAACTTTTATGTTGGCATAGCATTTTAAAGTGGAATTTATAAATATATTTTCAAATAAATTCATCGATTCATACAATGAATATTTATAAGCTAGTATCCTAAAAAAAAACATGGATACATTGGTGACACAGTGTTTAGAATGCAGTATTGCAGTCTAATTCTGCCCACAATCTGGAGTTTGATCCCTGACGGGGCTCAAGGATGACTCAGCCTTCCATCCTTCTGAGGTCGGTAAAATGAGGACCCAGATTGTTAAGGACAATATGCTGACACTGCAAACCGCTCAAGAATATGCTGCAAAGCACTATGGAGCAAAATATAAGTCTAAATCATAAGTCTAAATTGGTTCTCAACCTTTCCAATGCCGCGACCCTTTAATACAGTTCCTCATGTTGTGGTGACCCCCAACCATAAAATTGGTGTTTCGGTTCCCAAGACCATCGAAAATAGTCTGATGGTCTTAGGCAACCCCTGTGAAAGGGTTGTTCGACCCCCAAAGGGGTCCCGACCCACAGGTTGAGAACCACTGGTCTAAATGCTATTGCTATTTAGAGAATAAATGTATGCCTGTGTATCTCATTCAATTAAGTGGGCTTAACTTTTGAGTAGACATATATTGAAATGAATTGGTAGGTGTAAGTATTTGTCTAGAATTTGCGACATATTCCTTGACATAATCCAACATTATTCAGCATCTTTATTATGTTTACTATTCTCACAAACTGTGTATTCATGACTTTGAAAGAACCTCCTGAGTGGTCAAAGATGGTAGAGTAAGTACACAATTTATTTGTTTTCCTACTCTTCTATAGACAGTCTTGTGATAATACTGTATCTAGGCAGTGATGTAGATTTACAACAAGAAGAAAACATATATGGTGTTTTATGGATTGTTTTTGGTTCCACCACCCTCCTCCAAAAAAATACCAAATGGTAGTATTAGAGCCAGCTCATACTGACTTGCAAGTGCCAATTGTTAAATTTTCTGGAATTTTGTGAGCCAATTGAAAACAGCTCAGCTACAATGCCTGGTACTCTGATCAGCTGTTTGGCAACTCACAGCAGTAACTGAGCCAGAAGAGCCTGTGATACATTTTTCAGAACATTAATAGATACATACCATGTACTATTTTTATTTCGACTCATAAGTGATAAACTGGCGTTGGCCGGGTATGTAATTATCCCAATCCTGTATTAGAGGGCGCCCCCTTGTGAAGCCGTTACCATGGCAACTCCACTGTGCTGTACAATAGAAGCCATTTTAAGGCACAACAGGCTGTATCTTAACAGAACCTGAATCCAAAATGCACACTATCGCTGTCAAAAGTACTGTGACTTGACACTGTAGATATAATGCAGTCCTTTTAATTTCAGCGGCCCAGGCATTCCAAAGTTATGCTGGAACACACACACAGACAGACACACGGCCACACCCCAAGTGGTGCTAGGGGTGTCTTACCCCCACAGTATTTTTTTCCAGAGAGTAAGTCATCTGTGTTACCAAGTTTGGTTGAAATTGCGGAAGGCTTTCCAGAGTTATGCTGGAACATACACAAACACACACACAGAGAGAGCCATTTTTATACATATAGATTAATGCAATTTAATGGGAGATGATGGCTCAGCAGTTAAAGATGCTGAGTTTGGCAGCTGGGGAGCTCCCATTACTTGTCCCAGCTCCCACCCGCCTAGCAGTTTGAAAGCATGCAAATGTGATTAGATCAATTTGTACCCCTTTGGTGGGAAGATAACAGCATGAGCCGGCGTGGCGCAGTGGTTAGAGTGCAGTACATATTCAAGGAAAAAAGAAAGTTTCACAAACCAAATCTCATGGAATTTATGGGGGATGGAAGAACTACTTGTCCAAAATAGAACATGTAATATGCTTCCATAAAACAATAAGGGCTTTGATATCTTTTTATCGCTAGTCTATCGCTTCAGTAATATACTATGTTCCTTCTGTTAATATATCTTCCTTCTTACTCTGCAAATAAGGAAGAACATTACCTTTCTGTATTAAAAACTTGGTACATTGGTACTGTCAAGGGAAGATTTCACCCTGAACTAAATGAGCTCTAGGAGTCGACGGCTTTTCCAAACAGCATATCATCAAGAAGTGAAAAAATAAAATAAAACCCGAAAACGTGTTCTAGTGAAAACAAGCTTTAATATAAAAATAAGAAATAGAAAATAAACAAATCTATCTAATTGTTACATTTTGACAAGAACAAATGTTGCCCGTCCTCTATGAAGACGAACAGAAGATCAAAAGGAAGAAGTCTCTGGAATGTGTGATGTATTAGAAAGCATGCGCAGTAAATCATTGCTGATAAGCAACACTTCTCTACAGTATAACTTATAATAGAAGCTCAAGTAGACAAACAAAATAACGTAGTGACAGGTACTCTTTAAAACTCTAACAGAATTTGAAAGCAGTCCTCTAGCATTGCGTCTAAAGTTATAAAGTTAAATTGTTATATCTAAAAGCTTTAAATGAGATGTATATCTATGGTAGTGTTTTATGCTCAGTATAAAAATAAGGTGAAAAATCCAGTAGTATAATCTTTCTGATAAAGGGAATGTTCCTGGCCTTAGCTCCAAGATGTAGGAGCAGAAATTGAGAATGAAAGTGGGGGGCAGGGAGGGGGCAGAGGAGTGGAAAGGAAAATTATTGTTTTAAGTGCAGAAACCTCTGCCATAATCGAAGGCACCAAATAAAAGGAAAAGGCCTCAATAATAAAACAAGTAGGAAATACTAAAATCCTGCAGGAATGACCAGTTTGCTTGGATTTTTCTCCCCTTCAGATACACATTCACTGGAATATATACATTTGAATCCCTCATAAAAATCTTTGCAAGAGGTTTCTGTATAGATAAGTTTACTTTCCTTCGAGATCCTTGGAATTGGCTTGATTTTCTTGTAATTTCATTTGCGTAAGTATTCAGCCTTTTTTTTTTTTACATAGGTGACGTGTGTATTTTTAAAGAAACCAGTAATCACTAATATTGCACCTGCATGACAGTTTTGACATACATTAATTGTATTGTTTATGAATTGCAAATAGCTTTTTCTTAGTGGAATGGGCATAATAGGCAAGAGAAATTTCCCCTCATGTGCTCCTCCCCTAACCACTGTTCTAGGATAGGTACAGGAATCCCAGAAGGTAGAAAGAATCCGTGGGAAATTCTCACTTATGAACAGAGTGGAAAAAACTGTCACCAGATACTACAACTAAATCATACTAATCTCATGTTTACTTCAGTTGTGATTAGTTTTTCTTGTTCATAATTAGCTCCCTTTACCAGTAAAGTAGTTTCTCTCAGCAAAATGGCTTGTCCTGAAATCCAATCCATGTTTCTTCAGAATGTATTCTGGAAGTGTAGGAGTAGGTTGAATGTAAAGGATGAATTGCTGTATCTAATCCAATTTTCCCCCTCTTTTTCTTAAATGTCAGAATTTCATTTGTTAAAGCAATAATGGAATAATATGGTGTAACTGATTCAGATTGTCTGAAATACAGACATATACATATACATGCACATACACATATACATACAAATACACATACACCCTTGTGGCCCTAAATTGTTCATCTATATAAAAAAATTAGATTAGATTAACAGAGTTGGAAGGGATCTTATAGGTCATTTAGTCCAACTGCCTCCCCACGCAGCAGACCCTACACCAGTGATGGCGAACTTACTTTGGCTTGCGTGCCATAAGGGGGGGAGCACGGGGTGGGGGCTGCGCTGGTCTGCTGCACCCATAATGCAGTGTGCAACCCCCCAGTGTGCATGTGAGGCACTCCCCCCCCATTTTTGCATGCTTTTTTTGCCCTTCCCAGGCTCCAGAGGCTTTATAGGAGCCTGGGAAGGGTGAAAACAGCCCCCCCCCCCCCGAGGCCCTCCAGAGGCTTCAGGGACCATCAGGAGGTTTCCCTGAAGCCTCCGGAGAACTAAAAATGACCCTATGAGGAAACTGTAAATGAATTCCGGTTTGCTCATAAGGCTGTTTTTAGTCCTCCGGAGGCTTCAGGGAAACCTCCTGAAGGTCCCGAAGCCTCCGGAGGGCTTAAATCGACCCTACGAGGAAACTGGAAGTTTCCGGAAGGCCTCCAGGGGGGCAGGGGAGACTCTTTTCGCCCTCCCCAGGCTCCTATAAAGAGTCTGGAGCCTGGGGAGGGCGAAAAATGGCTTTAAAAAAGACTGAACTCAGCTGGGCAGCGCCTACATGCCAGCTGACAGGGCAACGCCTTGCGTGCCCTGACAAATGGCTCCTCGTGCCACCTGTGGCACGTGTGCCATAGGTTCGCCATCCCGGCCTTACACTATTTGCGACAAATGGCAGTCCAGTCTCTTCTTGAAAGCTTCCAGTGATGAAGCTCCCACAACCTCTGAAGGCAAGCTGTTCCATTGGTTGATTGCTCTCACTGTCAGAAAACTTCTCCTTATTTCCAGGTTGAATCTCTCCTTGTTCAGTTTCCATCCATTATTCTTTGTCTGGCCTTCAGGTGTTTTGGAAAACAGCTTGATCCCTTCCTCTCTGTGGCAGCCCCTCAAATATTGGAACACTGCTATCATGCCTGCCCTGGTCCTTCTCTTCACTAGACTAGCCATGCCCAGGTCCTTCAACTGTTCTTCATATGTTTCAGCCTCCAGGCCCCTAATCATCCTGGTTGCTCTTTTCTGCACTTTAGTAATACATAAATTTACTAGGCTTCCAAAAAAGCACTGACAGTTCTGTATATGGTGGTGCATTTTATAGGGCTGAATGCAGCTCCATTGTAAGGAGGTACTTTATTCCACCATAATACATCCACACAGGCATGGAAATACAAACACCTCAGTTTCAGTGTGTTAACAAAACCATACATACATGGTAAAGCATCTTTAATCATTGATATCAAATGTGCTAGCAAATGTATCACTGACGGTAATTACAAACGTACAAGCATTCACTTGGTGTTATTCCCAGTGGGCACAGTGGGAGTTACTTTCCACTCTATGTGCTGAATGCAAAATCACTAAAACTAAATTATAATTTCATTACCAAAAGGATTTAGCTCAAATAAATCCTCAGGTAAGTATCATGAAGTCTACCTCAACTCTGAATAACTGTGGTTTAATTCTACAGGTATATAACAGAATTTATAAAGCTAGGCAATGTTTCAGCTCTTCGAACTTTCAGAGTATTGAGAGCTTTGAAAACTATTTCTGTAATCCCAGGTAAGATGTAAGTGGTGTAAGGTGTTAGGTCCCTTGTATCTGTCCAACTGTTCCTTTATATCCTGTCATTGTGTTTGTGTGTGAACTCCCCTATTGCAGATATGTGACAGAGTTTGTGGACCTGGGTAATGTCTCAGCGTTGAGAACATTCAGAGTTCTCCGGGCATTGAAAACAATATCAGTCATCCCAGGTGAGAGCTAGGTTAAACCCAGAGGCTGATTTTAATTTGTCAAAACTGCAGTTGTATCTGTTTGGCCCATTTAATTGTTAATCTAGATTATTTGTCTAGAAACAATTCCTTTTTTTCTTGCTGTGGTGAAGACATCAGCCTTAGAGTTTAACACATTTTTGCATGAGATAGCAATGAAAATTATGTTATGTTGCACATGAAAATAGTTACCGTATTTTTCGGAGTATAAGATGCACCGGAGTATAAGACGCAACAAGTTTTTGAAGAGGCATTTTTTTTAAAAAAGTAGAGAGATAGAGAGGGAGAGAGAGAGAAATACAATAGGTAGGGAGAGAGAGAGTAGGGAGAGAGAGAGAGAGAGAGAGAGAAATACAGTAGGTAGGTAGGGAGAGACTGTGTTTGGTAGGTAGGGAAAGGGATAGAGAGAGAGAAACAGAGAGGGAGAGAAATTCAGTAGATAGGGAGAGAGAGAGTAGGTAGGTTGGTAGGTAGAGGGATATATAGAGAGAAATACAGTAGATAGGTAGGGGGAGAGAGAGTAGGTAGGTACATAGGTAGATAGATAGAGGGGGGAAGAGAGAGAGAAATACAGTAGATAGGTAGGGAGAGAGAGAGAGAGAGTAGGTAGGTAGGTAGAGGGAGAGAGAGAGAGAGAAAGAGAGAAATACTGTACATAGCTAGGGAGAGAGAGAGAAAGGTAGGTAGGTAGGTAGATGTCTCCAGATGTATTTATCCATGTGCTGGAAAAGGAAATTGCTGACAACCTGCAGCACCTAAAACTTTGTTTTTGCTGGCACAGCACTTGATCAATGTAATTCTCATCAATCAGTTAAAGAGCTTTCCAAAAGGAAAAAAAAAGTTTTTGCACTCTGCAAACCTCCCATTTTTCGCAAAAACGGGCCCATTTTTTTTTCAAATAAAAGGCATGAATAGCCTTGGGGGGGCTTGCAGAGTGCTTGTGGAAGTTTGGGGGGTCATAAACAAGCAGAAAATTTTGTTTTTTGTCCAAAAAAATTGCATGCATAGCCTTATGGAGGCTTATAGAGTGTTGCTGGGGCTGGGGGGCAAAAAACGGCCTGTTTGTTGCTCATTTCTGCCCTCCCCAGCCCCCAGGAGCTCTCTGAAAACTTCCATAAGGGTATGCACGGCCATTTTGGTGAAGGGGGTGTGGCTTCAGGAGGCAAAAAATGCATGTATAAGATGTACCCAGATTTTCAGCCTCTTTTTTGAGGAAAAAAAGGTGTGTCTTATACTCTGAAAAATGCAGTAATCATCTTTCATACAACAATATGAAAAATGGTTGCACTTTTCATATTCAGGTAGACTTTGCTTATTGAAATAATTTGGGAATGAGGACATTCGTATTTAGAAAATTAGAGTGCTAGTAAACCTTCTAATATACTAATAAAGGAACTGCATGGATATTGCATGAATATAGCTTAAGAAGCCTTACCTTCCAAATCACTTTTTGGCTTGAAATGCCTTGTTTCTTGTCAAGTCATGCTTGAAAAAATTTACTATTGATAAAAGAAAATTCCTTACATCAAATCAGGGGTAGGCAACAAGATACCCCTGGGAACCAGCATGCCACGACACCTCCTTTGCTACTGACTTAGCTTGCCATCCTGCTTGGCTGTGTTAACAAGTCCTTTTATATAGGTATATAAGACCATTGTGAAGCAAAACTGCATCTTCTAATGTTCTATGGAATTATAAGAGCACTTCAAGTCCACCACCGGGGAGAAGGGCTAATTTGACATCTGGTAAATGGGTGTTGAGGGGCACAGTGGCTCAGTGCTAAGATGCTGAGCTTGTCAATCAAAAAAGTCAGCAGTTCGAATCCCTAGTGCCGCATAATGGAGTGAGCTCCCGTTACTTGTCCCAGCTTCTGCCAACCTAGCAGTTCGAAAGCATGTAAAAATGCAAGTAGAAAAATAGGAACCACTTTTGGTGGGAAGGCAACAACGTTCCGTGCGCCTTCAGTATTTAGTCATGCCAACCACATGACCACAGAGACGTCTTTGGACAGCGCTGGCTCTTCGGCTTTGAAACAGAGAGTAGCACGGCCCCCTAGAGTCGGGAACGACTAGTACATATGTGCGAGAGGAACCTTTATCTTTACCTAAATGGGTGTTTTCTCATGTGAAATGTTTGTAATTAACCCATTATTTCAAAATTAAAGGTATCACACACACACACCCCACATACCCCAGTTGCCTACCCCTTGCTTTAGCTGTATGCAAAGTAAGAATAACTAAAGTTGCTGGCTTCCAGTCGCATAGCTGTTTAGGTGATGACGCTTTTTATATTCCTGCATAGTTGCCTTTTTATATATATATATTTCATGTCTCAAGAGTTTAAAGGCTTTCTCTTTTAGCAAAAAAGGTAAATGACTTTGAAAAATAGGAACTGCTTGCATGAAACGTTTTAATTCATCTCAGGTCCCAACACCTAGAGCTCGAACGGAAGCTAATTTGGGATTATGCCTTTCTCTTTATTTTAGGCCTGAAGACAATTGTAGGTGCCCTCATTCAGTCTGTGAAGAAGCTTTCAGATGTTATGATCTTGACTCTGTTTTGTCTGAGTGTGTTTGCCCTAATAGGATTGCAGTTGTTTATGGGTCACTTGAAGCATAAATGCTTGTATTGGCCGAATAACACTTCTCCTGAAGATCCACGCTTTAAGGAATACTACAATGGAACTGAGCTCCTGTGGTCTAAATATATGGAAAATAAAGGTAATGTTTAAATAACAGCAGAAGCAGCAATAATAGTAATCCACTAGAGCAGGCGTCACCAACCCTTTGGACTTCAGGGACCACTAAATTCATAATTTTAAATCCCATGGACCACTGATACGAATTTTTTTTAAAATAAATACTATTTAGGGCAATATAAAAAATGCCTATATTTTTTCTGCTGACTGCCAAAATTTTCTCATGGACCACTGGTTGGTGACCACTGCACTAGAGTACTTGGATATGAATCTAAGCTTTGCCATAAATCCAATTGATGTATTTGGCCACTTCTACATTCAGAAAATATTTGTGGAATCAAAAACATTGCTGTGAATCAACTCACGTCACACTACCATCATTCAGTTGTTCCACTGGGTGGCACTCTTATTTTCCAATATTGAGTTCATTTGTGGTCTTTTTGATTAAAGTGAAAACATCACTTGCTTGACACTGCCTGGCAATAGGGCTGATAATGTAATAATAATTAACCTAAACAATTTTTTTTTCTGGGATAATTTCATTTAGTGGCTTCTCTGGACTAATTACCATATAAATTTAATTCATTTAGTATAGATCATTGAAAATGAATTGCTTAAATGAAGGGAAATCAGTGCTGTTAGTAAAAACACCATTTCAAATAAGAGTTGCAATATAGAACCAATAAAGAGTTGCAATAAATAACCAATAACTCATGTTTTGTATTTGAATCTAAATGCTCAGTCACAGATATAGATTAATTAATTAGTAGTTTTCTGTTGCAAGGTCAAAAAAAAAAAGTAAAGCTCTTTGAAAATGCTAGGGGTGCTCTGTTTGGAGAAAAATGACAATTTCCCATCAATCAAGTTGCCCACTTTCCCAATAGTGATGTTAATTGCAATTCATATTCACACACTGGCAATACTTCACCTTGAAAATCAGATTTTAGTCATCATTTACAGAATCACATGGATTCCTAAGGGTTTTTTTGTTACAGAAAAGTAAAGATATTAAATAATAATAAAGAATTGCTTGGATTCAGGAAATATGATATAATCAGGGTAGTCAACTTCCTTGAATTCCATACACACACACACACCAGTAATAATATCCTATTATCTTTATTACCTCTTCGGTAGCAGGAGCATGCACATACGTGGAAGGCCCATGATAACATCTGAGTGGGTGGGCGGAGCCTCGCACTGCCGCCACTACCGGTTCAGCCGAATTGGTGCGAACACCAACACACACATAGACACACACACACAAACACTTTTAACCTGCATTCCTAACTGCTTTGTCTTCTCCCATACAAGTCTAGTCACAAGACCAGTTATATTTAAAAAGTTGCTGTTAAAGGTAGAAGAACAGATTGTGCACTGTTAACTTATCACTATGTTAGTCTATCTTATTTCCCCATCCACATGCCTCCCAGATGTGTTTGGACTGCTTTATGTTGGGCAAGAGAGTTGTAGAGGCTGTACACATCACAAACACAAGTAAGACATAGTCATTTTGCTCATAACACAAATTTGAAATGAGTTATTTGGATGAAAAACGAGGACTGTTTAATGGTTCTACTTATTTGAATATTGTATAATACACATATTATAGCAAGCCTTTACTTTTTTCGATGCAGGAACACGTAAATCTGAAGTACTCAATGAAGCAAAAATTCAAATTTTAGTTTTAAAAGTTTAGAACTGAAAAAAACATGTCATAAAGCCTCGGCTGGCTCCTGGGACTAGTGAACGCTTCATTGAGTGAGGGGTCCTTGCCAGCTGTCTTGAAAGAGGCGGTGGTGAGGCCCCTACTTAAGAAGCCTTCCCTGGACCCATCAGAGCTTGCCAATTATCGTCCTGTTTCCAACCTTCCCTTCCTAGCGAAGGTTGTAGAGAGTGTGGTGGCGCAACAGTTCCCTTGTCACCTGGAGGAAATTGACTATCTAGACCCGCGCCAGTCCGGTTTCCGGCCCGGTCACAGCACGGAGACGGCTTTGGTCGCGTTGTTGGATGATCTCTGGAGGGCTAAGGATGGGGGTTGTTCCTCCATCCTAGTCCTATTAGATCTCTCAGCGGCTTTCAATACCATCGACCATGGTATCCTGTTGCGCCGCCTGGAGGGATTGGGGGTGAGGGGCACCGTGCTGCGGTGGTTCTCCTCCTACCTCTCCGGACGGACGCAATGTGTGTTGGCAGGGGAGCAGAGGTCGACCCTGAGGCCACTCACTTGTGGGGTGCCACAGGGCTCGGTACTCTCACCTCTCCTGTTCAATACATATATGAAGCCGCTGGGGGAGATCATTCGAGGTTTCGGGGTTGAGTATCATCTGTATGCCGATGATACTCAGTTATACATCTCCACCCCGAACCACCCCAACGAAGCCGTCGAGGTGATGTCCCGGTGCCTGGAGGCCGTACGGGTCTGGATGGGCGACAACAGACTCAAGCTCAACCCTTCCAAGACGGAGTGGCTGTGGCTACCGGCACCCCGGTTCAGCCAGTGGGTTCCATCTCTGGCCAGTGGGGGTGAGCAACTCCCCCCCGTGGACCGGGCGCGCAATTTGGGCATCCTCCTAGACGCGCGGCTGTCGCTGGACGACCATGTGATGGCCGTGGCTAGGGGGGCGTTCCACCAGGTTTGCCTGGTGCGCCAATTGCGCCCCCTACTGGACCAGGACGCCCTTCGCACAGTCACTCATGCCCTTGTGACGTCCCGTCTGGATTACTGCAATGCTCTCTACATGGGGTTCCCCTTGAGATGCACCCGAAGGCTGCAGCTGGTGCAGAATGCGGCCGCGCGGGCAATTATGGGGAGTACTAGGTACTCCCATGTAACACCTCTCCTGCGCGAGCTGCACTGGCTGCCTGTAGCTTTTCGGGTGCGTTTCAAGGTGTTGATTCTTACCTTTAAAGCGCCCCATGGCTCAGGACCTAGTTATTTGCGGGATCGCATCCTACCCCATACATCCCTGCGACCAATTCGCTCTCACAGAGAGGGACTCCTCCAGGTGCCGTCCGCCAAACAATGCCAGCGGGCGACGCCCAGGAGTAGGGCCTTCTCTGTGATGGGCCCGACCCTCTGGAACGACCTCCCCCCTGACATTAGAACCATTACTGATCTCCGCTCCTTCCGTAAGAAACTCAAGACCCACATATTCCAATTAGCTGGCCTGGCCCAATCACAATGATGATCTAATCCCTCAACTCTCCTGGCTGGGCATTTTAAAATTTGGGGTATTTTAATTTGGTTTTAATCTGATTAATTTTTGCACTATTGTACAGACTTGTGTTTAATTTGTTTTTATGGGGTTTTGTAATCGTTGTATATAATGTATTTTATTCTGTCTGTACACCGCCCCGAGTCCCCTTGGGGAGAGGGAGCAGTTGACAAATCCAATAAATGAAATGAAATGAAATGATAAAGATTTTTGTTTAATTTTTTTCTTCCATATAATTAATAATAATGGTATAGAGCATCAACAGAAATTTCTGGATTTTCCACAATCAGGAGAGCAAAACTGCGAAATATTGTGCATGGAATACCAATTTCTACCAAAAGTAGAAATCTCTTCTGTGTCTCTTGATTACTTTCCAATGTATCGGGATGGTTTATTGGATTGTGACTCTTAGTGTGAAAATGTCTTCTGCGACAAACAGAAAACTGTGACTATGATATGAATGAAAATATCATAAGGTTGTTTTTTTCCCCTTACCAGATCACTTTTACTACTTGGAAGGTGCAAAGGATGCCTTGCTCTGCGGTAATAGCTCAGATGCTGGGTAAGTATAGTTTAGAAGAGAAATCCAATATTATCTAACTAAATCTGCTAGTCCAGTGATGCCTAACCTTTTTGTCATTGTGTGCTGAAAGCGTGCGAGTGCGCACGGACCCATAATGCAGTGCGTGTGCACCACCTGCGCTCCACCTGCCCCCCATGCAAGTGCATGTGACACCTCCCCGCTGTGTTCCCCCTGGATGCGCAACCATCATACATGCGCCATACACTCAGCGCATGCATGCACGACCTCTGCATGTGCACCAAGCTCCCCACGTATGCATACATGTCTCCTAGTGGCTGGTGGGAGGCACACACACAGCGGAGCTGAGCTGAGGCGATGGCTCATGTGCCCACAGAGAGGGCTCTGTGTGCCACCTGTGGCACATGTGCCATAGGTTCACCATTACTGAGCTAGTCCATCAATTACTTTCCATTGAATGCTAACATATTTGAGCAAAAGCTATGGAAGAGGTTTGGGGATGCTTTCTGGCATCATGGAACGTTCTACAGAAAGCTGTATCTTAAGGGAAGAAATGGGAGAAATCTAGTATTTTTTCTTTGCTTTATAATATGGCAAGAATATTCAAGCCACTAAAATACTTTGTTTTAAAAGCCCAGTTTAGTCCTAAAGTCCTAAATGAAACTTTGGTTTAGTACAAAGACTTGGTTTCTTTAATTGGATGACGAAATATAATTATTCTTGAAAGTCATAATAAGTTAATGGGAACTTTTTCACACACTCATTAATTGAGAACTAGTTTAGGTAGATCTAGACATTTATCTGTTTTCTTTAAGAAGAAAAGTAGGAGGAATAGCAGCCAAAAATGGAAATCCAAAGGGGACTGAACCACAGATATTCACTCCGATGGGACTCAATGTAATGGACTCTTTAAGTAATACAATGCCCTTAAATTTCTAAGGCCCGCCTGGTTCTGATTCAGGTCAGCCTTGAAAATGTACACAGGTTTTTATTATCCACAGAATCTTCAAATCTTCGTAAATCCACAGAGTAATTTGTATTTTGATTTTTAATGGACCTGATATATGTCTACACATTTCAGCTTTTATGTCTTAGCTATTTTAGTCTAAAACAAGCATTTTAAAGTGCATTTGAAGTTTCTGTTCATGATTGATGCATTTGATTTGTCTTGATTTGATTTGAGGAAGTATGACCTTTGAGAGGCAATTTCACATATTAATCCTGGATATGAGATTATTTAAAATTCATCAGAATATTTAAATAAGCTACTATAAAGTTTTTATTCTCAACTGTTCCATAAACCTCAGTATTGTGAGGTACAAAAGTGCAGTTATTCCTTTGTTTTTGCTTCGAGACATTGCATGTGCTTAATTAGAAAGTGCAAAAATGTTCATGTCATCATCTTGATTTGTAGGCAGTGTCCAGAAGGATACATTTGTGTGCCATTCGGTAGAAACCCAGACTATGGCTATACAAGCTTTGATAGCTTTAGTTGGGCTTTCTTGTCACTTTTTCGGCTAATGACTCAGGATTACTGGGAGAACCTTTATCAACAGGTGAGAAAAACAACACTTTTAATTTTGAGAAAGGACCAAAAATTATTTATACAAGTGGCTGAAAAATAAACCGCCCTATCATATTGTGATTATGTTTTGAATGAAGAATTGCTATGAACCATTGGTTAGGGAAACAACTGAACTTCACATGTAGCATTGAAAAGCCTGATATCGTCTAACGCGGCTTCCCAGTTTCAACCTACCCGTTTTTAAACAAGTAATAAATGGTGGTAGAGCGGAATACAACATGTATTAAATTCAGAAAAGATGTTTATACTGCTGAATAATAGATCCAAGACTTGTTTGTTCATTCTGTATATTTAAAAGACATCAATGGAAGATACATAAATGTAGAGAGATATCCTGTTTCCCTGAAAAGAAGACGTCCCCGGATAATAAGGCCAATTGGGCTTTTGAGTGCATGCACTAAAATAAGCCCTCCCCTGAAAATAAGCCCCCCTAAAAATACTTAAATGCATGTGCAGCCGGTCCCCGACCATTTCCTAGGGGGAAGGGGGGAACATGCCTCACACGCCCCACGAGCACCTGCTATCCACGTAGAATGGCCTCGTGGAGGCCACTACCACAAACCTTAGCTATCACACCCCTTTTCTTAGTGGCAGCTGCAAAAAGAGCGGCAGACCCAGCGATGCTAGGGCTGCTAAGAGCATGCCAGAAACAGAGCCAGAACTTCTGGCATTCTTTGGATCAGATGATCTGCAGGCCTGCACTTCAAAAATAAGACACACACACCCCCACGAAAATAAGGCCAAGTGCTTATTTCGGTGGTTAAAAAAAGATAAGACCCTGTCTTATTTTCGGGAAAACACAGTAGATACACATATAACTTTTAACATTTCACTTGTTTACTAACCTAGTAACTCCTACTTGGTTTCCCAGACATTGCGGGCTGCTGGCAAAGGATACATGTTCTTTTTCGTCGTGGTGATTTTCCTGGGCTCTTTCTACCTTATCAACCTGATCTTGGCAGTAGTAGCGATGGCCTATGATGAGCAAAATCAAGCTACTATTGAGGAAGCTCTCCGAAAAGAGACAGAGTATCAGCAAATGCTTGAGCATCTGAAAAGGCAACAAGAAGAAGCTCAGGTACTGGTGTCTAAAATCTTCAAGAAAAGTAAATATAGATAAGTAGGAACTGCACAAAACGTTTTCCTTTTAGAAGGACTTTGTGAGACTCCCTTGCGGCACTGCTTTTAGTCTCAAGGTGTTCAAAAAATCTATTGCATTTTCAAGATTCACTTAGTCCTCGACTTACAACAGGTCATTTACTGACCGTCCAAAGTTACAACAGCATTGAAAAAAGTGACTTAACACCGTTTTTCATATTGGCAACCTTTTAGCATCCCCATGGTCATCTGATCAAAATTCAGATATTTGGCCATTGGTTCATACTTATTTATTTATTTATTTTATCAGACTTATTAGTCGCCCCCTCTCCCCACAGGGACTCGGGGCGACGTACAAAAGCAACGGTCTACGGACTACTAAGAAGGAGGTAAAAATAAATAAATACAATAATCAGAGAAGTTAAAACCCCAATAAGAATAAAAGTTTAAAAACTAACATTGACAATTAAAATTAACCAAGGGGTGGAACAGTTGTCGAGATTATGCCAGGCTGGCTAGCCGAAACAGGTGGGTCTTCAGTTTACTGCGGAAGGAGCGGAGATTGGTTGTTGTCCTGATGTCTGGGGGGAGGTCGTTCCAAAGGGTGGGACCCGCCACAGAGAAGGACCTACTCCTGGGCACCGCCCTCTGACAGTCTCTAGAGGACGGCACCCGGAGAAGGCCCTCTCTGTGTGAGCGAATGGGCCGCAGGGATGTATGGGGCAGGACACGATCCCGCAGATAACTAGGCCCTATGCCATGGAGCGCTTTAAAGATGGTGACTAACACCTTGAAGCGCACCCGGTAGGCCACAGGAAGCCAGTGCAGCTCGCGCAGGAGAGGTGTTATATGGGAGAACCTCGATCTCCCCATGATTACCCGCGCGGCTGCATTCTGGACCAACTGCAGTCTCCGGGTGCACCTCAAGGGGAGCCCCATGTAGAGAGCATTACAGTAATCCAGACGAGACGTCACCAGCGCGTGAGTGACTGTGCGCAGGGGCCCCCGGTCCAAAAGGGGACGCAATTGGTGCACCAGGCGAACCTGGTGGAACGTCCCCCTCGCCACGGCTGCCACATGATCTTCTATAGTCAGCCGGGCATCAAGGAGGACGCCCAAATTGCGTGCCCATTCCACCGGGGCTAATTGTTCATCCCCGATGGCCAGCGATGGAATGTGCTGGTTGTATCGGGGAGCCGGGAGCCACAGCCACTCTGTCTTGGAGGGGTTGAGCCTGAGCCTGTTGTCACCCATCCAGACCCGCACGGCTTCCAGACAACGGGACATCCCTTCGATGGCCTCGTTGGGGTGGTTTGGGGTGGAAATGTACAGCTGGGTATCATCAGCGTACAGGTGGTATCCCACCCCAAAACCACGGATGATCTCGCCCAGCGGTTTCATATATGTGTTGAACAGGAGAGGTGAGAGGATCGACCCCTGAGGGACCCCACAAGTAAGGGGCCTCGGGGTCGACCTCTGCTCCCCTGCCAACACACATTGCGTCCGGCCAGAGAGGTAGGAGCGGAACCACCGCAATACGGTGCCTCCGATCCCCAACCCCTCCAGACGGCGCAATAGGATACCATGGTCGATGGTATCGAAAGCCGCCGAGAGATCTAATAGGACAAGGATGGAGGAACAACCCCCATCCTTTGCCCTCCAGAGATCATCCACCAACGTGACCAAGGCCGTCTCAGTACTGTGACCGGGCCGGAAGCCGGACTGGCGCGGGTCTAGATAATCATCTTCCTCCAGGTGACGCGGGAACTGTTGAGCCACCACACTCTCAACAACCTTCGCTAGAAAAGGAAGGTTGGAGACAGGACGATAATTTGCTAGCTCCTCTGGGTCCAGGGAAGGCTTCTTGAGCAGGGGTCTCATCACCGCCTCTTTCAAGGCGGTTGGTAAAAGGCCCTCACCCAACGAAGCGTTCCCCAGCCCCAGTAGCCAGCCTCGTGTACCCTCCCAGGAATCCAGTACCAACCAGGAGGGACACGGGTCCAATAAACATGTGGTGGCTCGCAGTCGCCCGCGCAACCTGTCCAAATCTTCGGTGACAACAGGGTCAAACTCCTCCCAGCGTGGAATCTCAAGACTAGCCTCGGACGCGCCCTCTGGAACACTGGGGTGGGTCCACTCCCTCCGGATCCGATCAATTTTATCCTGCAGGTATTCCCCAAACTCCTCTGCCCTGCCCTGCAACGGGGGATCCCGCTGTCCCTGCGACAGCATGGAGCGGGTCACCCGAAACAGGGCGGCAGGGCGGTTCTCTGCGGACGCTATAAGGGTGGCACAATACTGACGCTTGGCCACCCTTATTGCCACAAGGTAGGTCCTTAAGTAGGCTCTTACCTGTGTTCGATCGGATTCGGAGCGGGAGGATCTCCACTTGCTCTCTAGGCGTCTCCTATGGCGTTTCATCGCCCTTAGCTCCCCATTAAACCAGGGGGCCCGGGTCGATCGTTGCCATCGGAGAGGCCGCAAAGGCGCAACCCGGTCCAAGGCTCCGGCGGCCGCACTATTCCACGCGGCCACCAGGTCCTCTGCCCGGGAGCGGGACAGGTCTGCAGGAGGTGGCCCAAGCTCCGCCTGGAACCTATCTGGTTCCATCAGACGCCTGGGGCGGAACCATCTGGGACAATCTGGTTCCGCCTCCCCGCGGCGGGGAGTAGCGCCAGGGAAGTCCAGTTGGAGAAGTGAGTGATCTGACCATGACAGGGGCGTGATGACTAAATTCCCTATACCCAGATCACTCGTCCACTGGTCGGAGACAAACACAAGATCCAGTATGTGGCCTCTTTCGTGTGTGGGGTCCCGAACTACTTGAGTCAGATCCATGGCTGTCATGGAAGCCATGAATTCCCGGGCTACCTCGGATGCCTCTCCCGTCGACGGCAGGTTGAAGTCCCCCATCACTAGTAGCTTGGGGGTCTCAACCGCCATCTCCGCGATCAGCTCGAGGAGTCCGGGCAGGGCCGTTGATGTATGGCGGGGAGCCAGGTATACTATCAACAGACCCAACTGTCTCCCTGGGCCCCATTTCACGCCCAGAGACTCACAACCGGATGTCTGCGACACAGTGAATTCTCTCGGAGTCAAATGTTCCCGGATGATTATCGCTACCCCACCGCCCCTACCCTGGGCCCGTGGCTGATGGAACACCCGGTAACCTGGAGGGCACATTTCACCGAGGGGCAACCCCCCCTCCGGGCCCAACCAGGTTTCCGTTATTCCTGCGAGGTCTGGCTCCCCCTCTGAGATCAAGTCCCTAATGAGGGGGGCCTTATTAACCATGGACCTCGCATTACATAACATCAGCCTAAGGCCCAGGCTCTGCCGATCCTGTCCACCTAGACTGCGGGGGTTGGTACAAGCGACCGGGCGTGTCCAACAGCCCCGGTCTCCCAACCGACTATGTGTTCTTCTGGTGTCCTCGCGCCCGCCCCTCCCTACGACCGTCGTTATCGGATTCCCCCCCATAGGAATGCTGTAACCTTTCACCTCCCCCACTCCGCTCCCCTCCATCCTGATCCTACCTGTTGACCTGGCTATATCCATACCCCCAGGTTGAGTAACCCTCCCCCCCTCCCTGGAACCCCTTAAGAATTTTAAAAAACATTTCACTAAAAAAACCCTGATCCCCCGCTTCCTCCACCTCTCTGGGTCAATAAACCCTTCATCGAGGTGTGCCCTCACCAGGGCGGGGGGGCATACCTGTGACAGGGGGGACCCTCGCAGTTGTAAAATATCAGCCCTTGAGTAGATTATGATGATGATAACTATGGCTATGGCAGGACCAGGATGTAAATACATGTGAAAAGGCCAAGATGTAAATGGATAAATAAAAGGAGAGAGGAAGCCTACAACGCCGAACCATGATAGTCAATAGACCTCCATCGAGGCCCAAAGGCAGTTCTTAGAGTTCTTAAAGTGCTTAAATCGGAAATAGTCCTCCATCGAGGCCCAGAGGCAGTTCTTAAAGTTCTTGAAGTTCTTAAAGTGCTTAAAGAGGCAGTTCTTAAAGTTCTTAAAATTCTTAAAGTGCTTAAATTGGAAATCCGCGGGGGGGGGGGGGACAGGCGAAGTGCCAAGGCCAGTTTCATGGCTTGTTGATCTTCTGGGGTCGCCCAAAGCCTCTGGCGGCCCCCCCTGGCTTGCTTCTTAAATCCCCACAGCTCCTCTCCGGCCCCTCGGCCTCCTGAATAGGCAGCTCACCGCGGTTAGAGAGATGGAAGGAAATATGGCACCCGATGTTTCAATGCCATCTCCGCCGGTGCCGCCATCATCGCCGTCGCCGTCTGGGCCCACACACCACCCCCGAACAGTTTGTTCTCCTCCTCACCGACTCGCTCCCTCATGGAAACGCTCCTCCGCTCTTCTGTTCCTCTGTTTCTCAGCTGTCTCGCCATCCTGGCAGCCATGCAAGTCACATTTCCGGTTTTTCCGCTGCCGTGGCTCGGCCTCAGCGTTCTCGCAATCCTCCATCTCCTGTCCATCTGGCTGTCTGATTTTCCCGGGTCTCAGCTATCCCCCCCGGGTCCCAGTTGGTTCTCAAAGACGGCCAGGGTTACCACTGACCCCCCCATGGTCCCCAAAATGACCGGTGGGGGCCGAAAGCGCCCGCTATCCCTGCCAGGGAGCCCCATCATTACGGAGCTCTAGGAAGGTCCCTCCATTGCCCCGGAAGCTCCTCCTCCTCCTTGGGATGCAGGAACTCCTTGCGACCGTTCCTGCATCCCAAGGTCATGTGATCACCTTTTGGCAAGCAAAATCAATGGAGAAGCCAGGCTCACTTGGCAACTGTGTTACCGTGTTACTAACTCATCAACTGCAGTGATTCACTTAACAACAATGGCAAGAAAGGTCGAAAAATGGGGGGAAATTCACTTAACACGTGTCTCACTTAACAACAGAAATTTTGGGCTCACTTGTGGTCAGGTCGAGGACTACCCGTATATTTTTGTATACCAGTGCCTGATGTGATATGTTTTATAAAATTACCATTCTATCTGGATTCATTATGTCTTGCCTTTATCAACCATATAGAAAGTGTATGCATCGTATGACATCTGTCAAATAACAGAATAGAATAGAATAACAGAGTTGGAAGGGACCTTGGAGGTCTTCTAGTCCAACCCTCTGCTTAGGCAGGAAACTCTACTACACCACTTCAGACAAATGGCTATCCAACATTTTCTTAAAGACTTCCAGTGTTGGGGCATTCACAACTTCTGGAGGCAAGCTGTTCCACTGATTAATTGTTCTGTCAGGAAATTTCTCCTCAGTTCTAAGTTACTTCTCTCCTTGATTAGTTTCCATCCATTGCTTCTTGATCCACCTTTAGGTGCCTTGGAGAATAGTTTGACTCCCTCTTCTTTGCGGCAACCCCTGAGATATTTGAACACTGCTATCATGTCTCCCCTAGTCCTTCTTTTCATTAAACTAGACACACCCAGCTTTTCATATGTTTTAGCTCCCAATCTCCCTTGTAGTACAGATGCAACACAAACAAAGATGACAGGAAATTAAGGGCATTACTTAGTGTTATTGCCCCTAATAAGAATGGGATTGAGTTCCCAAAGCTTTAGAACAGATGGGTGCTCATGTTGATGAAAAGAACACTATTACAATATTACATGCAGAACATGAAATACAGTACCTTGGCTTATTTAATGGTACACATAGAGTTAACACACAACACACAGGCCAGATTCTAATTCTAATTATTAAATAGCAGCTAAATATTTACAGGAAGTTCTCGACTTACAACTGCAACGGATCCCCAAAACTCTGTGTCTAAGTGAAACATTGGTTAAGTGAGCTTTGCTCCGTTTTATGGCTTTTCTTGCCTTAGTTGTTAAGTGGATCACTGCAGGTGTTAAGTTAGTAACACGGTTGTTAAGTGAATCTGGCTTCCCCATTGACTTTGCTTGCCAGAAGGTTGCAAAAGGGGATTACATGACTATTTTAACTGAAGCTTAGCTTGTATTGATTAAATGGCTTAATAATGAAGCACATATTTTGTATTCCATACTGGCTGATAACCCAGCGTTGCCCGGGTATTTATTGATAGGGGGAAAATGTCCACACGAAACGTAATTTCTAATGTTGGATTTTCCCCCTTACCAGAGGGAGCCCCCTTGAGGAGTACTGTGAAGCCGTTACCATGGCAACTCCACTGCACTGTACAGTAGAAGCCATTTTAAGGCACAACAGGCTGTATCTTAACGGAACACACACCCCGAGGGGTGTTAGGGGTGTCTTACCCCCACAGTATTTTTCTTCAGAGAGTAAGTCATCTGTGTACCAAGTTTGGTTGAAATTGCTTGAGGCGTTCCAGAGTTATGCTGGAACATGCACACAGAGAGAGAGAGAGAGATATTTTTATATACTATATTTTTCGGAGTATAAGACACACCTTTCCCCCCCCTAAAAGAGGGTGAAAATTTGGGTGTGTCTTTTACACTGGATGTAGCCCCATCCACCCACCCACCTATCCCCACCCTTTGGCTTCTGCTTCCCAGCAATTTACCTCCATGCAGCAAACAGGGAAAATGGGGCTTGCGGAGGCTGCAATAGGCTATAGCAATCCCTGCAGCCTGAAACAGCTGATGATCGGGACGCCCATGCTGAAATTAAAACTTCTTGTTTGCTGCACAGAGGCAAATTGCTGGGAGGCAGAGGCAGATTTTTTTTCTTGTGCTAATCAGGCTGTTTGCTGCAAGGAGGTAAATTAATAACCATAAATGCCTATAGAATGTTCACATTATTAAACTTATTTTTTAAAGACTGCTTTATTATTGTTCTAGACAATTTAACAAAACGAAGAGGCTTTTTAGAATAAATACTTGATCTGATCTTCTTTTAAATAGCAGAGAATAACGTATACTTCCAGAAAGCCACATCAATTTTAACAGCTTCTGTACAAGTATAGTCTGAAATGTAACAGTATCCTGTTGTCTAATTAGACCCTGACTTAGTCATGTTTAGGGTATATCTATTTAAATAATTGGGAGGAGTTAGTGTGATTACACGAGCTGCACTGGCTTCCTGTGGTCTATCGAGTGCATTTCAAGGTCTTGATTACGATCTTTAAAGCGCTCCATGGCTCAGGACCTAGTTACCTGCGGGATCGTATTCTGCCCCACACATCCCTACGACCTATTCGCTCGCACAGAGAGGGACTTCTCCAGGTGCCGTCCACTAGACAATGCCATGGGGCGGCGCCTAGGAGCAGAGCCTTCTCTGTGGCGGGCCCAGCCCTGTGGAATGACCTCCCCCCGGATATTAGGACCACTACTGACCTCCGCTCCTTCCGTGTTAAGCTCAAGACCCACCTTTTTCAAATATCTGGCCTGGCTCAACCATGACTTCGTTACGCTCCTGAGGGGTTTTTAATTTAGCAATTTTATTTAAGGGGATTTTAAACTGTGTTTTAATTGTGTTTTTAGCTGTGCTTATTGTCTTTCACTTACAAGTCTACTCTCCTCCACGCACAAATGAAATTGTCCTTTTTTCGTATGTATGTGTGTCCTATGTGTATTTTATCCTTCTGATTGTACGCCGCCCCGAGTCCTTCGGGAGAGGGTTGCGGCTAATCAAATAAAATTTATTATTATTATTTATTATTATTACATTTAAGAAAACTTTCTGGCATTAATATACTGCCATAATGTACATTTCTCCATTTCATTGCTATTTCTATGGGTCAGGCACACATGCACAGAAATACACCACAAACAGTGTATATTGTCTGTACTGTTTGCTGTTTGTTGCAAGGGGGCAAATTGCTTGGAGGCAGATTTTTTCCCCCGTTTTCCTCCCCAAAAGCTAGGTGCTTCAGAGCATCTTATACTCTGAAAAATACGGTATATAGATTGCTGTTTTTAAAATATTTTGGTACCTGTAGTTGGGTATAATGATTTCCTTTGTAACATAGTATCTATTTATGTATTTGACTTCAAACATTTTTCTAAGAAGGTATCCATAGGTACCCTCAAAAACATCTATGAAACAAAAAAACTAAGAGCCTCTATTTTGGTGTATGTCCATTTGCTAATATTTTGATACATACATGTTGTTGAGTTTTTTGCCCAATTGTATTATTCTACTTACTACTTTGGCAGTAGTAAGCATCATGCTAAATAATTAAATTGTGTGAAGAGCATTTAACACAGGTGATCCCTTCATACAACAGGCACTGGCGGCAGCAGCGGCTTACAAAGATTTCAGGGATGATGGCGCTCTTGCAAGACTTTCTGAAACATCTTCAGAATTATCAAGCTCCAAAAGTGCTAAAGAAAGAAGAAACCGAAGGAAAAAAAGACAGCAGAGAGAATTGTCTGTCGGCGAACCTGGAGGGAACAACAAAATGTTTCCAAGATCAGAATCGGATAGTAGCATCCGAAGGAAAGAATTTCGATTTTCCTTGGAAGGGAGTAGACTCGCATATGAAAACAGGGTCATTTCTCCATACCAGGTCAGATATCTTGTGGGTGTATCTATTGAAATTGTTGCAGATGAGGGCCTGAAAGACACTTGGTGTTCTTCATGCAAGGAAAGACGTATATAACATATTGTTTCCTTCTGGGCTTCAAGTTCTTGTCATTACTTGCAGTAACACAAGGAACTTAGAAACAATTGTATCTTTTTGTTATTAGAAAGCCAAATAGTTAGAAAAGAGGTAAGGGTAATAGTATGAAATTTGGGGAGAGAGGAATACGATTTTTCTAACAAAGACAGTAGAGCAGTGGTCCCCACCCTTTCTGGCACCAGGGATCAGTTTCATGGAAGACAATTTTTCCACGGACCTGGGCGGTGCTGGTAGTAGTTTCACATGCTACTTAGATCCCGCGGATGCGCAGATGAGGTTTCACTCACTTGTGTGGCCTGGTTCCTAAAAGGCCGTGGACCAGCTTGGGAATTGCGGACCCTTGCAGCCAGGTCTTTGTTGCTATATTGGAAAGACAGAATGATGCTGAGTATCTGAATAGCAAAATAACTTATTTAAGTGTACCGTATGGACATTTTCATGACTTATTAATAAGAACTTGGTAGCACAAGGATTCTACCAGTCAGACGTGATCATCTCAATTGAACCACTAATTATAGTTGAATTTTCCTTTAATAATATGTGTAGAGCTTTATTGATAGGCCTTTCATGCAGTAAATTTGATGTGTTTGGAACTACCTTTTAGCATTTATTGAAATTTGGGACTGGGGGAGAATAGTGCCCAAGGACATCGCTCTTGATATGTGTCAAGCTATTGGCCCATGTTGATTTTCATTACTTCTTAAACATTCTTTTAGTTTCAAAAAATAGAGCAGCTATTGTATTTCAAAACACTATTAACCACGTTCCTAAGAAAGCCCATAAGCATCACACAGCCATATAGGTATTTCTAGAAAATGAAAATAGTGGTTGTTCTCAATTTGGAAGTATGACTATCTTCGCAAACAAAAGATAAGTTGAGATTATAGACTGTATCCTTGGAAGTAAAAGGGGGTGGTAGAAAACAATGTTTGAAAGTTTTGAGTTTCTTTCTCATGTTTTCTACTCAGGACTTCGGAACCTTTTTATAATGGCTTGCGGTTCCACTTCCCCATTTCTGAGTCAAACCTGCATTCTTTTATCCCCTAGGAAGCATGCCTGATTCCCAGAATATCAGTTTATAAGTTTGATCCCATCATACTTAAGATCAACTGTGCTTTTCAATAAGATCAACTGTACTTTTCCTCTCGAAGTTATTGGCTACCCTGTTTCCCTGAAAATAAGACCTCCCTGGATAATAAGCCCAATTGAGCTTTTAAGCACATGTGCTAAAATAAGCCCTCCCCAAAAATATGTCCTCCCCAAAAATAAGGCCAAGCACATATTTCGGGCTCAAAAGAAAATACTGTATTTTTTGGAGTATAAGATGCATCTTTTTCTGTCTTATACACTGAATACAGCATTTTTTTGCCTCCTGAAACCCCACCCCCTTCACCAAAATGGATGTGCATAGCCTTATGGAGGCTTTCAGAGAACTCCTGGGAGCTGGAGGGGGCAGAAATGAGCAAAAAATGGGCTGCTTTTTGCTTAATTTTGCCCCCCACCCCACCCCTCTGGAGCATTCTATAAGCCTTGTAAAGGCTATCATGCCCCTTTTTTGACAAAAATGGGCTGTTTTGCTTGATTTTGCCCCCCCCCCCCCCCCGGGAGCACTCTACAAGCTGCTTAAAGGCTATCCATGCCCTTTTTGGGGGAGGTTTGCAAAATGCAAACACTTTTTTTAAAATTTTGCCTCTTCAAAACCTTGGTGCGTCTTATACTCTGAAAAATACGGTAAAACCCTGTCTTATTATCAGAGAAAAATGGTAGCTTTATCCAGCTGAGATTCGTATACGATTTGCAAGTTTTCACTTGATGGTTCCATTTCTGTCTCTTTAGTCAATGCTGTTCCCCACAAGGCGCAATAGCAGGGCCAGCTTCTCCAGCTTCAAAAGTCCAACCGTCGAAGGAGGCTCCGATGCTGATAGTGAGCACAGCACCTTTGAAGAAACCGGAAGCCGGAACGGTTCCTATTTTGTTGTACGCAGGCATAGCGAACGTCGCAGCAGCAACATTAGTCAGACCATGTTTCCAATGAATGGAAAGATGCAGAGCAGTGTGGACTGCAATGGGGTGGTTTCCTTGATAGGAGGACCACCTGTGCTCCTGTCGCCTACAGGACAGCTTCTCCCAGAGGTGATAATAGATAAAGCAACTACCGATGACAGTGTAAGGAAGATTTAAGTAGCGTAGGCATGATGGGTCTCCAGAATGAAATCCAAATCCCGAATGCCTCTGCATCTTGGATATGCTTTCGATGTTGCCCCTCTCCAGGGTTTTAACACTGGGCTACCCAAAAATAAATGGTCTGACTTCTGCTGCATGTATTTGCAAACACCGTACACACAGTGCAATTTAAAGGAAAACAAGATTAAAATGAAATTATACAAAGGGGTTTATTGCCATGCTTACCTTTAATTTATGCTGAGCAAATAATACCTTCTCCTTCTTTGCTCCTTTATCTTTGATTTGCTCCTGCTCATCCTTGCCTAAAAGATCCATTATGTACCTTGTTTCTAGAAGCGTCCCCATGGACTTTAGAGCCTCTCCAAAAACAGCTGTTTATAATGATTTTTTTAATGTACAAAAAGGGTGAAATTCCACTAACTTTATTAGTTTGGAGTAAACTTTTCTTGATCTTCCCTCTTTATCCGGGTCTCCTACTTTTGGGGATGCAACCCTGGCCACACAATGTGGTAGGATGCAGTGGTTAGAATGCAATATTGCAGGCGAGCTTTACCCACAGTCTGGAGTTCGATCCTGACAGGCTCAGGGTTGACTCAGCCTTTCATCCTTCTGAGGTTGATAAAATGAGGACCCAGACAATATGCTGACTCTGTAAACCGCTTAGAGAGGGCGGTAAAGCACTGTGAAGCAGTATATAAATTTAAGTGCTATTGCTATTTCTTTTTTCTTTTTTAAAAAAAGTTTTTTTTTAATTTTAATTAAACAAATACACAAAAAAAGAATCATCCTTCATTACATCTTGTAGAAAGCGTGTCGATTGGTTACAGATAACTTTCGTACATTTCTTCCACAGTCATTACTTATCGTTCATATTAGATTATACACTTTGAATCAAAAATCAAAAAAAATTACTAAATTCCTACTTATTAATCACCAACATTAACTATTTTTTTATTATCAACTTTCATTGTCAACCTGTATCTTTCCAGTAACAAAGCAGTCTCATCTCTCTTGCCAATTGTAGTGTCAGTCTTCTTTTTATCTCCTTTATAAGGTTTTTATAGACTTTTCTCCTCACTTTGTTGCTTGAAGGATCTCTCAGGTAATCTCGTTGCCCTCCAGTGCTATTTCTATTTCTATTGCTATTCAATCCCCCCCAAATTGTGCACCCCTACTTAACTCTCTTTCATTGCCACAGTTCTTCTATCTCTTTAATTCTTCTATCATCTATCTCTTTAATTCTCCCACTGGTATCTCTCATTGCCTTTCCTTAACAAGAAGGCACTTTTGTCACCATAGAGAGTAAGGTATTCTATGCTCTGGCTACACGGCCAGCATTCTTCCATGCTCTGTGGCACTTCAGCCTAGTAAGGCCAATTCCTGAGGCAGCAGGTGTCTTAGAAACTGTTTTTTTTTTAAAAAGGCACAAAGGACGCCAGTAAATCTTACTGCCTACACTAAGCTTGTATATTGGAATGCTCATGGATTTTTTTTTTGTGGATGTGCATCTCTACATAGATAGACATAAATTTGTTTGGAGCTGCACAAATTTAAACTTGGGTAATATGATTGGGTAGGGATGTGGTGGCTAAGACGCTGAGCTTGTCGATAAGAAGGTTGACAATACAGCAGACGGAATGACCTCCTGTTACTTGTCCCAGCTTCTGCCAACCTAACAGTTCGAAAGCATGTAAAAATCAAGTAGAAAAATAGGGACCACTTTGGTGGGAAGGTAACAGCATTCTGTGCACTTTTGGCATTTAGTCATGCTGGCCATATGACCACGGAGACATCTTCAGACAGCACTGCCTCTTCGGCTTAGAAACAGATTGTTATTGATTTTTTAAACAATTGTTCACAATGGATTGAAGGCCTGGTGGAGCACTGGCTCAAAAACATAATACTGTTTGCTGAAATGACTTTTGTTGCATGACCTAATTTTTCTTTCTGGATTCCCAAGTGAAAGGTGTCAGGTTATCTGAACATAAAATGAATTCTTCTAACCTCTAGTAAGAATGTTGATGCTTTGATTTACCGTATTTATCGGCGTATAACACGCACAGGCGTATAACACGCACCTTCATTTTAAGAGGGAAATTTCAGGAAAAAAATTAAATTTCAAATAAAGAACTTTGAAGCAAAATAAGGGTAGCTCAGAACTTTTTTTTATTAACTTTTAGTCGGGAGTCCGGGGAGAGGAGAGACGCCTCATCCATTCTCACCCACACCCCGCTGTCTAAAGCGCTTCCTTTCGCCCGCCCGAGCTCTTCCGCGGGCGAAAGAAAGCATTTTAGTCGGGTGTCGGGGAGAGGAGAGACGGCTCATCCATTCTCTCCTCCTCTCACCCACACCCCGCTGTCTAAAGCGCTTCCTTTCGCCCGCCCGAGCTCTTCCGTGGGCGAAAGAAAGCATTTTAGTCGGGTGTCCGGGGAGAGGAGAGAATATTCAGCCAGTCTCTCCTCCTCTCGCCCACACCCCGCTGAGTAGCGCTCCGTGATCCTTTTCTGTGCGCCTGGCGTTTAAAACATCCGGCTATCTATCTAAACGCCAGGCGCACAGAAAAGGATCACGGAGCGCTTCGCCCCAACAGCAGCTGCTTT
Source organism: Natrix helvetica (assembly GCF_964273705.1). Taxonomy (NCBI): domain Eukaryota; kingdom Metazoa; phylum Chordata; class Lepidosauria; order Squamata; family Natricidae; genus Natrix; species Natrix helvetica. The sequence continues at coordinate 160,715,219 of NC_138548.1, read as the reverse complement.
TCTGTGCGCCTGGCGTTTAGATAGATAGCCGGATGTTTTAAACGCCAGGCGCACAGAAAAGCAGCTGCTGTTGGGGCGAAGCGCTCCGCGATCCTATTCTGTGCGCCTGGCGTTTAGATAGATAGCCGGATGTTTTAAACGCCAGGCGCACAGAAAAGCATGGCTTCTTAACATTATATCGGCGTATAACACGCATACATCATTTGCCCCCTATTTTTCGGGGGGGGAAAGTGCGTGTTATACGCCGATAAATACGGTACATACATCATGATTGTGTCTTGGCAATAAGATATAGTCTAATATTCACAATCATTTCAATTGTAAGTGTCACAGTTCTACAGAAAATAAGACTTGTATTCACCAGAACATAGAAGACAATGGGACTAAGGCAATGGGATAACAATGACATAGTGTTGAGTGAGACCACTCAATTGGGCAATATTTTAACTTTTTTCATTTTCTTTTCTTAATATTTGTGTATGTGCCATCAGCATTTCTAGAAACCAAAACCTACCTTAGATTATAGTATTTTATATACTCCATTTCAAAATAGCTGGAAACTATGCCAACAGATTCTACTTGAACCAAAGAGGATCTGCAAAACTAAATTTTAAAAAATGTGGTGTACGAGGCAATAGATCAGGGTTGTCAAACTCACAGTCCATGGGTCGGATGCATCATGCGCTGACCACGCCCACGCCCGGTTTAGCAAAGGGGGAGAAATCCCAATATGGCACATGACGCTGCTGTGATGACACAAGTTTGGCACCCCTGCTATAGATTGATCCCTGCTAAAGCCTGGGTCAAGAACCTAATCTGTAATCCTGATCCAAGTGTGACTTGGGAAACTTGAAATGTAGTTTCAATTATTATAGAAGAGATATATTTAAAATAACATACACGATTTGCACATGAGCCCTCAAGAACTCCTGAGATGCAAGCCTGGTCATGGGACATTTCTAAGCTAAATGGCTAAATTGCCCTATTGTAGAGGTGCAGGGTTAGTTGGTTACATATAATAAGCATAAAGTACATTCTACGGTTGACTTATGTTTAAGCTTAAGAAGTACAGAAAGATTCAGGTGCATGTGCAGTAGCATGAACGTCTTGAAGTTATTTGTGTTGGGTTATATTACTAGTATAGATCTCCATAATCATGTTGATAATTTAGTCTTCTTACTTCACTGTAGACTACTGCTTCTGAGATGGAAAGCAAACAGAGGCGATCCAGTTCTTTTCAGATATCGATGGATTTGCTGGAAGACCCCACCATAAGGCAAAGAGCAATGAGCATAGCAAGCATTATCACAAACACGATGGAAGGTGGGTCTCTACGTATAGCTGTGTGCCTAGCCTAGTAAATCTGCTACCGTGTTTCCCCAAAAATAAGACAGGGTCTTATTTTCTTTTTATACCCCCCAAATGTTGCTCGGGTCTTATTAATGGGGGGGTTATTGGTTTGGTGTTGCCGGGTGGCTGTTCTCTTGCGAGCGGGCGCCCGAAGAGCCAGGCACAGCCTCAGGGGCAAACGGCTGTGTTGTGCTGTTGCAGCAGTGCAACAAAGCCGCCATGAAGTGACCACGCTCATGAGCAGCAGCCCGACAACCCCCCTTTCTAGCCGGGCAGAGCGTCACTCACCGACCCAGTAATATCCCAAAGGTGCTAAGCCGCGTGGCGCTCCGCCTGGCTCGAAAGAGAGGTTGTGCGAGCACTTGTTCTGCCTCCAGCTCGCGTGCCTCCCAGCCTCACCATGCCCAGCTCTCCCTGCAGGGCCTAATAAAGCACAGGGTTTTAAAAAACTTGATTAGTGTCTTATTAGCTTTATAAAGCTAATATACATAACAGAGAAGTAAACCAAAGTTTAATACCGTGTTTCCCCGAAATTACATGTCCTGATAATAAGGCCATGCCATATTTTTCCTGTGGGCAAAAATATACGCCCTCCCCCAATAATAAGCCCCCTGGACAATCCCCCTCCTCCAGCCAGGCAGAGCGCCACTCACCAATCTAGCAATATCCCAAAGGCGCAAAGCCACAGGAGCCGAGGGAGGGGGGGCAAAGGTGCTCACATTGCTTGACGCCTTTGGGATACCGCTAGGTTGGTAGGTGGTGCTGTGCCCGGCTGGAGCGGGGAGTTGCATGGCAGCTGCTCTTATGAGCAGCCACCCGGCAACGCCCCATTCCAGCCGGGTAGAGCGCCACTCACTGACCCAGTAATATCCCAAAGGCACTAAGCCACGTGGCACTCTACCCGGCTGGAAAGAGAGGTTGCGCAAGCACTTGTTCTGCTTCCAGCTCGCGTGCCTCCCAGCCTCACCATGCCCAGCTCTCCCTGCAGGGCCGGGCCAGGGCGCCGGCGCCACCGTGGCCCCACTGCCACCGCCACAGCCCTGCTGCTGCCGCCGCCATGCTCCGACCATAACCGGCTTCCAAACTCCCGAGATCTGCTGCCAAGTCTTCCGGTAGCAGCTGCTCTGGGACTACGCTCTATGGTTGTGGGCTGGCTATTGGAAGACTCTGGTGACGCCCGGGCAAACCCATTGAAAAAAAAAAGTAGTACACTGGATGTGTTTATAGAAGAAGATTTTTTTCAAGTACTAGAATAAACCATGACAAAGCCTTAATTAACACCTAATTTTAATTTAGGTACCATATTTTTCGCCTTATAAGACGCACTTTTTTACTCCAAAAAAGAGGGTAAAAATCTGAGTGCATCTTGTAAGCCGAATGTAGCCACTGGGTCATCTGAAAATGGGGCAGGCAAAGAGGGGGCTGCAGAGATCGTGATGGCTGGAAAGGAGAGAGGTTTCGCTTTCAGAGCTCCCGCTAGGCTGGGCTCCCGAGAGGGCTTAGGCGGTGGTGGCGGTGGCAGCGGCTCCTCACATTGCTGGGGCGCTGCTTTAAGCTGCCCTCCTCCTGCAAATGAAAGGTGCCTCAAGGCTTTGGCTCCTGAGATCGGTGCGCTGCCATCCAAAATGCTGGTACCACGATCACTGCAGCGCCCGCTTTACCTGCCGCTTCTCGGGCAGTTCCAGGCAGCAGAGATCGTAGTAATAGCATTTTGGATGGCAGCGCACCATCTCAGGAGCCAAAGCCTTTGAATCAAGTTTGATTGTGTCCCATCTAGCGTTCTCCACCCCCACCCCCAAATCTCTCCGGATCCGGAGAGATTTGGGGGTGGGGGTGGAGAACGCTAGATGGGACACAATCAAATCGAAGCCTTTGAATCAAGTTTGATTGTGTCCCATCTAGCGTTCTCCACCCCCACCCCCAAATCTCTCCGGATCCGGAGAGATTTGGGGGTGGGGGTGGAGAACGCTAGATGGGACACAATCAAATCGAAGCCTTTGAATCAAGTTTGATTGTGTCCCATCTAGCGTTCTCCACCCCCACCCTCAAATCTCTCCGGATCCGGAGAGATTTGGGGGTGGGGGTGGAGAACGCTAGATGGGACACAATCAAATCGAAGCCTTTGAATCAAGTTTGATTGTGTCCCATCTAGCGTTCTCCACCCCCACCCTCAAATCTCTCCGGATCCGGAGAGATTTGGGGGTGGGGGTGGAGAACGCTAGATGGGACACAATCAAATCGAAGCCTTTGAATGAAGTTTGATTGTGTCCCATCTAGCGTTCTCCACCCCCACCCCCAAATCTCTCCGGATCCGGAGAGATTTGGGGGTGGGGGTGGAGAACGCTAGATGGGACACAATCAAACTTCATTCAAAGGCTTTCGCTCCTGAGATCGAAGGAGGGAGGGAGAAAGGAAGGATAGGAGGATAGGGAAAGAGGAAAGAAGGCAGGCAGGCAGAAGGGAGGGAGGTGTAAGGAAGGAAGGAAGCATAGATAAGCAGGAGGGAAAGAAGGCAGGCAGGCAGGAGGAAAGAGGAAGGAGGGAACTGGAAGGGAGGCAGGAAGGAAGGGAAGGAGGAAGGGAGGGTGGAAGGAAGGATAGACAAGTAAGAGGGAAAGAGGAAAGAAAGCAGGAGGGCAGAAGGGAGGTGGAAGGAAGGAAAGAAAAGCAGACAGGAGGGAAAGAGGAAAGAAGGCAAGCAGGCAGGAAGGAGGCAGAAGGAAGGAGGGAAGGATGGAACTGGAAGGGAGGCAGGGAAGGAGGGAGGGAGAAAGGAAGGATAGGAGGATAGGGAAAGAGGAAAGAAGGCAGGCAGGCAGAAGGGAGGGAGGTGCAAGGAAGGAAGGAAGGAAGCATAGATAAGCAGGAGGGAAAGAAGGCAGGCAGGCAGGAGGAAAGAGGAAGGAGGGAACTGGAAGGGAGGCAGGAAGGAAGGGAAGGAGGAAGGGAGGGTGGAAGGAAGGATAGACAAGTAAGAGGGAAAGAGGAAAGAAAGCATCTGAATGTACTAAACACGAGTCTTCAGGGAAAAGATGCATACATTGTGAAAACTCAGCTGTCAGTTGATCTTAATGTTATGAAATGAAAAGTATGCCATTTGCTATTAACTTGGCATAAAATAATTCATTTGCATTTAATTGTTATTGTTCAAAGAATGTTCGGAAAAATGTTCGGCCCTCCAGCATGTTCACTTCATCCAATCTGGCCCTCTTTGAAAAAAGTTTGGACACCCCTGTGTTACATGGTTGACATAAAATTGTTTTTAAACTGCTGTTAACTTTATACAGTTGATATAAAATATTTTACTATAGTATTTGGTTCAGAATCTTTTTTTTCTAGATTTTCCTCCTTTAAAATTGGGTGCGTCTTATATTCCGGAACGTCTTATAGGGCGAAAAATACGGTATCTTGTTATAGTAAGGAAGAAACAGAGGGTGGAGCAAATTCTACACACCTCTTTGTTTGAATGGAAGTTACAATTAGATCAATACACAGTTCTCCATATGCATCTGAGAGCCCTACCTCATTGTCCTCTGATATGGCTGCAGCTGAGCAATGTGGTGCGGGTCATAGAGTCTCCAACTGGGACAGGATGGTGCCATCATTTTTACAGTCATCATGCTCAAGATAGATGGTGCAGGGTTTTTTTTATATATACAGTTTTGGGATGTGCCTGTTCCTTTTGAAAAAGGCTCCACTCACCAGTGACTGACACAGAATCATGCTCCGATCATGACCTGGGTGGGACTACTGTGATGAATTCTACATGGGGCTATTGTTGAAGAGTATCTGGAAATTTCAGCTGGTACAAAATATGGTGGCTTGATGTGCGGCCCTAGAATGGCACGTGGCACATCTTTGCTCTGTAAGTTTCATTGGTACCAGTTTGCTTACAGTACAATTCAAGATGTTGATTTTGAAGCCCTTCGTGGCATGGAGGCCAGGTTAGTTAAAGGACCACCTTCACCCAGTTACACCTGCCATCTGTGAAAGAGTTTTATTTATGTGACCAAGGAGATGGCCTTTTCTGCTGTGATGCCAGTTCTGAGGTGAGATTGGCCCCTTTCTTGATATCCTTCCGGATGTCCCTCAAAACATGGCTACTTAAGGATCTCAAGGAAATCTTGGTCTAATGGTCTAAAAGAATGGCCGCAGCATTTTTTTCTCTCTATTTAATAAATATTAACATTGCCTGATGTATTTTTAATTGTAATTGTTTTAATATTTTTATTGTACAGTAGTTTTTTTTATTGTGCACTTCCTACAGTTGCTTTTCTGTGTGATGGAAATAAATACATAAAATATCCACCACATCATTTTCTGTCTTACCAATTGTTACAATATCTGTGAAATAGGTTTGCCCTTTTAAGTAGCAGTATATGAAATGTGCTATGACAGAAAATTCATAGAAATGAACCTGCAAATCAGATTTTAATGACGTTGTTCTTTTCTAATGAATGTAAATCATGAAATCAGTATAAGGTGGGGTTTTTTTATGTTTTCAATTTCTTCAGAACTTGAAGAATCAAGACAGAAATGTCCGCCATGCTGGTATAAGTTTGCCCACAAGTACTTGATTTGGAATTGTTCTGATAGATGGTTACAAATAAAGAGAGTTATTCATTTAATTGTGATGGATCCATTTGTTGATCTTGGAATTACTATCTGCATTATTTTAAATACACTCTTCATGAGCATGGAACATTATCCAATTGATGACTCCTTCAGTAGCATTCTTAAAAATGGAAATCTGGTAAGTCAAATAGTTATAAATATAAATTATTTTATAATTCATAAAACTGCTAAATTCCAAGGAAGCTTTTCAAACATGGGTCTCTCTAAACTTTTTGAAAATATAAATCTGAGCCAGACGTCAGTGCCTTTTTAGCAGGAATCATCAATATAGCAAATATTGTTTTTTCCACCACAATAATGAAATCCTTCCTGAGATTAAAACTCGAGTCTATTTTATGGAATATGTGTGTTTCCCATGGCCCTGTTCCTTTTTTTTTTTCAGAATTATAGTTACAACCTTAGGACTGTAGAGGGAGTGCTGTTCTAATTGAGAATTGTGGAAGTTGAAGTCCCACAATCTAGGAGGCTATTTTTGTATGATTGAAAGTTGTTAATGTTGCCTTCAACAAAACCTTCCCTGGTTCATACCCTGTGCTTTGGTGTACGTTCTCCTGTACCTTAGCTCTTTTAAAATTATGTCAAGCCATGGGTTTCCTCAGTTGAAGCTGGAGCACAAATGAGATTTAAATAATTATTTTTTTTCACTGTATTTCAAGTATTGTTTCTTGAACTGTATGCCTACAAACAACAAACTAATACATGATGTTTTCATGGGAATGAATAACTGATTGCATTGTACATTTAGGTTTTCACTGGAATCTTCACTGCAGAGATGGTCCTCAAAATAGTTGCCATGGATCCTTATTATTATTTCCAAGAAGGCTGGAATATTTTTGATAGCATCATTGTCACCCTGAGTTTAATGGAGCTGGGCCTTCAACATGTGGAGGGATTGTCAGTCTTAAGATCTTTCAGACTGGTAAATATCTGACCTGTAGGGGGATATTTTCCCCCCCAGCATAGCTGCAATTTTTCTTAGGATAAAGATCCTTTTATGTGGATTGTGGATTTAGTGGATCTAGCAGATACCCGCAGATTAGCTAACTTAAGCAGGAAGACCTAATATCTTTGGAATTGACAGACTTCGTTTATCCTATTTGGAGATTGTTATAATAGAGCAGAAGTTTTATATTAGAAAAGCCAAACTAGGATTTTAGAACCTACCAAGATCTTCATTAGAGTTTTTGCAAACACTTGGATGGAATATACATATATACAATTATTTCCTTATAGGGAAACAGGCTGATTTGATGCATTGTCATTATATAGTCTGCTGGGTTCTGATTAGGCAGGCCTGTCAAACTGGCAGCCCACTGGCTGGATGTTTCACATGTAGGCCACGCCTCCCCCCGACTCCTCAAAGGCAAAAAAATATCGCAATCCATCACATGACATGATGGAGTTTGATACCCATGTGATTAGGGGAGAATGAAAACTCCCTGTTTAGGATGTGCATTTTGGATGAAGCAACCCCTTCACCCTAAAAATCCCCTTCATCTGGAATAAGTTGAAAATACTGGAGGGATCTACAGTTTACTCAGAAGGAAGCATTTTAGCCACTCTTACTAGAATAGAAAACCGATGTGGAATATGCAGGGGTGGTATTCGCTGACTTTCCCCACTGGTTCGCAAATGTGAGTGCAAGTGCTCACACTTCGCTTGCACGTGCACCATCCACGCATGCGTTCGTCCTTCTGCGCATGCGCTTTGGCTTGAAAAGGTGTCTAAATAGGATGGCATAGAGCCAGGGCGGATGGACAGCCCCAACCACGATTTCCACTACCGGTTCAGGCAAACCCGTCCGAACCGGCTGAATACCACCTCTGACAATATGTCATGTAGAGAGAGATCACTATTCTGTTTCCAGCATTAATAGCATCTAGCTACGTGGGCTCCAACGATAGAGAACATAAGTAACCTCTGTGGTAGGCAGGTGTTTGGTATAGGAAGGGCAGATTAAAAGGAAGCAGAATGAGAAGCTTTGTATTTCCCAGAAAGAGTTTCCCTGAAGAAATTTCTAGGCCATTCTCTGAATTGATTACAGCCTGGATTTCACAAGCATTCAGACAGATTAGCAGCAAGCCCCTTCAGATACAAGGCTGTCAAGTGTATGGCTCTTCCTTATACACAAACACACACTATGTGTTTTCTTCTAATCCTTGAGAAGGAAAGAAAACATAGCAGTTCATTGTCTCCATAGCATTCATAAGATACCTCCAAAACAAAGCTGCAAAAATTGCTACATTCACATTACAGGACAATGGTTTATGTTGCATGGGGAAGCACAGAAGTAAGGGCAGAAGCCAGACAAGAGGAGCAGGGACTTTGAAAGAACTCTTCCTATCTGTTTTCCTGCTCTATTGACAGCAGCAGCTATTGGAAGGAATGGCAACTTTCTGAAATAGCTACTACTGTCTTTCCCCGAAAATAAGACAGGTGTCAGCGTTCCAAATACCATGCATGAAATCAATCAGAGACCAAGGCAGAATCATCCTTAAAGTTCCATTTAATCATACAGGCATGTTAGTACGTCTGTGGAATTCCAACTCTGATTTTTTTCCTGGAATTCCACCCAGTTGAAAGTTCATGATCTTATCTCCACACCCATAATCCCATCACATGGTCCAATCCTTTTTTTCCACACTGGCATCTACACCCCTCTGCTTCCGGTCAGGTGTCGAGGTGCGGAGACAAAAGATGACCTTGACTTCTAGAAAGAATGACAACAATACATTCCACAAATCTACTCCTTTCTATTCCCCCCTCCCAGCTACTATACTAATGAAACAGCATAGGAAATTATAAGAAAGTGTGGTAGGCCAAAGATCCTAAAAGAACATAACTACAGGCCTGACAACAGGGCCTTATTTTCTTTTGACTCCCAAAATAAGTGCTTGGCCTTATTTTCAGGGAGGTCTTATTATTCTTGAGTACAGGAGGCGGCGAGCGGGTTCACCTCATGGCTTCTGCTGTATTGCAATATTTTCACGCAGGGCTTATTTTCGGGGAAGGGCTTATTCTAGTGCATACACTCAAAAGCCCGATTGGACTTATTATCCGGGAGGTCTTATTTTCAGGGAAACGGTAGACACCAATGAAATAGAAGACAGTTGGGATTGTTGGGACGTCCTGTTGTCTCTTTCGGCCAAAGCAGAAATTGTCACAGAGGCAGCAAGGTCCATGGCCAAATGGGAGCGTGTGGGGAGCAGTCCTGCAAATCACTGACCTGCCTCAGAGTCCTCCTGCAAGGGAGTAATGTGTTTCCAAGAGGAACACTTGACAGATCATCTCGATCTGGCTTCAGCTTTGATTCAGCAGCAGGCTGGCTCTACAATGGCGGTTCCATGTAAGGACGCAAATTCTACAAAAAGATTTAACAATCCATTTTGATGCCGTGGTGAGGAAGGTCTGTGGATGAGGCTTTAGTTTTCCCTCCAAAAATTGCTGCTGGTAAAGAAAGAATATTGGATGATTTGGGTGGGTTTTTTTTAAAGCATTAATATATTTTCTCAGTTCGTGCTAGCAATCAGATGCACATCAACAATTTTTTTAAAAGCAAGGAGTCTAGGAAAATTGGAACATGTATTTTGTTTGGCAATTGTTACTTAAAGAAGGCTGTGTTTTCAGAGCTGTAACTAAAGCCCATTGTTCAGAATGTAACACATGTAAGTAGAGTAGGGCACACCATCCCCACCCACCCCCCGATGTGTTTGTGTTTATTTCAACTACAGGTTTTGGTAAAATGGGGTTCACTTTTATGGTGACATAGAAGCAGAGTTCTGATTTGTTATTTTTTTAAAAGTGGATTGGAGAATTTTAAAGTATTCTGAGAGTCAATTAACAATAAGAATGACGACAACAAAAACCCACTGCTGACAATTGACAGTTTTGCGATCTGAGAGGGTTTGCGGTGTTATAAAAGGGTACCAGAGGAAGTAAAACAATTCGCAGGCTACACATTTACAGCTAATAGTGGGGTCTGGTGGTTCTTTGCATTTTAGCCAGCCTGTATCAATTCCTCATTTATATAAATTATATTCATTTTTCTTACATATGAATTCTTCATTACTGTTTTCAGCTTCGAGTGTTCAAACTGGCAAAGTCTTGGCCAACTCTAAACATGCTAATAAAGATCATTGGGAACTCAGTTGGAGCTTTAGGAAACTTGACCTTGGTGCTAGCTATCATTGTCTTCATATTTGCTGTGGTTGGTATGCAGCTGTTTGGTAAAAACTATGAGAATTTTAAATGCAAAATTTCAGAAGACTGTACACTTCCACGCTGGCACATGAATGACTTTTTCCACTCATTCTTGATCGTGTTCCGAGTTCTTTGTGGAGAATGGATAGAAACCATGTGGGACTGTATGGAGGTTTCAGGTCAACCCCTTTGCCTGACAGTTTTTATGATGGTGATGGTGATTGGAAACCTGGTGGTAAGTAACTATGGAGATTCTCACTTATTCAGCTCATGGTTGTCCAAAATGTGCTTTTCAAAAGGCAACTGGACTTCCTTTGTTTTTTTTTCCTTGAAGATGTTTTGCTTCTTATCCAAGAAGCTTCTTCAGAGCTGGAAAAAACAGTCTTCAAGGAAAAAACAAAGAAAGTCCAGTTGCCTTTTGAAAAGCACCTTTGGTAAGTATTTGTAGACACTGTTGTATACAGCTGTTATGGGATTGTTTCTGTGTTGTCTGATACTATATAGCTCTTATTGTTGATGAGGTCAGCTAATTACCGTATTTTTTGGAGTATGAGACGCACTAAGACTTTGAAGAGGCAAATTTTAAAAAAAAGTTTTTGCACTCTGCAGACCTCCCAAAAATGGCCCCTTTTTCATGAAAACCCAGTGCTCCTGGAGGGTGGAGGGGGGGTAGGGGGCCCCAGGAGCACTCTGAAAGCCTCCTAAAGACTATGCACGGCCATTTTAGTGAAGGGGGGGGGTTTCTGGAGGCAAAAAAATGCTGTATTCAGTGTATAAGACTCACCCAGATTTTCAGCCTCTTTTTTGAGGGAAAAAGGTGCATCTTATACTCCGAAAATGCAGTAGTTTTGTTGAGAAAACTGCTGTCGTACATTCCCACCAAAATTTAGAATCCATGAGAGCTACTAAGTACTCTTTTCAAATGTCTTTTGAATAATCAGAAAGTTACAGGGAATTTCAAAGATACCTGTACAGTAATCTTTCCTACATCTTTCCACAATTGAGCCCAAAATTCATGTTGCTTAGTGAGAAATTTGTTAAGTGAGTTTCGCCCCATTTTACAACTTTTCTTGCTGCATGTGTTAAATGAATCACTGCAGTTGTTAAATTAGTAACAGAGTTGTTAAGTGAATCTGGTTTCCCATTGGCTTTACTTGTCAAAAGGTCGCAAGAGGGATTCCATGATCCCAGGGCACTGCAACGGTCATAAATGTGAATCGGTTGTCAAGTATCTGAATGTAAATCAAGTGACTGAGGGGAGGCTGCAAAGGTCGTAAGGGTGAAAAATCACTTTTTGTTAGTGCTGTTGTAACTTCTGCAATTTTAGATAGCTGTCACAGCCTAAAAGTGCTGTGATGGACACAGGGTCGATTCTGGCATAATGCTAAACTTAAAAGTCTATGCATCTCAAATTCAAATATTGTACCTTTGATTTCCTCTATTGTAATTGCAAAAATATGGTGGGCAGTCTTTTTGTTTGTTTGTTTCAAGTAATTAAATTGCACATTTACAGGCTTCATAAGCAAAGCAAGAATATTTTATTACTTGCCTGGTGAAAACAGTAAAATATTACTACTTTGCTATGTTTTAACCATCCATAGTTTGCAGTACAGACATAATGTAGATTAGATATAATGTTAGTTGTTGTGGTTAATTTCAACAGGAAGGGAAACTTGTGATCTCAGAGAAGAAAGTGTGCAAATGTTTTAGAAATTACATTGGTTCAAAAAGTCACCTGTGGATAGAGAGAGAGGAAGATTCCAAACGTATCTAGCTTAGACTGTATTAGCAGACCTGTATTTTAGTTATATGTTTGTGTTGCTTCAGTTCTTTTCATCACACAGATTCTCCTTGCTTTTTTTTCTAGAAGTTAATTTGTTATTTTCCAACCATTATACCATCCCGTTCTATCTTCAAAAACAGTGCTGATCTGGTGTTACCAACCAGCTAATTTACATCCTATTATACAAATGTTTTTTTTTAATAGATTGACCTACTATGACCTATTCTGGTTAAAGACTCCCCTCCCTCTCCCCACACACAAATCCTGCAAGCAAATTTGATTTCATGTCTGCCAAAGTTGAAAACCTAGTATCAGTAATTGTTTTTTTTTCACTATGATCAGAAACTAAAAGGTGAATGCATGCAATTGGTAGAAAGTCAAAAGCAATAAGTCAAAATGATTAACTAGAGAGGAGAAAAAAATCTAATTAATTTATTTCCATACTCCATCCTCCAGCTTCTAAACCTCTTCCTGGCATTATTATTGAGTTCTTTCAGTTCAGACAGCCTTGCTGCTCCAGAGCAGGAAACTGAAGCAAATAACCTACAGATTGCTATATCAAGAATTCAGAGGGGAATAAATTACATAAAGAGGAAGATATGTGAATTTGTGCAAATTGTTTTTTTGCAAAGATGCAAGGCCACTTCTGGATTAAGTGCAGCTGGTCAACAAAACGATAAGAAAGATAAGTGCATTCCCAACCACACCATAGTGGAGATCAACCAAACTTCTGGCTATCAGAAGCCTAGAATGACTACCAGCTGCGTGGACAACACTGATCACATGTCATTTATAAACAACCCAAATATTACTGTGACTGTACCGATAGCAGTGGGAGAGTCTGATTTTGAACATTTCAACACAGAGGAACTTACCAGCATATCCGAAGTTGAAGAAACTGAAGAAGTAAGACATTATTTTATACAGTAATATTGTTTTGTATGCTTGAGTTATTTTTGGGTGTATACCATAGTGCCATTAGTTTTCTGTGACTTAAATCTTTTAAAGGATTCTTAATTTTTCAATGAAGCGAAATCTCTTTTTTATTGGACTAATTGGGAGAGGTGCTGTTCATTCATGCACGGCCAGTAGAATTGAAAAGTAGAGCATTGCAGCAATTTACTTCATTTGTATCATTTGTTTAATGACACGAGTACACAAATGGCATAAACAACTGGAGAAATTTTGTCTAGTGGCTATGAAGTCTGTTGTGTCAAAAGCTGGTAAGTTGGGGTTTCATTGAAATTACTGTTTTTATCTGCATATTAATATTGACTTGTGACCATTAAACAGTGATAACCTAATTATCTTGTGATCATGTAGTACAAGACTATGTATGGTATGTGTCCTTTCATTCACAAAATGGCACCTAACATGTATCTGCATATTGTTAAGTACACCTGACAGATAAAATATAACATATCTGCAAAGAGTTGTGTGAAATACAGATTTCACCACAGACTGAAAGTTAGGGAGGAGATGATGTGTGGAGCATTCTTCAGAATTGAAGAATTCTGTCAACATGCTGTTCTTGAATCTACAAACTTCAAATCAATGGCTGGATTAGGTTCATCAGGGTGACTGACTCATTTTGGTAGGTTCAAGATGTCCCTCTAGGGGGGGAAAAAAGGAAATATGACAGGACCCAAAAGGAAAACTCACACGAAAACTCAGACTTCTAGTGGCACTTGGCTTAGAAGATTACTTTAGTTCAGAAATTCTTTAGTTTGGTAAGGCAAGTAATTCTCCCAGGATAATTCAAACAATCTGAAACCAACTGGGTATTCATAAGATTTATCATGTCTGAAATCAAAATATGTTGCAGTTAAATCATTAAAAAAGAGTCAGGTACATTTTTAATAGGCAAAAAGTATATTTGGAAAAGATTTTGGCTTTCTATAGTATAGGGAGACCACTATATCTGAAGTCTGACTTCTCATAATGGATTTCTCAGTAACTTTTAAACTTTTTTTCAGCCCAAATATCTAGGACAATGATGGCCAACCTTATTTTCCTTGGGTGCCAAAAGTGCTGACACCCATAATCCAATGCCCCCCTACAGGTCCCGCCCCCTACTCATGATAGCCTCCTGGAACAAAAAATGGGGCGCAGGGGGGGAGGCCCGCATCCCACCACCACCTATGCATGCAACCTCCCCACTCCCCCTGTATAACTACAATTCACCTGAAAATCAGCTGGCCAGCAGGAGGCGCGCATGCATGCACAGTGGAGCTGACCTGGGCGATGGCTCGCGTGCTTGCAGAAATGGCTCAATGTGCCACCTGTGGCATATGTGCCATAGGTTCAGCATCACGGATCTAGGAGATTATATCTTTAACAAAATGCTGAAATGGGCTATGACTTGACTTAATAAATGGATGAATATAAAATGCTGTTGTGTTTGAAGTAGGAACTAGTCAAAATTTTGAAAATAGTTAGACGCCTGGCCCCTTTGAGGTTAGTGTTCACCGAAGTAACACTAATTACAATAACAATCAGGTAATAATATTTTATTTATTTAGATTTATATTCCTTCAGGAACTCAAACTGATCTACCTACCGTATTTTTCAGAGTATAAGACTCACCAAGGTTTTGAAGAGGCAAATTTAAAAAAAAGTAGGTACCGTAGGTAGATAGAGGGATAGAGAGGGAGAGAAAGAAAGAGAGAGAAATACAGTAGGTAGGTAGGGAGAGAGAATAGGTAGGTAGGTAGGTAGATAAAGGGATACAGAGAAAGAGAGAGAGAGAGAGAGAGAGAGAGAAAGAAATACAGTAGGTAGGTATGGGGAGGGAGAGAGTGTGTGTAGGTAGGTAGGTAGGTAGAGAGATAGTGAGAGAGAAAGAGAAAAGAGAGAGAGAAATACAGTAGATAGTTAGGGAGAGAGAGTAAGTAGGTAGGTGGGCAGATAGAGGGAGAGAGGGGGTATGTAGGTAGGTAGGTAGAGGGATAGAGAGAGAGAAATAGAAAGAGAGAAATACAGTAGATAGGTAGGGAGAGAGAGAGAGAGTAGGTAGGTAGGTAGATAGAGGGATAGAGAGAGAGAGAAATACAGTAGGTAGGTAGGGAGAGAGAGTAGATAGGTAGGTAGGTAGATGTTTCCAGGTGTATTTATCCATGTGCTGGAGAAGGAAATTGCTGACAATCTGCAGCACCTAAGACTTTGTTCCTGCTGGCACAGCACTTGATCAATGTAATTCTCATCAATCAGTTAAAGAGCTTTCCTAAAGGAAAAAAAAGTTTTTGCACTCTGCAAACCTCCCCAAAATGGCCCGTTTTTCACGAAAACGGGCCTGTATTTTTTTAAAAAGGCATGAATAGCCTTGGGGGGGGGCTTGCAGAGTGCTCCTAGGGGGTGGGCCCCCCAAAAATGAGCAAAAACAGGCCGTTTTTCATAAAAATGGCCCCGTTTTTTGTCAAAAAAATTGTATGCATAGCCTTATGGAGGCTTATAGAGTGTTGCTGGGGGGATCAAAAAACAGCCCGTTTTTCACTCATTTGTGCCCTCCCTAGCCCCAGAAGCTCTCTGAAAGCCTCCATAAGAGTATGCCATTTTGGTGAAGGGGGCAGGGTTTTCGCGAGGCAAGAAATGCTGTATTCAGGGTATAAGACGCACCCAGATTTTCAGCCTCTTTTTTGAGGAAAAAAGGTGCGTCTTATACTCTGAAAAATACGGTGGGTATCTTTTCTCCCTCACAATGGTCTCGTGGGATAGAGACTAATCATATGTCACCCTGTGAGCTTCCATGGTTAAGGATGGAATTGAACTTGGATCTTCCCAAACTAATGGGGAGATTGGATTATGGAAGTAGGATTTTGCCCTAGTGCGGGAAGGCGGGCAGCTAATAAATTTTACAAGTAAATAAATAAATGCCAGGTGTCTTTTCCTCCATAAGTAGGCCTTCCTCATTCTCCCAAGAATTTTGAGCACGGGATGTTATTATTCACCTTCACTTCTTTATTTGTGCACATAAATAGTATCCTGTCCTCCAAGTAGAGAAGCGTCTTCATTGTTTATCAGCTGTTGGCAAACCCTGAATGCTGTAGGAGATGAGGCTAGTTGAGGTTGGAGCCAAAAACACCATTTTCCTTTTCTCCCTCTTTCTGCCAACCCCTTTCTTTTTATCTAGCCATCTAGCAAACTGTTAAAGGAGGGCCACTTTATTCTTGCCAAAAGTCTGTTAATGAACAGAATTTATTTTCAGTTTAGGTCCAGTGCCACTTGATGTTCTAATACGGTACATTATCTTCTCCTGCTGAACTACTTTCAGTCACAAAGGGCACTTGATACCAACATGATTATGAGAGTAAGGGGCAGAGAATAAGGTGCAAGAGAACAGTGGATGAACAATTTTATTTTATTTTTTGCTCCAAGTTGAGAAGCTTTGGACAAACACAGACAAACTTTTCTTAGACTTCGTTAGATTAATGGAAACAATTCAGCTTCAGATCAAATTTTGTTCACATTATTGCTTTTGCTTATTGTGATTAAGATTGTGAATATCATGTTTGTATAATATATGGTTCAATATCCAACTTTAGAGATGCACAGGAAAAGAAGGGAATTGAAGGTTACTGCAAGTTATCTTACATGTCTAATATAATGAACATATTTTATTTATGTATTCATTATTATTTTGATAAATAACTCAAGACAACTAACATACCTCACACTTACTTTTCCTATTTTCCCCAGTTCTGTTTATTAAGCAGTTAAAATCCCACAGCATCCATGTGAGTTTGCTGGAATGTCCCAAGGTTGCATAGCTGACTTTCTCTTTCCTTATCCTACAAGAGTTTTTCAAAAGGAAAATTTCCACCCTGTAGAAAAGTGTAATGCACAGATTCATCTATTTGGAATTGACTTGTTCTGGATTGACATACATTTTCCTGGAATTGCTCTGTGGAGGTTTCCACAGCTGCCAGTATTCCTTTTTGTTGATAATTGTGTCAAAGTCTTTAATAAACATAGTAAAACTTTTTTAATATTTAAATTTTACAAAACACATGAAAGTTGACACAAGCTAATCAAGTACAGAAACAGCAAATAAAGAAGAAGAAAAGCAAAAGTGCAGAAAGAAAGAATTAAAAAAATAGAATTTTTCAATTTGCTTTATAGCGAATATGAGTACGTTTAAAAATTCTCTATTACTATATGATTATAAAAAAGTAATAAACATAGTAAAAATGAATGTAAATTAAAGTAGAAGAAAGAAAGTCCAAAAGGTGCAGAATAAAGAAGAGAAAAAAAGACAACAAAGACAATAATGAAGTGTTTCCAACCTTCATCATACATAGAATAAGCTAGTATGCTAACTTTTCACCGTCGTTTAAAGTTACAAAAAAAAAAAACCCTATCATCTTCCTATAGCCTAACTTTTGTAAGTAAACCCAATCTAGAAATCGTCACCTTTTCAATTCCAATTCAGCAAAAAATCCATTAGGGACTTTTGCCAGAAATATCAAATAAATAGTTTATCCCTGATCAAATAGTCCCAACTTTGTATTCTTTTTTTTTTCCTCTGCAAATCTTGACTTTTAAATAATTCCTATGGCATTTCAGGATTTGATATTTCATCACTCTTTGGATTTAAAAGGAGTCATCAAAGGTTTTACCAGCCTACATTGTAAATCCCATTGTAGGAAGTTAGCACACACTCCTCTCCTAGAAGAATGACATACTATAGGAAATATTAAAAAGGCAGAATATTATGTTTCCCTGGATGAGAAAAGGAGAAACATGTTTTAAAGACAAAGTAGCTCCCTGTCCCACTCCCCTTCAGCTCCAGGGTGATGGGATTAAGACACGGCCCTCAGGACATGACAGGATTAGCCCTCTACTCATTTTACCACATGGCACCTGGGAAGATTACAGCATCCAGCAAGGCTCAACCAAGCCTGGGACACAGACAGTCTACAAAGTTAGGTAAGACCCCCGCCCCCTGGGAGTCTGGCAGCCAATGGGATACATTTCTTACACAGGAACAGGAAGCTCTAAGGTTGGGCCCAACAGAGTGTATAAATATCTCTCTTTCTCCCACCCATGTGTTTTTTTTTTCCCGGGATCTCAAACCATGTGGTCCTGTCTACCATTAAAACCATCTTTCCAAACAGCCACCATTATATCCAGTGTCTTTTTCCCCACTTGGAACTGAACCCAGATGGACATTTCTTCCAACACCGTAAAGAGGCATTGTCCAGGATTTCTTGTCAAAGCTATTTCATGCCCAGATTTTCTTGATTTGCCTTTGGTATTCCTATTTTGGTAATCTCGATTTTATTCTCTTCCGTTCCCTGACTCTATAATGTCTTGAGTGGGGAGAGGGGTTTCTCTGTATCTTCTAAAGGTTTATCCAATTAAATTTGTATCCTTATAGAAATATTAGTTATTAATATTTCAGTCCATATTTCAAAAACTTCCTTATAGATAAGATAAAATTATAATTGGCTTAGCCACTTCAACACTTTTTCTGCCTGGTCCTTTAGTTACCTCTAGTGTCCATTTGCAGGCTTCATTGAGCCTCAATTTCTAATATGGGTTTTAGTTCCATTTCAATCATTTTCCCCAAGTATATTGAATAAATTATATACTTATATTTCAAATCGTGCAGCAAAAATAATCAAGATTCCAAATCTCTCTAGTCTCCCACTCCATCTAAAACTTTATTAAATCCTCTTTTTCTTTTTGCTTTTTGCCATTACTTCTGCTTTTTTGTATATAATTTTAAATTCTTAAATCTCTGTTTAAAATTTCTTAAATCCAAATAAGGTAAAACTTGCCAGGTTTCAAATTAAGCTTCCTGCTTTGAAAATCTCTAATATTCATAAAATGGTTAAATTGAACATTTCCAAATGTAACTAGAAAGTTCTGCCGACTTGGTGTCCTTTCCACTGCTGAAAAGAGCAAAGATGTTGTCTGCCTCAGCTCCTAGTGCTCAAACCTGTGGGAGATGTATTTTTTATGATCCCCTAGATTCTAGGGTCTAGAAAGAAGCTGCCATTCAGAGCCCTCATGGTGATCTCTCTATCTCTTCCCCAGAGAGATTGGAAGGCCTCATCTACTGGCTCATCTTTAGTTATTCACAGTAATGGTCATCTCTCCTCATTCGCCCAGGTGTCTTCGACCAGGCATGGCTCACACTAGAAGCCACAGCAAGCAATATTCCTAATGTGTACTTTTTAAAAAATTGAGTGTTTATTCACTTGCTATGTTTTTCCTACTTTTCACAGTTTTTTTTCTTTGAATATTGTAGTAGAAACGTTTGAAACCATGATCATCACATTTACTGAAACAGAAACCAATTATTTGTGTCTTCAATCCTGTTTCCTATCATTCTTACTTCTCACAGGACTTAAATCAAGCAGGATCATTCAAGAATGCACCTCTAGTGCTTTTAAACAAGGCAGATCATCATGTGTCACCTCTTTTGAACAGGTTGTCTTAGCAAATCTACATGTTCCATGTTGAATAACACTTGACTGGCATGCATGCTAATAATCAGTTTACAATATCTGCCACTTCCATCCATTGCAAATGAATAGAAACATGTATGAATTGATCTTGTATTTGAGTCATGTGACTTGCATTACAGCATGATCAATGATCAATATTCACCATGTCTGACTATTGTTACATAGCATTTTAATGCATGGTCTATGGTCTTTTCTATAGGAAGTAAACTACTGAACATAACCTAATTGAATATTACAACCTTAAAATTCTAATGTGATATTTAATTTTCTATTACCGGTATATTCACTGGAGCTTTTTTTCTAAATTGAAGATTTTTTTTGCTTAGCCTTAGAGTAGAAAACAATAAATTACATACAGATTTTGATGGTACAAATTAAAGTTTTTGTCCATAAACCACTCAAGGCTGTGTTAAATTTATAACATGATTGCTACATGTATAAGTGACTGTCCTGCTGCCTTCTGAGGAAACAATTAGGTCTTTTGATAAGTATAAAACAATACTAACTATACTAACAATGACTAACTATAACTACAACTATTACTATAGGTATTAAGCGGAAAACCCATCCTGAAAAGTATCTGAGGTAATTCCATCTTCAATCATAACTTGAGTGTTTTTATACCTAGAAAAAAAAGACAAATTCTCTAATTTTTATTAGAATTCTGGGTGCATAACTCAGAAACTTTAGGTGGCTTGCTCAGGCATAGCCTCTTACAGCATCCCAGCTTCATCTAGCCAGTGTTATGGCATTACAGAGGTACCATTCGAGCACTTGTATTATTTCTATCATTCCCGATGCCCTCCCTTTCACTCTCCCCATGCTTTCCTTTCTCCTTACAGTCCTGGCTTGCCTCACTCTCTCTCTCTGCCCCCCACCCCACTCCCCAATCCTCTGCCTTTCTTGACACTTCCCTTAGCTGTCCTACTACAGCAAGGGACTTGTGTGAAAGGTGGAGAACATGTTTTCACAGTTCTTGTTGAACCATTAAATTCTTCCTTCTCTTCTAACTCTTTATCTCTCCTTGCTGGCCCGATGAACTCCATTTCATAGTATTTTTGAAATTGGATTTCCTGATTCCTGTGGGTTCAGGAAACAGACACAGTTCCTCACTATTATTATTCCCCAAAACAAGAACAGGCTTGGCTTCTGGCTTTTTCCACGGAGATTATTACAATTGATGATCTTCTGGGATTGATATAAACTGGCATAGTCAATCACAAATCTTTTCTATGTCTGATCCAGGGATGGAAAGCTCCAGACATATGTGCAGGGTACCATACTCAATTTAAAGGGAGGAAGGCAGGGCCTAGTGAGAGGCTGACTCAGTGAATGATGAGGGGGAAAATAGTATAATGGGGAAAGAAGAGCTGTGATGAGGAAAGGTTGAAAAGAGGGCAAAATAAGAACTTTATTGTTCTGAAATGGCACCATTCAGACCCATTCTCAAATGTTCTGCTGAAAAACTGAGAAAAGTGACTAAGATTGAAGGAAAAAGAAGAAGATGGGAGTAACTATTTATTAAACAACAATTAAAAACAATCTGAGATTATCTAGCATGATAGAAGTATCTAGCTACTTAAAACATTTTCTGTTACCTTTGTTTTATAATCCAGTTCAGAATGAATATGTCCACTTCAGTCATTGTCATAACATTTGGTGTAAGAAAAATGTCCATATTAGAATGATGGAAGCAAAAACATTACCGCTCAGCCTACAATAATAAGGAAAGTGATATATGATTATTTTAACATAGACACAATGCTTATAACCTCTTGTTGTGAGTGCTTTGCAATTCTTATATTGCATCATCAAATCATTTGTGTAACAGGCAAGGAACTGAATACAAGCGTCTTGTATTCAGGGCAGTTTATCTGCTCTTTAGTCATCTGAATGGAAGAGTTTCCATTTCCTCATAAAGTAGCATAAGATTAAATAATATGCAGAGGCGGGATTGTTATAATAGCAATAGCACTTAGATTTATATATTGCTTCAAAGTGCTTTTACAGCCCCCTCTAAGCAGTTTACAGAGTCAGCCTATTGCCCCCAACAATCTGTGTCCTCATTTTACCCACCTCAGAAGGATGGAAGGCTGAGTCAACCTTCAGCCTGGTGAGATTTGAACTGCCAAATTGCAGGCAGCTGGCAGTCAGCAGAAGTAGCCTGAAATACCGCACTCTAACCACTGTGCCACCTCGGCTCTAATGAATCATTTAGGGGGGGGGGGGAAAACTATTGACCAATTTGGCCTCCCCATTGTCTCCTCACTTCTACATATAAATTCCCTTTTTGGAATCAACAATGCTATAGAAACTTACCTCAGTTCAGACAACCTCAGTTCAGACAACCAGCTGAGAGGCTTTCTCCAAGAGTTGACTCTGGTAGCATTCTTCCCCAGCCAAGATGAGAGAAAATGTCCCTATCATATCTTTTGTTCTGGCCATCAGTGATTAGGACAAGTGTTGGCAAAAGTATCAGTGAACCCAAGGCCTATACAGCCTTGTCAGCCTTGTGCCATAGGCGTTCAAACTCCAGTGGTTCTCATTAGGAGAGCATAGACCATATATTTGAATATCTAGTCTGTAGTTTGTTTCTCACCCAGGTAATTATAGGAAGACAATTTCAAGGAAGAGCATGTAGCAGGATGATGCAGTCACATTCTCTTCCTTGTGAAATGTCAATGCGTGGGTTGGATAATGCAGCCAGTGAAGCTGTGGTAGGTAAACAGTCATATGTTATAAATAAATATTTTGTTTTCATTCACATTGTACTTGTGGGCTTCCTTTTTCTTAAAAAAAAGGGGGGAACTGAATGAAAAACAAAATAAATGTATAAGTGCATGTATTTTTATTTTAAAGAATAAAATAAAAATATATATTTTATTCTGTGTTTTTTGTATCTTTCCAATTGAAAAAGAGAAAATTGGATTGCAGCAATATTGGTCTGAATGATCCTATATTGTTTTAAATATGCTTTCATCGTTCATTATATTCATTCAGCTGTGTTGCATTGAACTCATTTCAGATGTTATACTATATGGTAATTGTTAGATCGGGTAATGGAAACACACACATAGGCTAACGGTAACAACAGCTCTTTATTAACTCAGTAGCAACTATGTACAATCCAGCAAAGGTTGAGTCTGTCAGACCCTTCGACCAATGAGATTAAACCTCTGTTCCTACCGGAACAGAGGACCTTGGTGGAAACCATTATAGCTGATGCTAGTATCTAACACCCCTCCCCTCTTAGATAGAGTAATCCGACTGGTTACGTAGTCACGCAGGTGTGCGGGCTTTTTGGTAGCTCTGCCTGACCTGCACAGTTCAGTCGGAGGGTGTTCTTTGGCCGGGTCGGACAGACCTGTTTGCTCCGCAGCTCTGCTTGATGGAAGCTTCTGGAACCTTTCACAGGTCGCGGCTGGAGCTTCTAGAGCGGAGCTCGCTGCAGGCCTGCAACACAACTAGATAAGTTCCCCAGTACCCTCAGGCTTGAGCTGCTTGGGATGGAGTGAGTTCTAGCTCCGTTTGGGTAGGGCTTTGACTAACTCGTGCAGGAGTTACCTCTGGTTGTTTAAGAGTGGAGTTGGAGAGATGGCCACGGAGTTGCCTTCTCCAATTCCGACCATCCTCAAGCTCTACAAGATAAGAGGGAGGCCCGGTGATGCCTATCACTGTGGCAGGAATCCACAGAGTTCCCCTGGCATAATTGTGGGCGTATACCAAATCCCCTATGCTAAATGTCCAAATCTTGCTTGCGGAGTCAGGGGGCGATGCTGCAGAATAGTTTGGGTGTAGCCGGTCTAAGTGGGACCTTTGCCAGTGACCCATGAGAAGCTCGGAGGGGCTTCTCCCTGTAGTGGCACTAAGTGTGATGTGCTGAATTAGCAAATAGTGGTCAACCCGTGTTTGCCAATCTCCCGGGCCCATCCTAGAGAGGGCCCCTTTTGCAGATCTCACCATTCTCTCCGCCTGACCATTGGAGGCCGGATGGAATGGTGTGACCAGGGCATGTATGATACCCTGTGTTGCTAAGAAGGTCTCAAATTGCATGGCTGTGAATTGGGGCCCGTTGTCAGAGACCAGGATGTCGGGCAGGCCGTGTGTGGAGAAAAGTCTCCATAGTATCTTGATGACCGCTTCTGCCGTAGTGGAGGTCATCAGGACTACCTCTAGCCATTTCGAGTAGGCGTCCACAACTACGAGGAAAGTCTAGCCATTAACTGGGACAGGAAAATCAATGTGCACCCTAGACCATGGTGCTTGAGGACGCTCCCACTCCTTAGCGGGCGCCTCTGGGGGAGCTGGTCTGGACTCCTGACATGGTGTGCAGGTGGCCACCCATTCTTCGACCTCCCTGTACATGTTAGGCCACCACACGTAACTCCTGGCCAAAGACTTCATCCTGACAATTCCAGGATGCCCTACGTGTAAAGCCTCTAATACTGCAATGCACAGTTTGGGTGGAATAACAACCTGGTTCCCCCACAGCAAATAGCCATTAACAATGCTTACAATGGTACATTTTGAATTCAGACCCAACAGGCCCCTTGGGCCACCCCCTCCACACCCAGTTCAAAATTTGTTTGATGGTGGAGTCTTTTGCAGAATGGCGGACAACGTCACTAGACGAGACAAGACCAATCTCTAAGCAGTCAATGAGCAGAACTGGCATCTTGGGGGTAGGATCAGCAAGAAGTTCTCGTAGCAGGCAGCAGCTCAAGGTGTCAGTGTGCCCTAAAGTGGCAACTGGTCGGTGAACGAGGCGGTAGGAGTAGGCAGCTAAGAAAATGGTCCATCTGGTCATCTGTGGTGATAATGACACAGGAGTAGGTCGGTCCCCAGCCAGCAAGCCCAGCAGTGGTTTATGGTCCGTAATTAGTTCGAAACAGTTCATAAACATTTGAAAAGTTGCGCCTCATTTGCAGCCAATACCAAGATGTCGTCGAAATAGGGGACGACTCCTGGAATCCCCTGCAAAAGTCGTTCCATGATGCTTTGGAACAGTCCAGGGGCGATACCAATGCCGAATTGACATTTGAATGCACCCCTGTGCGGATGTAGTAGGTGCTGTACAATGGGTATAGGGTAAGCGCTTTGTTGTAGCGCTTTATTGATTGTGCATTTGTAGTCTGCGCAGATGCGGACAGACCCATCAGATTTGACAGGTGTCACTATAGGGGTCTCCCAGCGTGCTTGATCAACTGGCTCTAGGATTCCCTGGCCTACGAGCTTGTCAATTTGCAGATCAATTTTGGGGCGGGGAGCGAAAGGTACTCTCCTGGGTTTTAGCCTTATTGGGGCTATGTTGGGGTCCAAATTAAAAGAGATTTGAGTCCACACATACTTACCCAGACCGGTGCCGAAGATGTCCTCGAACTCCTTAAAAATCGCTTCAGCACTCTCATCTTTCAAAGCGTTGATACCGGTCACTTCTAGGCCCAAGACTTCGACCCAGTCAAGCCCCAGGAGGCTCTGCAGGTCACTGCTGACCACTGTCACTGGGAGCTGGCCCCTTTACTTCTTGAATTGCACCTGGAAGGTGCCCTGGCCCACGATGGGGACTCAGTTCCCCTGGTAATCGCGAAGGCGGATGTTGGGCATGTAGATGCTGCTTCTTCAGGCTAGGGATAGCCCACTTGAGTGTAGACTGCGGCATGATTGTCAACGATGACCCCGTGTCGATCTGTATCTTGCATGGAGAGCCTTTGATGAAGACTGTGACCTTCAGCCTTTTTGGCTGCCTAGTGCAGACTTGGCCAATTGAGGTGTTGTAGGTGATTCTGGTGTCGCCCTCTGAGCACCGTGGTGGCTTCTGCCATGCCCCTTGGGTGGGCCTTTGCTGGCGGTTGGATCAGCTTCTTGGTTGCCAGGTCATTGTGGGGTGCTCGCTTCTGCAAACTTTGGCGATGTGCCCCTTTCGCTTGCAGCGCTGGCAGGTAGTGTTGTGGAAACGGCAACCAGATCGGGCATGGTCTCCTCTGCAGCTAGCGCAAGGCGGGAAATGCTGTTCGAATTTGCACACCGGCTTGGTGCGGCTACTGTTCATGCAGCAGCTGTCATCTTCGCCTTCTGAGCTCTCAGCCTCTGCAGCCTTGCGATGAACGCGTGTGTTCTTTTGTGCATCTTGTGGAGTGCTTTGGCGCTGCAGGGTTTCTGTTGACTTGACAGCCGATTCGGATGCCCTGGCTTCATCCAAGACAATTTGTAGAGTGAGGTTAGATTTGGTGAGTAACCTCCTCTGTAAATTAATGTCCCCCACACCGCATATGATGCGGTCAAGAATAAGCTCATCAAAGTGTCAGAACTCGCAGTATGCTGTGGCCTTTTGTAGTGTCGCAATGTACTCGTTGATTGATTCGCCCTCCTTCTGGTTGCGAGTATTAAATTCGTGCCGGCGGACGTGCTTAGAAGAGCTTGGGAGCGTAGTGAGTCCTCAGCGTCTGCTGGAACACGGATCAAGTGATCAATTGTAACGGCGTTGGTTCTGACAGGTCTTTGGCAGTTTTGAACACTTCCTGTCCACAGAAACCGAGGAACATGTTCTTCTTGCGGCCTTCAGACAGGCCCATGAGGTCGTTGGCTTCGAGGAAGCAGTCGAACCTCAGCATATACGACTCCCAGTGCTCGGTGACTGGATCATATGGAGTCGGTGGGGCGTGCATGGCCATTTTGTGTTCAGATGGCGTTTTTGAGTTTGCCTCTCAAAAATGGCTGCTCGAAGCCACACTGACCTCCGGGCTGGATTTACTTGCTGGATTGCTCCACTCTTTTTGGTTCGCCTAGTTGCCTTCCAATCCCATCCTCATCGCCAGTGTTAGATCGGGTAATGGAAAGGCACACACAGGCTAACGGTAACATTAGCTCTTTATTAAATGCAACAAGTGAGAACAATCCAGTGAAGGTTGAGTCTGACAGCAGCCCTTTTATAGGGAGCTGTCAGATCCTTCGACCAATGAGATTAAACCTCTGTTCCCACCGGAACAGAGGACATTGGTGGAAACCATTATAGCTGATGCTAGTATCTAACAGTGATAACATTGCAACAGATTGGAAAATACCATTACCAAAACTAATTTGCTTTATTTTGGAAACTCATATATGTCGATTGTTTATCCTGTTTGTATCAGTTCCGTCCTTGCCCAGAACGCTACATTAAATCACATTTACATTTGTGATGATGTTTTCAAGATTGGTAGATATCAAATCAATATAGTCACAATCTGATTCCCCCCCCCCCAGGAACAATCTGAATATCTCTATCTATATGTGTACCGAAATAACAAATAGTTTTGAAATATGCTGAAATAACACATTTGTGCTTCAGCAAGAAAGAATGCAAAACAAGGCTATTGGAATGTAATTTATTTGTTATCTTTCACTGCAGTGATTTCAGTATTGCCTTGGCTATGTTGCAAAAAAACATTTATCACCTGTGATACTTGTTCAGTATTTTAGCACCATTTTTCCTAGCTCAACTGAATTTCAGTTAAACAAAATGTTTCCATGATAAGAAGTGGCAAACTGACCTTACAATGTGTAAGTGCACCTACAGCAGACAGGATTGTGGTGATAAAAATATGCCATTTTTATCACCAGCTTTTTCTCAGGTAGCTGTTCCATGTCATGTATTAATCTGAACCATCCATTAGTTCTTATGAGTAGCTTGAGCCTTCAGCAGATAACAGGAGATATATATATATATGAGGAAGAGCTGAATGTAAATCCAAATCATTGACTGAGATATAACTGTTTTTTTAAAGGGATTGTGACTGACGGAATGGAACATTTACTGATGACTGTAACACAACTCTCCAGATTGATGCCAACACTTTTTTAAAAGCAGTGAAGGCATGGGGGAGGATCCATCTTTGTGTCTAGTTGTTTTGGCATGCAGTGACGTACAGGAGTATCCTGAGGGGGATCAGTTGAAGCAGGCTATGTCCAGGATGTGAGAGGGTCTGTAGATATTTTCTCAGCCATCTTTCTGGTTCGTGCAATATACAGATCCTCAACGGAAGGCTGGTTGCAATTGTTTTTTCTGCAGTCCTAACTATTTGTTGAAGTCTGTACCAGAGGTGGGTTCCTACCTATTCGATCCGGTTCGGCCAGCAAATTTTTTCAGGCACCGAACTGGTAGTAATGGCGGTCGGAATCCACCCCTGGTCTGTACCTGTCCTGTTTGGTTGCTGTTCCAAACCAGACAGTCATTGAGGTACAAATGACAGAGTCAATAATTCCTCTGAGTCGACACAGCCCTTCGTTGTGCCTTTTAATGATGGTTCTAATGTTAGGTATTCATTTCAAGTCTTTAGAGATAATAGAACCAAGAAATTTGAAGGACTCTACTGTTGATACTGTGTTGCCTAATATTGTAAGATGGGGTGTCAAACCCACGGCCCACAGGCTCAATGCGTCACACGCCGGCCACACCCAGTTTAGTGAAGGGGGAAAGTCGCGATACGTCACATGATGACACCATGATGATGCAAGTTTGACACCCCTGTTGTAAGAGGTGGTAGAACAGGAGAGAGTAGGTCCTCTTCAACTTTGAAATCATCTTATCCCTGAAAAGTAGCACAATTGCATGCTTAACTTCCATTCAGAATAAGTATTGTTTTCTTTTAAAATGCCTTGTGGAATCTTATTTGCAGAAAAGAAGTCTATCCAGTTCCACTGAAGGTAGCACAATTATTTTCGCATCTGTGGGAGACAAAGAATCTGATGTTGCAGCAAAAGGCCCACCACAACCAAAACCTTGTTTTACCGACGGTATGTATCAAAGGGACCAACTTTATTGTGGTGATTGTGCATATTCGTTGTGAATTTATTTTGGGAAATTTGCAAATGATTGCCCTTTTCAGCCGTTGCTTTCAACCAAAATGTACTTTGTTAATCTGTATATGATACCACCAGGAATCTGAATCTGCAATTGTAATTATCTTTGTACTGCTGTGGACCTTGATTTATCTTTGCTGACTAGTTACTGAAAGATTATGCATCAGTCATTTATTATGGAATCAATTTCTTGGTCTCTGAAGAAGGAAAAAAGCAAGTTTATGAAGGACTCAGACTTTAGTCCACTTGTGATGTGACTGGTGGTAACTTTTGGAATTAGAAAATGAGAATTCAGTTGCAGGCGGTTTTTTACCTGCCAAGATATGGATAGTAAATTTGCTATTTACAGACTGCAAAGGGAGAACTGTAGATTAATTTTCTTTGTGTGATTAAGCAGATGGCAAAAAAGATTGGGGAGATGTTTTAGTCAATGAAAAAAAAGCAGAGAAAGTAATAATAATTTTTTTTTAATTTAATTTAATTTTTTTTATGAAAGTATGAAAAGTTGGCCTAGAAATATATTTAGTTATTGTTGGTTTAACCTGGATAAGGAAGAAATAACCAACCTCTTGAAGAAGAAGTAGTAACAATGATAGTGTAAGTGGAGAGGCATGTTTCTAGAAGCTAAAAGCGCAATTGTCAAGGGTGGAGCTTAAATTGCTTAATGTAGTTTTAAGAAGCTGTAATAATAAATATAGCTGCTGCAGAGTAAAGCGTTTTATTTATAACTGCAAAGCTTACATCTCATATTTTGCTGCATATATATTTTCCCTTTCTTACATAGTAATGAACTTCTTGTTGCTCATTTCTTAATTGTGGACATGGAAGGCATCTGTACCGTGATTTGGTAACAGTCCTGTCTGGTCTTGGTCTTCTGGCGTTTTGCCAGCCTCAGACTTCACAATGTTATTTCTGAAAATGCATGCCATTTATCCTTCATAATTTGCAATCTATAATGCAGTTGGAGTCTTGGAATAATGCAGTATGCCTGCAAATGGAAAAGTAAAACATATTCCAGGCACCAAAGCTAACAAGTAGATTTCTCTCTTTCTCTCTCTCTCTCTCCCTCCCTCCCCCCCCTCTCTCTCTCACACACACACACACACACACACACACTCTGACCATTTGAAAAGATTGCTTATTTCCCTGCGGATTTTTAAAGATTCCCCAGATAATTTGGGAGGAATCCCTCCCAGATTAGAAGAAACCTGAATGATCCTCCTAGCTCTCCAAATTCAATGCCATGTATGTTGGTGATATGTTAATCGATTATCATTCATTCATGCTGAATTTAGTACTAGTGGTTTATAAAATTTAACAGGATATGTGAATCTGAGATAAATGAGTCTAACGGTGATCTAAAGATGAACAGCAGAAAATTTCTTTTTATTGTATCCTTCTTCCCTCAAAGATGAGCCAAGTTATCAAGGGCATTATATTGTTTCTTCCATCTTTTTATTCATATATTGAGTGCTGACAAGCTGTATCTACGACTTTGGAATATGTATAATACGTAAGAAAACACTGCAGAAATTAAGGAGCAGAGAAATAGTGTATTAACAAAACAAATCCCATTGGTGTCTTTGACTCCTTCTTATACCTAATGAAAATTTATTCCAAACCATTGTGGTTCAGACAAAACATCTGTAGACATGTTACTTTTGTCAAAATGATGAAACTAGCACTCTACTGTTGTAAAACTAATTTTGCCCTTTTGCGTATGTATATGCAGCTATAAAAGGCACATACGTAAAGGGCAGAGCTTGTATCATCACAATAGGACCCTGTTTCAACATTTGGCACACATGCTCAGGACACTTCTGGGTTAAGGGCAGTGTGGAAGGTGGCCCAGGAACCTGCAGCGGAAATGGAATCTGAAATACCTTCTTCCCTTCCGTTTGCTAAGACCTTTCTTGAATTTGCATTTTGTCAGTTAATAAAAACTCACACTTTCTATGTGCAAAACCCAGTTCTGGAAACAAAGTGCAGGGGTTTCTATAAAAAGTTGGTGTTATCATTGATAACGGTTCTTTTTTTTTAGGGCTGCTAAGTTTGTTTAATGCAGATATTCTGGTTTCTAGGTTGTGTGCAGAAATTCAAATGTTGTCAGATCGATATAGAGTCTGGGAAAGGCAAATGTTGGTGGAACCTTCGCAAAACTTGCTTTAAGATAGTGGAACACAATTGGTTTGAAACCTTCATTGTCTTCATGATTCTTCTCAGCAGTGGTGCTTTGGTAAGTTGAATCTATTCCATATCCAACTGGAAACAAAACAGTTGTAGGATAATCAAGTTATCTAGGATAGCTATTGCTTGTGCTACAACAGGATTCCACATTACATCCCATGCAAGTTCTATTGCTTGCGAAATTAAGTAAGTAGACTAATTGGAGGAGCAGCCTTGATATTTATACAAATGAAATTGAGTACATGACAACTAAGGAGAAAAACATTTATGGTGAAACCCTGGTTATGGGGAAAGCGTGTCTGGTATTATCAGTGGTCACTTCAGCATCCAATTAATTTATATGATAAGGAGACATGTGAAATCACGTGGTAGATGTTCTTCTCTTGTAGCTTTATTATTTCTCATTTATTTTTGCTTTGCTTCATTTAGTAATCCGAATAATTATTTGTTAATAATAGTTGGCTGAAGTTAACTGTTTTTGCCACAGTTTTCTGTCTTCTCTGTAGCAACTTCAAAAGCTTTCAAAATGTCTCTCTAAGTCTCTAAGCTCCTAGTTCTCTGTCATGATGTTGTTGAATAGATTATAAAGGATATGATAGAACCATCCTCAATTCAAACAGATTTTATCTGGAAGTTCATTAAAATACTAATAAATATTTGAAACATTGATAATTTCAAGGGAGCTGGCTCTTAACACTGTTCAATTCTGAGACTATGAAATAGTTGTTAAAGTCCTGTACTGTGGTACTTCGAACATAAAATGTCAGTTATGATTAGTTTGTCATGTATGAGGCTTTTGCAGTTTCATTTGTATGAGATATAAGAATGCTATATATGGGCTCAAAATCTACACAACCACCAGATGGCGACGAAGAGCTTCAGAAAACGTTGGTTCTTTACCCACTGTCTCCCATCTCTTTGGATGTCTGAAGCATGTGTATAAAAGCCATTCATACAAAGTGGTCCGTTAAGTGCACATGATGGGCTGATCTAGGTAGAGCTCATGAATGAGCTTTACTTGGGGTGCCAAGCTAAGAGTCCTTAAGACAGCAGCTCTAGCTCTTTGCTACTCGGCAGGCGAATACGCCTGCCCAGTCTTGTATAAATCAGCATGTGCTGGGAAAGTAGAAGTTGCTCTGAATGAAGCTAGCAGAATTATTACCAGATGTCTTAAAAACCTACCCCTAAGAGCTACAACTTAGCCAGTATTGCCCTACCTGCTGTTCCACACTTTTTTAAAAAAAATAGAAATAGTCTGCAAAAGGAACCTGTTTGCCACTTATTGTTAAGATAGGTAGGGGAGAATGAGAGGAACGAGTTATTACATTAGAGGAGATGAGATAGAAGAAAAAGACCAGGCTGGATAGACAGATAGATAAAGTAAACGGGAAAAAAGGTGAGAAGGCCCCAAAGCAACTGGGGCAAATAGATTTGTCCTGATGACTTTGAAATACAGGAAGTAGTTTATAACAGGGCTAGTAGTAGTAGTAGTGTAGTAGTAGTAGTAGTAATAGTAGTAGTCACAGAGTTGGAGGGCTTCTAGTCCAACCCACTGCTCAGACAGGAAACCCTATATTTCAGACTCATGTCCAATCTCTTCATAAAAACTTCCAGTTCGAGGTTGCTTCTCTCTCCTTGATTAGTTTCCATCCATTGCTTCTTCTCCTGCCCACAGGCGCTTTGGAAAAAACCCACCAAATAAGTGTGGTGGTTCATAAGTAGGGCCTATGAATACTAAACATTGCGTTATTTAACAAAGCAGAAAAAAGAATCCTGACAGAATAACAAAATACAACTATCCAAAATATAATTGGGATAGAAATCAATGCAAAACAAATCTTTGAAATATGGAGTACAATATGGGTGGGAGGGTATTTTCTTTTCTATTTTTCTTCCTTTCTTCCTTCCTTCCTCCCTCCCTCCCTCCCTTCTCATTTTTCCCCTTTTCTGTCTTTAATCTTTTACCTTTATGACTTTACTTGTAGTAGTATTTTAATTCATAGGCTTTCGAAGACATATACATTGAGCAGCGCAAGACTATCAAGACCGTCCTGGAATACGCAGACAAGGTCTTCACCTACATCTTCATTTTAGAAATGCTTCTGAAGTGGGTGGCTTATGGCTTTCAAGCCTATTTCACCAACGCCTGGTGCTGGCTTGATTTCATGATTGTAGATGTAAGTTCTGATTCCATTTACTTACCTTAATGCCTGAACCTAACAATGCTGCAGGTAGTTGTATGTGACACCAGAGCAATCACAGGGGCATCCATTAGTCTCCATAACCTAAATTTTTAAATAATGTTAATAGTTTTATTTTAAAAGAGAAATTCTTAAAAACTTGTGAGATTCTCAGGTTTGGCACGAGTGTTGTGTTCTCACATAGCCTTTCCTAATATTTTCTGTCTTGGGGGAGGGGGAGATGCTTTCAGTCAGCGTTGACTCCTGGTGATTTCCTGAACAAGTCCCAGCCGTTTTCTTCGCCAAATTTTGGCGAAGATTTCCCCAGGACTGAGAAAATGAATAAACTTAAGTTTGGGTGTCATTGTTAATTTTATTATTATATTGATTTTTTCGGTTTTGTATATAAACATTTCATACTGCCTGGAAACTGGAAATAAAGCAGACTCTTTATTGCAGGGGTGTCAAACTCAAGGCCCGGGAGCCAGATCCGGCTCGTGGGGTACTTAGATCTGGCCTGCAGGACCACCTAGGAAACAGTGAAGGACCGGCTTGCAAAGCTTGGGAGAGCTGCACGTGGGTCCTCCTGAGTTCAGTTTTTGCTGGCAGAGGGTTGCAGGAGGCCGTCGCAGCCAAAAACGGAACTCAGGAACCTGTTTTCTCTGGCAGAGCGCTCGAATGGCCACAGGTGGCCCCGACACAAGTGATGCCCACTCTGGCCATGCCCACTCTGCTCCCCGAAGGTCAAACACAACCCTGATGCGGCCCTCAATGACATTGAGTTTGACACCCCTGCTTTAGAGGGGTATCCAGTCGTATCTGACTCCAGAGCACAGTGCTCATCTCGGTGTCTTAGCCAAGGGAGCCAGCATTGTCCGAAGACATTGTCTGTGGCACTGTTCCCACTAAGGTGCGCGGCTGCGCAGCCGCGCAGGTATCAAGAAAACACCGTGCAGCAGTTTCCAACTGCCGCGCAGTGCTTTCTGCTGTCACAGGCGCCGGAGGCTGGGGAGGTCCTTTGCAGGCGGCTAGAACTGGCCGCCCGCAAAGGACCTCCCCAGACTTGTTTTGATGAGCGTGGGGTGATTGAGTTCAGCAAAACAAGCCCGGGGAGGTCCTTTGTGGGCGGCCAATCCTAGCTGTTTGCGCCCAGCGCTGCAGCTAAAGTAAATTCCCAAAGCCCCTGCCGCTACCAAAATATCTGCTGCCGCCTCCTCCTCCTCTAACAGCACCACCACATTTGCTGCCCTACGCTGCGGCCGAGGTGAAGCCGCCAAAGCTCCCGCCGATGCCCCTGCCCATGGCAGCGGCACCTCCCCCTCCGTTCGAAGCACCTGAGCTGAGCCCCGCATTACCCCTGTCCCCTCCTCCTCTGCTGTGCTTTTGAGGAGCCATGAGGCCGCGGGAGCCAGTAGGAAGGTGGCAGGGGGGCAGGAGCAGGGGAAAAAGGCCTCATGGCTTCTCAAAAGCACGGCGGCGGCGGAAAAGGCAGCAGGGGTAACGCGGTGCCCAGCTCAGGTGCTCCGAGTGGAGGGGGACGTGCCGCCGGCGCTGCCACAGGCGGGGGCGCCAGCGGGAGCTTTAGCGGTTTCACTCCAAATGTGGTGGTGCTGTTGGAGGAGGAGGAGGAGGAGGAAGCAGCTGCTATTCTGGTGGCGGCAAGGGCTCGTCGGCATCTTCAGCGGCAGCCCTGCCCCCTGTGAAAAAAACCGAAGATGGAGCAGATCCACACAGATGACGTTGCCACAACATGACTGGAGGAGGAATTCTGGAGTTGAAGTCCACAAGTCTTCAAGCTGTCAGGTTTGAAGACCTTGGGTTTTTTTTTCTAAAGGGTTAGGGGTGCAAGGGTCTTGCAACTTGACAGCTTTAAGACTTGCATGCGTCAATGCCAGAGTTCCTGAGCCAACATGACTGGAGGAGGAATTCTGGGAGTTGAGGTCCACAAGTCTTAAAGCTGTCAAGTTTGAAGACCCCTGGGTTTTTTTTCCTAAAGGGTTAGGGGTGCAAGGGTCTTGTAACTTGACAGCTTTAAGACTTGCGTGCTTCAAATGCCAGAGTTTCTGACCCAACATTTTGGTTGCTAAGCAAGAGCGTTGTTAAGTGATACTATATAACGCTTTTAATTAAGCGGGTACCTTGAATAAACATTATTTGAGTTTCAAATAATACTGATTTTGTTGTTGTCTTAGGTGACACCTGTGAAAAAAATTCAGGTGCTGCTCAGGCATAAAAATGTGCCGCTCAAACACTATACTTTTCTGCTCACACTGAAAACAAATTAGAGGGAACATTGGTCTGTGGTCATATGGCAAACATGGCCATATGCCAAAGGCGCACATTTATGGATAAAAACAGGCTAGTCTAGAACAGTTAATGCAATAACTTTGCTTTAAAATAATACCTTTCTATTGGTATGCTGCCTTGAATTCCACCAGGGTGAAAAGAGACTCTAAAAATATAGGTTAAATATCTAAACGATTCAATTCAGACACTTTAATCTGGTAATCCGTCTGATCATTTAAGTCTTTTTTGTTAATTACGTTTTTAAACAGGATACCTTTTTTCCCCCCAACAATTCTCCAGTGACATGATTTTGATCTTTCTGAACAGGTTTCCTTAGTCAGTTTAATTGCCAATGCCTTGAACTATTCTGAACTTGGTCCTATTAAATCACTTCGCACCCTAAGAGCTTTGAGACCTCTAAGGGCCTTATCCCGCTTTGAAGGAATGAGGGTAAGTAAGACCAAAGTTATTGGTAACAGCTGTTCCATAGATGCCGATTCGTTGGGGATTTCGGTAGAGTAATTTGTTGGGTGAAGTTATCCGCTGTTTGGCTTTTCCACTATTCAAAACATTCCCTGTAACAAGGATAAAG
This sequence comes from Natrix helvetica, assembly GCF_964273705.1. Lineage (NCBI taxonomy): Eukaryota > Metazoa > Chordata > Lepidosauria > Squamata > Natricidae > Natrix > Natrix helvetica. Next base: position 160,679,696 of record NC_138548.1, on the reverse strand, counting down.
ATTTGCAGAGAAGATTATCGTAGCCATAGTCATTCTGGCGAATAGTTTTTACAGCCAAGTGCATTGTTCTTTTAATGCTATCCTTAGAACCGTTTGAGAGACACATTATGCAAAATTGCAGCATAAGGCGACGTAAGTTAATCCCAGAACAGATTGTGTCACTTTGTTTATTGCCAAACAAGCTGTAATTTAAAAGGCAAAAAAAAAGCGTATAAAAACGAGTACTTCATAGACTTGTTCAAATTAAAAATAAGATGTAGATCCTAATCATCAAGATAGGTTGGGAAAAAAATACCTTAAAATAAATTAGATTTAAATCTGTTTCAATTGCATCCCATCCCATCCCTCTTGACGCGCATGTTCATTTTCCTTTCCAGCTTGTCTTTGTAAGTACGGTATTACTATACCTGCCCTTCACCACATCTTCATTATCTTATTCAGAAGATGATGTTGCTGTTTTTAAGCTAAAATCATAGGTACCTGGTACAAGCCACAGTAACAAAAAAATTGAAAATCCTGTCTCACAATGCAAACCCCACCATTCCTTCTATATGAATCAGAATGTCAGGATGATTATTTCATTATTTCACCATCGCTCCTTTCCCCTCCCAATGCATTTGGCTCTGATGCAAAACTTGCCTCTTGCACTGCAAAACTTGCATACTTTCTTGACAAATCAGTCCAAAGATGTCAAATAGAATCGTTATAAATTGTCAGTCCCCAAAATTGCTAAATGCTTTAAAAAAAAATCTACCCTATAAACCCAATTGTGGAAACATAATATTTAAGATTCTTCTGTTCTTTATTCCTGATATTTCCTTTCGTGCCACTGACAGAGAAGAACAATTCTTACTAACTGCTGATTTTAGGTGGGCCACATCAGCATGTTTGTTATGTGAATGTTGCCTGGTGAATTGTCTATGATTATATATTTAGACATCAGGCAATTTAATCTTTCAGGTTGCATAAGACTGTTGGATGTAGACCTACAACCTTTTGCACAATTTTTGTTTTGTTCTCCAGGTGGTGGTGAATGCCTTGATAGGAGCCATACCCTCAATTATGAATGTGCTTCTTGTTTGTCTTATATTCTGGCTAATTTTCAGCATCATGGGTGTAAATCTGTTTGCTGGTACATTCTTTGAATGTGTAAATAAAACAGATGGAGTGAGGATTTCACATTTGATCGTCCCATCGAAAAATGTCTGTGTGACTTTAGACTATGCCAGATGGAGAAATGTTCAAGTCAACTTTGACAATGTTGGTGCTGGATATCTCTCTCTTCTTCAAGTTGTAAGTAACTACTGTATCAGTATGCGTAAGAACTTTCCATCTATACTATGTAGTCTATGGTTTCATTGGAAAAATGGAAACAAGTGAAGCCATTAGCCAAACCCTATCGATCCACATCCCTATTTTCAAGTAAGCAATATTTAGCATGTAGGAACAACGTATCAACAGAGCATTTTCTTTGGTAGAGTTCTTGCTGTATCCAGATCAGTGCATTCAGTGACTTGTGTAAAATAGCCACGACTCACTGTTTCAGTTCTTCAGTTCTAACATTTATGCTTTGCTTCAGTGTCATTTTTCTTCAACAAGGAAACTTGTGAAAATGAGTATCGGTTGTTAAAAATAAGGATAGTGAAGAACTATATATAAAGTCCATCCAGGCAATGCTAAGTACATTGGCATTTGCATTAGTCACTATTGCTGGCCATCTTATTGCAGGTATCATATGCTAAATTATAAAATTGCAGAACATTTACTTGGCCATTAAAATTAGTTCAGGGTCATTTGTAGACTGGCACAGTTCATTATTCTGAAGCTTTTCATTTCATTCCAAATAGAGGTTTTCATTTTGAAGTCTATGTTGCATCCATAGTTCTGTTAATGGAACAGCATCTGCCATATATCAACACTGACACTTTTTTTATAGGCTACCTTTAAAGGATGGATGGAAATAATGTATGCTGCTGTTGATTCAACAGGAGTAAGTATAGGATGACAAATCTACGTGTGTTCATAATAAGTAGATTTTGCTTTGCCTTCAGATCATATAAAGGGACATTACTGAACGAACGTTACTGCTTTCAGTTAGATTCATTCAGTGGCCAAATGCTTTGGACATCTTTCTTGTCCATCACAGTTTTGGTCTCTAGATATATGAAGATCATCTGGAGTATAGAAGGCTTATTCATTAGGATCAAACTGCAGAAATTTGACTTTTAATTTTGCCTCCTTGACTTTACTTTTTGCTTTGCTTTTCTCTTTCGATAAGAATAATAGGACCTTCCGAGTGATTATTTGTCAGATATCTAGACCTGGATAGAAAAATACTACTTTTCTCCAAAATTTTTCCTCTCCATGTTGGGGAGAGCCCCACTAATAGCCAAGAATACTGGGACAAGATCATCTTCCATTACTCCTTGCCAGGAGAGCATTGAGTAATTGTTGGTCATCTGCCTCACTTCTCTTGGCATTTGTAACAACACTAAAAAAGCATATGGTACATGTGCTGAACTTTTCCTCACCGACAGAGCAGCCATTTTATTTTCTTCAGAACTGCTTGGGACTTAGTTTGACCATCTTCCAACTCATCTAAAATGAATTCTCAGTCTTCTTCCCTCCAGTATTTATGTTGGAGAGAATAACATTAAGGAAGCTAATACCAGATTCTTCCATTATTGCACCAGTGCACCCCACACTGCTTTTCCTCACAAACCTCCTGGGAAATTAATGAAGAAAAATGGATTTCCAGTTTTAACCATACATTTTGTATAGAGAGACAGTTTGGTCTAGCAATTTAGGCACCAGCCTAGAAATCCAGAGACCAGAGGTTCTAGTCCCGCCTTAGACATGAAAGCTGGTTGGGTGACTTTGGGTCAGTCATTTCACCTTAGCCCATGACTGTGAGTGGTCAATCCAGTGGATGAAGACTCAGTTTATCCAAAAAAAAGGGGACCCTGCATGTTTGAGAAAATGCTAGGAAGGGAAAAAATGGTACATTCTGTACATTATTTCATTGTTCCTTTATGGTGATAGTCAGCAAACATTTAGCCTACAAATTCTTCATCAGTCCCGAAAGCTCATTGGATAATATTTTTCCATGCCTCCTTATTTTACAGCTAGAACAACAACCCCAATATGAGCATAACCTGTATATGTATCTTTACTTTGTTGGCTTCATTATATTTGGTTCATTCTTCACTTTGAATCTCTTCATTGGCGTCATCATTGATAATTTCAACCAGCAGAAAAAGAAGATAAGTATTCATTAATGCCTGTTAACGTTTCTATTGGCTGTCTTTTTATAATGGATGGTTTTAGTGGTTTTTTTAAATGTTGCAAGCTGCCCACAGCCATTGGATATAAGATGGGTGGCAAACAAATTTCATAAATAAATAAAATTAAACGATTAAGTTTTCACTTCAATATACTAATTGTTATAATTAAATAGCTCGAATGTCATTTTACTGAAGGAGTTTTATTAGTTCTCACCTTTTGCAACCTTCTGACAAGCTAGGTCAACGGGAAAACCAGATTCACTTAATAACCATGTTACTAATTTAACCACTGCAACGATTCGCTTAACCGTGGCAAGAAATGTCATAAAGTGGGGCAAAACCCACTTAACAAATATCTCACTTAGCAACAGAAGTATTGGGCTCAATTATAGTTGTAAGTCGAGGACTACCTGTACATTGAATTATTTGTGCCATTTCAATTCCATTACGTCAGTTTGGAAACATTTTTTGGAACTCATTGCTATCCCTTATTATTCTACCTATCCTGACTAATATAATATTAAAATACATTTCACCTCTTCTATCTTATCTTCAGAACATTTTATGAAAACATAATAACCATTAGTTGCAATAGAAATTCTTGAAAAATTCTACTGTTCCTCATTCCTTTACTTTGAGAATCTTTCATATTTTTGTTTTTAGCTGTTTAGTACAATTCTATGGGAAGAAATTATCTTCTTATCCTGTGACCACTTGGTTTATTGAGAAAAACAACTTATTTCTTCAAAACCCTTTTTTAAACTACCATGTACAGCTTTGTCCTTGTGAGATAAATGGTTATAGCCGTTTTGTTTTACTTCTTCACTTAGGAGGTCAAGATATTTTTATGACAGAAGAACAGAAAAAATATTACAATGCCATGAAAAAATTGGGATCAAAAAAACCACAGAAACCTATACCCAGGCCATCAGTAAGAATGCTTGTTATTTATTTAACTGCATAAAACAAATAGAAGTAAAATAGTTTATTTTATTGAAATTAAAAATATCCTTTTATCAATAACTGAAAAAATAACTCAGTAAAACAATTTCCAATCCTTAAAGGAAATAACAACAAATTGTTTTTTTTCTCCTTTTTTAGAATAAAATACAAGGCTTTGTTTTTGATTTTGTAACCAAACAAGCCTTTGACATCGGCATCATGATTCTTATCTGCCTTAACATGATTACCATGATGGTGGAAACAGCTGACCAGGATACTTCTGTAGAAAATATTTTGTATTGGATTAATTTGATTTTCATTGTCCTTTTTACTGCGGAGTGTCTCCTGAAATTGATTGCTCTCCGTTACTATTATTTCACTATTGGCTGGAATATATTTGATTTTGTGGTTGTCATATTCTCCATTGTAGGTAAGAAACCTTTGAAGTAAAATCAGATTAAATTGTGTTATGCATAATTTTTTTTTAACTTTTTGATAGCTCGCCCATCTTTACTTTTTAAAAAAAGATGGATTCTTGTGCACAGGATACATTGACTCAGTGTTCTAGTCCTGTTTTCTCAGTCATATCACTTAGAAAAGGGGGATAGAGCCAATTTCAGATAAAAGAAACCACAAGGATGTTATTTCATTCTGATTTAAAATTACAATAATATTCACTCCTGATTTAAAGTTGCAATAGTATGAAAATATACCTATACAATTTTAACTTGTAGTGGGTTGTTGTTTTTTTGTTTAGGTATGTGCCTGTCAAAGATCATTGAGAAATATTTTGTGTCCCCCACCTTGTTCCGAGTAGTTCGACTTGCCAGGATAGGTCGAATCCTGCGCCTAATCAAGGGGGCAAAGGGGATCCGCACTCTGCTTTTTGCCTTGATGATGTCTCTCCCTGCCTTGTTCAACATTGGTCTCCTCCTTTTCCTGGTCATGTTCATCTATGCCATATTTGGAATGTCCCAATTTGCCTATGTTAAAAGGGTATCTGGGATTGATGACATGTTCAATTTTGAAACTTTTGCAAACAGTATGATCTGCCTTTTCCAAATTACCACTTCCGGTGGTTGGAATTATCTGCTGTATCCCAGTCTCCTCAAGGAGCCAGACTGTGACCCTAAAAAAGTTCATCCGGGAAGCTCAGTCGTAGGAGACTGTGGCAATCCTTCGGTTGGGATTTTCTTCTTTGTCAGCTACCTTATCATCTCATTTTTAGTTGTAGTCAACATGTACATTGCTGTCATTTTGGAGAACTTCAGTGTGGCTACCGAAGAAAGTGCTGAACCGCTAGGGGAAGATGACTTTGAGATGTTCTACGAGGTCTGGGAAAAATTTGATCCAGGTGCAACACAGTTTATAGAGTTCAGCAAGCTCTTTGATTTTGCTGCCTCGCTAGAGCCCCCTCTGCTAATACCAAAACCAAACAAAGTTCAGCTAATTGCAATGGACCTGCCTATTGTGAGTGGTGATAGGATTCACTGCCTGGATATTTTATTCGCCTTTACAAAGCGTGTTTTGGGTGAAAGCGATGAAATGGACGCCCTCCGAGTGCAAATGGAAGATCGGTTTATGGCTGCTAATCCCTCAAAAATCTCCTATGAACCAATTACAACCACCCTGAAACGGAAACTTGAGGAGCAATCGGCTAAGGTTATTCAGAGAGCCTTTAGGCATTATCGTCTGAGGAAACCAGTGTGCAATACGTCATACTTATACAGGGATGGGGATATTTTTCCTTGCAGAGCAGAAATGGCTTTTGATAAATTTAGTTTGAGCTTAACTCTGGAAAAGACAGAAAGAAGCTCCTCCACAACTTCACCTCCTTCCTATGAGAGTGTAACAAAACCAGACAAATATGAACAAGAAAAGTCAGAAAAAGAGGAAAAAGGTAAAGATCACAAGGATTATAGAAAGTAACCCTGAAGTAGGCCTATCATTCTATCTACACCAAATTGTTTACAACATCAGAAAGGTAATACTGATACCAACACGCTGAAAGCTTATGCCAAACTGATCATTTCTACTATATGATATCAGCATAATATATTCATGCATCCAAGGTACTTGTAATTTTATCGTTGACTGCATAGTATGGTAACAGACTTATGAGGACAAGAACAATTCTTCTTACCAGCTTGCACAGATGAAGAGGACTCACAAAATTACTATAGGCTGTATGACTGCATTAGCACTTGTGTGTGTGTGTGTGTGTGTGTGTTCACAACAACAACCAAAAATTATTCCCTTGCTGCAGTAATTGTATCCAATTGCCATTTACGTCATGTTTGACAAAATTGTTAGTGCAGTTGTATTTCTGTTCACAAATCATTGAGATTATGTCCAGCAACAGAATTGATTTTTCACAGATTTATATGTAGATATACATACATGTATATTTAACTTTATTACTTATAATAGTGATGTGATCATTGGGGAACTTGACCATTGTAGGCTTAAAACTCTTGTCAGACATTTGTAGGCTTGTCCAAAGTTTATCTGCAAGATCCTTCAGACCTGCAAGTTTCACCTTGGGGAAAAATATTGTCCAGCTAAGTTTACTAAAAACAGAGCCTACCAGAAAAGAAATGACGGGAATCAAAATAAGAGACTTGACTTCCAGTTGAAAGTCAGTGAAAAGCTTAAGAGAATTGTAAGCAACTAGAAGTTCAGACCTTGAACTCATGTGATTGGAAGGAGCCAAAAGTAGGCAAGATAGAAGCCCAACTGGATAGTGAAGAGTAAGGACAGTGAATGGTTGGCCACCTGGAGTGGAGGCACATACCTCCCCTGAAAAGAAAAGGGTGTTTCCACAGCTTGTGATGTGATTCTTTCAGGTAGCAGAATTTCAGATCTCTGGGGAGAACATAATTGGCATTATCCATGAAGATAATGTTTCTTTGGCTATTCAGCTTTCTTTTGTGCAGGCTGAGAGGGGCGGTTGGGCACAATAGCATATGTGTGTTGCTTCCTGCCATAGGTAGTGAACTACCAATCTTCATTATTGGCTGTTGCCGATTCCAGCCTTTATTTGAAGTTTAACACTGCTCAGGCCACTGGCTGTTTGAATTTGACTGAAATCCACTCACCTTTAAAGAGACAGGTAGGTGCTTTAAGAATATAGGCTGGTGTCTGGCATAACTCAAGTTACTCAATGGAACTTTGTGGGATTTCCTTTCCCAAAACAATCTGAATTAGCTGCTACATGGACTCCCATCAATCCTGACTATTTTTTTTTATTTTTATAGTTTCTCATGTTTGGGCAATTCTTCTAGCTCCTCAACTTCCAGAGGTTTTAGTTTTCAGTTTGTATATACACATACAAGGGTTCCTATTGTAGAAGAGGAATGTTTTTCTGAGGTGATACTTTCTTAGGAGAAAAATTCTTGAATCCTGTGAGATACAGTACATAAAATGCAAAAGCCGAAAGGATTTTACATTCTCATGTGTATTTTCCTGTAACTACTTCTACAGGGGAAAAGAGAACTATTAAAAATAATCAAAAATAAATACTCTAACGTATTTACATATTCTAAAATTCAGTACTATAGCATACTGAATTTGATGGTAAGACTAGCTCTTACCATTTGTTCATGGATTCACTGATTTGATTGATTAATTCATTCATTTCATTCAACATTCTAAAATAATATGACAACTACAATAAGGTCTAGCATCTTAAAATGGTGTTTTATGAGCTATACCAAGTCTCTAGCACATCAGGTATCCCTTGAATTTATTTGGCCAGTTAGTGTACTGGTATTTTCACACATGTATAGATAACAGATTTGCATGAAGGCATGCTCTACTACCTAGCTCATGTATGATGGAAAAATAAGCAACTAACAAGGAGTCATAACTTTTCCAAATTTCAGGGTTGCATAATTGTTATTTTTTTTAACTTATTCATGCTGTATAATACAAGATAAGTTTCTGTACAGTTTATATATGTTAGGTAAACCGAATCAAATAACATGGTGACTTTTCTTCTCCTTTTATTGTAAATGTTCGTATCTGAATCAGTAATATTTCAAATTTGTTTGTTAAACAAGGTTGTTTGTTTATGTGGGTCATAATTGTTTTTCTGTTGTTTTTTCATTTATGTTTAAGCCATCCAGAGTCTCCTGGAGTGGGCAGCTATAGCAATCTAATAAATTAAGTGAAATAAGCCAAAATAATTATACATTTGGTTTATTTAAATATGCCATTTCTTTTTTCTTCCAAACTAGCTCTAGAATTATTGGATATGATCTTTGAGTCTAGCCTAGCTCTCAAAAGATTGTTGAATCATCATCATATCTATTTGAAAGAGAATTGTTCAACACACCTAGGTTCTAGATTAGCTTCTTAAATATATTTAAATATTTTATTTAAATGCCCACTCAATAAATAGTGTGCTTACGTTGTATCTAGAAAAAATGCAGATGTCAGGTGTTGCCTTAGAAAAGGAAGACTTTCTTCCCATTAATTTGAAAAATGAGCAAGATTTTTAGAAATTACTGTTTCAACCTCTGTGCAGTTCTGGTAAATTGTACAGTTGTTGAATGCTCATTTACTGTAGTTGAGTGAAGATTTTCTTTTTTAAAAAAGATCAGTTGATAGCTTTTCCTATACTCTTTTTACTTTCAGATAAGAGCTTTCTCACCTTATATACCTTATAGGGGAAACAGAAATCCTAAATTAATTGAATAACATGCTTGGAAATAGGGCTGATGTGTATAATTTAAAACAGTCCACAATTTATTCTGATTAAAGTGATTTGGATTTTATTGGCAGATAAATCTATATCTATTGGTGCAGAATACCTTTGTTCTTTACATCTTTTTTTTTGTAGCAGTCAGACGGGGGAAATCATGTGTCTGAAACTGAAAGAAACTAGTTGAAGAAATATTATTCTATTTATATTTGATGCTGCATACCACTGTACAATTTTTACTAACTGATTATTCTATGACACGAAACATTACTGTACTAACAAGATGTAGTATGAACATGGTAATTGGTTTAAAATATAAATGTATAAAACTTTTTATAAAAGCATATTTTATATTATTTTTTAAAATCATTTTGATTTATCAGCTTGCAGTTGATATGCTTGCTTTAATGATTTGAACAGGTATTTTATAATACATTTTAACACACCAGTGGGGGTGGGGGACAATCAGGTTGTTATTGCTATGTTTATTTCTGTGCCTCCTAGCAGTTTCAGTTAGAAAAGCTGAACAAATCTGAGTGTGAAGTCATTGCAGATGTATGGAGACAGTATGTGATTTGCCTGTGAAAGCAGTGAGCTCTGGGTCAGTGGTATTAATGAATGTTTGGTTCTCATAGTACTTGCACCAACACTTGGGTCTTGAATTTCACTACTGCTACATCTGTTGCAGTATTCCTATTTATCTGTGCTGCATTAGATACAGTATATATAACTGTGATTCGGTCCCCAGAGGCTGATTCGAATGTCCTCTTTCTTTAAGAACAAAATAGCAAAATGAAAATCAATGTATCTGGGTATCTTTTGTTTTGTCTGTTTCTTACAGAGGGAAGAAGTGAACCTATTCTTTTACTTTGGCTATTGACTAGTAATATATATTGATGAATTGCATGTAGAAGAATATTTTAGCATAAATAACTATAAATCATATTACTAACAAGCCAAAAGAATAAAGCTGATCATTTTTATCATGGATCGATTAACTTTGTGCTTCTTTTTAATTTTAAAATGTCATTAAAGTAAAATAATTTTTCAGAATGGGGGGAGGGGGAGAGGGTGTTAAATAGTGAAACAAACCAAAATAAGATCCATTTTTTTACCCAATTGGACCCAGCTACATCAATAGACACCAAAGATTCTTAAGCATCAGCAGGATATAATTAATAGAGAATGTGTAGCTTGGAGCTGAATTGTGAGGTCAACAGCGCCAGTTTGAAGAGAAATAGTACAAGAGCAATGCAGAGACTATTGCTCTTATATACTGGTAAATCCAACTGGATTTCGTGGTTTACTAGGCGATTATGACAATTTTCACCCGGCTAATACAAACTTTTTCATTTGTAATGTCTGTATTAGCATGGAAGAAATAATTACAACTTCTCAAACTATAACCTAGAAATCATCTTAATCCAGAGATTAAGCCAAATTTTAAAGTCATGGTAACATAAAGGCAAGATAATGTAGGAACACTCCAGATCTACTATTCTTTTTAAGGGAGGACCAACCGGTTCCCTCCCTGCTTCATTTCTGGTAAGCAATAAATAGATTCTTATTTTCTTAACAGGTTGAGGCTTGTTTCCTTTGGAAGGTTTAATTTTTCATATGTTTATATGCTGTATTTGCAATCTTGTAGCATCAAGGTGATCTTTATAAATTCTCTTAATATTCTCAGGAAAAATCATTTGTCATTTTTTCCATTAATACAGAAGTATGTTTTTCTGAATTCAGCTATTGTCTTACAGTATTTGTCCTGATATTATCGCATATTTTAACTCTGATCTATTATATGAGGTTTTTATCTAGATCTTTTAGAGTGTTATGATCTCATGTATCATTTCTGGAATCTTTATGTACAATTAATGTTCTTAATTATTGATTAATTTGCCAGCAAATAATCCATTTAACTTATTTAATTTGCCTACCTTTCCCTGGATTTGCTAGATAAATCATAATGCTGAGTTTTCTACTGCCCTTTTCCCAAGTATGGCCCCATCCTCACTAGCCAACTATGTCTGTTCCAGTCATTCTGTGGCAGTCTGCTAATCATTATCCATGCTCTTGGCTAAGGAAATAAACTGCAATGCACGAGGCAGAAGCAAAATAAAACTATATACAGTATTTTGGAATAAAATTACGAAGCTTGGCATATTTGAACACTAAACAATTATAATGGCTCCCAGTAACTAAAATATATTTCAGAAGACAGGAGTGACAAATCTGTCCTACTTTTTAATCCAGTCAAGGAGAATATTCTTGTGAATGTCACAAATAATGGTGAATGCGATTGTTGGCAAGGTCTTTATTCCAAGATGTAAAATAGAATGCAGCCTTACAGCAATCACACAAGTTAACTGTGACTCATGGGAGGTAATTGATTTGATAGCTATGCTGCCAGCTCATCAAGCTGAAGATCTCTTAAAAGGATTTTTATTTAAGGGAAAATTGGGAATCCTTTCTCCTTCCTTATATTGTTTGCTTTTTTCTTAACATCTCCAGCATCATTGAGAACACCATTTCGTTATTTAGATGTAGTTTTCCTTTTCATCTTGAGATATGGCACAGTTTCACGTAGATCAACACGTATTCCTGCCCTTCCAAGGCACATCTAAAGGATATGGCCTTTTTCACAGCAGTTCTCCAAATAAACAGCAGTAGCTGTAGTTTGTGATGTGATCAAACAGCTATAGCCCTCTTTCAGCCTGCTTTGTTCCCACACGAGCATCATAGACTTTCTCTCAAGCATTTCCTGGCTGTAGTTGTGCTAGGCAACTGCATGGGCTCAACCTTTCATTATAGGTTAGATCAGGGATCCCCAACCCCCGGTACATGGACCAGCACCGGTCTGTGGCATGCCAGAAACTGGTCCGCGCAAACAAGTGAAGCCCCATCTGCAGCATGCAGGCAGCATGCAAAACCACGCCCCCTCTGGTCCACAGAAAAACCTTTCTCCACGTAACCTGTCCCTGGTGCCCAAAAGCTTGGAGGTTGCTGGATTAGATCTCCATTCCCAGGCATTTGAAAGGGCCAACTTATTTGAGTCATGTTATGGTACCCAAACGCTGCTTCAGGTAAGCAACTTTTTACTCACTCGTGTTAAGTCACAATGCTCACAAGAAATAGTTACTTATCTGTAGCTGCTGTTCCTTGAGTTGTCATCCATGAATTCACACAATCTGCCCTCTTACCTTGCTTGAAGTCCTGTGTTCCTTCAGATCCTTTCTGTCAAGAAGTGGAGGTTCTTATTCATCCAGTCACAGAGAAATAGGGGAGAGATGGTGTTTCTGCCAAGTAATTCCTGTTCTAAAAATTGCAAATGAGTCTCTGCCCGCATGTGTGCTTTCAAAGATGATCACTTCAAGAATTAGTAGTTTTTTTTTAAAAAAAAGAACAAATTTTAAAGAAGCTAGTCACCTGGTTTATGCAATGAAATTTCATTTTAATGTATGCCAATTACATTAAAATTCAAAGTGTCAGTTATTCTATGTTCTATGTCTATGTCCCATCTATGTATAACAGGGGTGTCAAACTTGATTTCATTGAGGGCTGCATCAGGGTTGTGTTTGACCTCAGGGGGGTGGGGCTGGGGTCGGTGTGGCCAGCCCAGGATGGGCATGGCCAGCTCGACATCACTCACGTTGGGGGCTCCTGTGGTGGCCTGAATTCTCTCCAGTGAAAACAGGCTCCCAAGCTCCATTTTTGGCTGCGACGGCCTCCTGCAACCCTCTACCAGCAGAAATAGAGCATATGGCTCTCCCGAGATCCGTTTTCACTATCAGAGGCACAGCAGGCCAGTCCTTCGTTGTTTCCAGGGTGGGCCACCAGCCCAGATCTAAGCACCATGCGGGCTGGATCCGGCCCCTGGGCCTTGAGTTTGACAACCCTAGGGTATAACATTAAATCCTAATTGGTTCAAAATTTCACTAAATAAACCATATTGGAGTAAGGATGATCCATCCATAGTTTAAACCCATTTTTCTATTGCATACCCAATATGCACCTTATGATAATTTTTATACTATTCACATCATGAATCCCTATGCATAAAGAATCCTCTAGGAATGTCATGCCATTTCCTCTGGTTTAATCCCTCATCTAGTCACCAGAAACTATCAATGTACAATCATACCGCTGGGTATGATAGCAAGTTCTTTTTTTCTGCTAAAGAAAAAAGCATATTTGCTGGAAAAAGTGGTTGGGACATTTGGAGACATGTTCAGATTCAGATAGTGGCAGAAACACTACAAAAGAGCCTTGCCATGTCTAGAATTAGCTGAAGTATCAGTAGTACCTTTTTTAGTGCAGAACTCATTGATTTGGCAAAGCAAATCAGATAAACTAGAAGTAGGTGAAGTGTTTCCCAAAAGTCCACAATCCTTGCTGCATCTGAAAAATATTCCAAATCCACACACCGTGGACTTCAAATCACAATGTCTGTTTTCATGTAAACCGAAGCAACTTGCATTATGACTTAGCCTAATGTTCTGAAATATCACTTGAAACATGAAACTATCCACATCAGATGCGCATACACTAATGTACTTCAGGTATAGTCAAAATGTTGCAGGCAGGAAAGAAATATCTCAACTTATCATGATAGCAAACGAATGGGAAGGAATTTTATAAAAGCATGAAGATGTTGTGCTTGTACTTTAATAGTATAATTGTCGACATTTTTATTGAATTATAAAGTATTATAAAATACAAAGTAAATAGAAAAGCAGTGGGGAAGGAAAGGAATGAGGAAAGATAAGAAAAAGAAAGAAAAAAGCATTGACTTCCAACTGTTACATTAAAATAAGGCATTAACATCAAATAACAGTTTTTTTGCTTTTTCTTCATAATATGAAAAATCAATTTCTATAAAGATCTATCAGTCTAACAGGTAAAACCCAAAATCAAGTTTTCATTCGTTTCCACATCAAGCACAATTAATATTAGTATTAATTGTATCCTTAACTCTATTGCTCTTTGCCATTATAAACAAAAAATACCCTCTCCTCTTTCATAGAATGAATTTGTGTGGAATATTAGAGTTCCTATTGAGGCTTATCTAACGTACATGACCATGTTTATATCTAATTAATTAATGTGCCACACAACATTGCACTCATCAATTCTAAGATTGGTTTTGTATCTTTACACAAAAGATAGTTTACTTGGTCTTCTTTGTACTTAATCTTAGTCCTGTTTATTCACTGTACTCCTTAACTTTAATTACTAAAATTCTCAGATAATTTGCATTTTCAGCTGTCAGAGTTTCATCAACGTAACACAGGTTACAGATGTTCCTTCTTCCAGCTATAAAATCATACTTACCTTCTTCCAATCTAGCTTTAGTCACCTACTGATTCAACAAAGAAATAGTGTATAGCCTTGTCTTGTTCCTTTGCCAATATGAAGCCAGATTGTTTTGCCATGTTTCATCTGGACTATGCCCTAAGTACAGGTTTCATATAAGAACAATGAGCTATTCTGGGATTCCAATAGATATTCCTAAAGATATTTCATAGCATTACATAGTCAGCACAGTCAAAAGTCAATCTGATTTCTATGTACTGCATCTGGTCATGTCTCATCACTGGTTGTTTCAAGGCAACGAATGGACAGGTAGAAACTGATAAGCCATTGTGCTGCTTCATTTCTGCTTCCTTGGCCATACAGTCGAACTACATTTCCCACTTCGGCTTTCCATTTTCCATCATAGACAGCTTGCCTGTTCTGTTGATTTCAGACTAAAATTGACCATAACATTTGTTCACCTTTTCTTCTTCTGCACCAATGGTTAGAGCATAAACTTGGATAAGTGTCATATTGAATGGTTGTCTATGAAATCCAGTATTATTTGTTGAAAGACTGCATAACCTGTACCCAGGTTATGTGTTAGCTGTATCTTTCCAACGAAGGCAACATTAGTCCTTGTTTTTAGCCTGTGTAGTAAGCAGTACGATCTTTTGAATGAAAGTGTCAAATTCTAATCCATTTCAGTTCATTGTTCCCTAAGATGTCAAATTACAGCCGATTATCTTTCAGGGTGTCGACCATTCCCATATTCATGATTTTCATGTTTATGTTCTCACTGTAATTTTGTCAAACTTTGAATTGTTCTGTATGGCAACAGCAGCAACTGGATGTCCCAAAGATTTTGCCTAGCTGCATCATAAATACAAATAGTATTTTGAAATACCTTCTGTTCTTTCTCAGTAGCAAGTTGAATGCCTTCCAACTTGAGGAGCTGTCATCCTGCACTGTGTCATCAATCGCTTTATTTTGCCCAGCCATGATTTTCTGGTAAAATATTGGTTTCTCCTGAGCAGTATGAATTGATGCCTTTACCATTGTCCCCTAAAGTGATCTTCCTCTTCCAGCATCTTCTTGTATTATTCCTGCTCAATATAGATAATTGCTTGCTTTAACTGGGCACGTGGATCTTCACAGCTTTTGTGAGCCTGCTGGGACTCTTCCATACTCTTGACATATTCTCCCAGCTTTTGTCACTCATCCCATCCAGGAACACACAAACAGACATGCCATGATGAGGCAACATAGAAGGGATTGAGAGGATGGGAATGAATCACATATATGCATATGTATGATATCAAATATATACACATGCAGAGACACAGCTTGTTTTGTGTATAATAAAGGTGTACCACATTTCGAAGGCTTGAGTGTAACTCCTGTGACTTTTTAAAGCAGCCACAATTTTTGTTGGGAGGTCTGCAGAGGAGTCTATGTGTGTGTGAGAGACAGACAGACAGACTGGGAAAGAAAGAAAAGGACAGAAAGAAGGAAAAGAGAAAGGAGGAAAGAAAAAAAGAATAAATTTGGTCTCACAATCAATATTGGAAACATTACCGTTTGGACATTAGTATACTGTTTATAAAATATTTAAAAAGTAAACCTAATTGATTTCAAACATAAGGAGAATTCAATGAACTTAGGAAGTTTTGTATTTTTAGCCCAGGTGCATGATTTGTTCAACAACCTGAACTCTACAGCTCTAATAAAATAAAATGAGTTTCAGCTTGCATGAATCTCTTTTAATGGTTCAAATATATTACTTATCCCAGGGCTTATAACTCTCATTAATTTCACTATATCAGAGGCAAAACCTGCTGACTCCTGTCTCTTGCTTAACATCCAAATCTGATTTTTTCCTCCCAAACAGTACGTGGTCTTGAAGAAAATCTACACAGTACAGGGCGGGGACGAGAGGGATGGCTTGCTCTCCCCCCCCCCAAAAAAAAATTCTTGCAAAATTCCTCTTTTAGGGCTTAATTCAAGCTTTTTCCTCTTTTTTTAGGGGGGGGGGGTTAGTTCATTTATGCGACCCGCTTCTTTATGCCAAGAAAGCGGAATCGCATAAAGAGCTCTGCGCTTTATTCGCTGGCGTGGAAAGCACGCATTGGTGTTTTCTTCTTCTTCCATGCATCGATGCAAGAACCGACCGCAATGTGCTAAAATGGCAGCAGTTTGGGGTGGGGAGCTTAATAATGCCAGGAGAGGGAAGATATTGCCAGATTAAAAATAGCCGAATACCTCCCTAAAAGCCAACCACCAAGGACCTAGGCTTGCTTTTTGCTTTTTTTCTTTTGGCGGGGTGTGTTCTTGCAGGATGACTCATTTGCTTTCCTTGGGAGAACGAATCCAAAACGAAGTACCTGGCTCGGAAACACTTGGGGAAGTGGGGGGGGGGAGAGAGAAAGGGGGAAAAAAATCCCCTCAGGAAAGGCTGCAAGGCAAGCAGGGCTGGAGACTTCTGTGCTGCGCTCCGGTTTGGCCTCACCCCCGCCTTTTCTCTCCCAGCGCTTGAGGAGACGCGGCGGCGCATTGTCTCCCTCCCACCCACACCCACACAGAGCTTTAAAGGGTGGGCGGTGGGAGGGGGTGGTGGAAATGACACTGCAGTGCCGCTGAAGTCGAACCATTTGCGGCACTCTTGCGGGCCGGGCGGGGCAGCGCGGCGGAGGGAAGGTGGGGGAAAGGGAATGGTGGCGTGCCACTTCTCGCGTGGTTCTTGCTGCAGGACACACGAATTAACTCAAGGAGCGGAAAGACGCCCCGTCTGACACGCAACGAGAGCCGCAGAAAGACCGGCTCCTTTGCCCTTCCCTCCCGGCCGGCCGCCTTTAAACTCGGTCCTTCACAGTTGACGGCTGCGAGCTGGATCTGCGCAAATCGAGGAGCCGGTTAGTAGAAGGAAGCTTGTGTGTTCATTTCCCCTTAAGCGGGAATGTTTCTATGTAGATTAACAAATTTGGAAGGGACCTTATAGGTCATCTAGTCCAACCCCCCCCCCCCCCCCGAAGCAGGAGACCCTACACACCATTTCTGACAAATGGCAGTCCAGCCTTCTTGGAAGCCTCCAATGATGAAGCTCTCACAACTTCTGAAAGCAGGTTGTTCCATTGATTGATTGCTTTCACTGCCAGAAAATTTCTCCTTATTTCCAGGTTGAACCTCTACTTGGTCAGTTTCCATCCATTATTCCTTGTCTGGCCTTCAGGTGCCTTGAAAAATAACTTGACCCCTTCCTCTCTGTGGCAGCCCCTCAAATATTAAAACACTGCTACCGTGTCTCCCCTGGTCCTTCTCTTCGCTAGACTAGCCATGCCCAATTCCTGCAACTGTTCTTCATATACTTTAGTCTCCAGTCCTTAATCATCCTGGTTGTTCTTATCTGCACTTTTTCTAGGGTCTCAACATCTTTTTTTATAGCATATGGACCAAAACTGGAAGCAATACTCTACATGTGGTCTTACTAGGGCTTTGTAGAGTGGTATTACATATGGGTCCTGTACATAGGCATTCCATTTTAATAGCCACCCTGACTTTAAAAAATAGACCATTACAGTATACAGATAATCCTTGACTTACAACAGTTCACTTAGTGACTGTTCGAAGTCACAGGAGCACTGAAAAAAGCAACACGTGACCATTTGCCACACTCGTGACCCCGTTGCAAGCATCCCCCGCCATCGAACGTGATTTACATTCGAATGCTTGACAATTGGTGCATGTTTATGACAGTTACAGTGTCCCAAGGATCATGCGATTCCTGTTTGCGACCTTCCGACAAGCAAAGCCCATGAGAAAGAAGGATTTGCTGAACAACCGTATTACTAACCTGACAACTGCACTGGTTCGCTTAACAAACGTGACAAGAAAAGTTGCAAAATGGGGCAAAACTCATTTTTAACCAACGTCTCGCTTAGCAATATAAAATTTGGGGCTCAATTGTGGTCTTACGTTGAGGATTGATTACCTGTGAATGGTTTGATGTAAATCTTAGAAAAATGCATTTTTGAATGAGAGTGGGTAAGCTTTGTGTGGAAAGTTTTAATCAGCAACCATAGATATTCCAAATCTGCAAACTCAAATCCTGTAGCAATATTTTGCTTTTATTAATGGCTTTCTGAATGTGCCACAATTATTATTCCCCCTCCAAGGTAGGCTTCAGCGACAAATATTTTACAAGCGCAGAGGTGTTCTGTGGCTATTTTTGGATTTTTCCAACCAAGGATTTACCTGGCCCTACATTTCTTAAGACATGCTGATCGAGGATCAAGCACCACTGAACACAAGTGAATTTGCTTCCAAGGTTCTAATTTATTTATTTCAAATAATTCTGCCTCATCTCCAGGTAAAATTTGAGGCAGATAAGAGAGAAGAGACATAAAGTTCAATTCTATATATATAGAATTAGCTTCTGAAAATAGCAAAACGTCCATATGGTTTTTTTTAACTCTTTATTTTAATAGATTTTAAATCTGTTTTTCTTCCTTTTGGAGGGATGGCATATGAACCATACTAACATCAAAGTATGATAAAAAGTTCAAATGTAAGAGATAAGGTTAGTTTTTATATTTATCGTTGTCCCGGTGTTTGGAGGCCGTCGGGGTCTGGATGGGGGACAACAGACTTAAACTCAACCCCTCCAAGACTGAGTGGCTGTGGCTACCGGCACCTAGGTTCAGCCAGCTGATTCCATCGCTGGCCATAGGGGGCGAACAATTGCCCCCTGTGGAACAGGCGCGCAATTTGGGCGTCCTCCTTGATGCCCGGCTGTCAATGGATGACCATGTGGCAGCCGTGGCGGGGGGGGGCATTCCACCAGGTTCGCCTGGTGCGCCAATTGCGCCCCCTACTGGACCGGGATGCCCTACGCACGGTCACTTATGCGCTGGTGACGTCCCGCCTGGATTACTGCAACGCTCTCTACATGGGGCTGCCCTTGGGACGCGCCCGGAGACTGCAGTTAGTTCAGAACGCAGCCGCGCGGGCTGTGATGGGGAGTACGAGGTACTCCCACGTAACTCCTCTCCTGCACGAGCTGCACTGGCTGCCTGTGGTTTTCTGGGTGCGTTTCAAGGTGCTGATTACCATCTTTAAAGCGCTCCATGGCACGGGACCTAGTTACTTGCGGGATCGCATCCTCCCACATACATCCCTGCGGCCAATACGCTCACACAGGGAGGGACTTCTCCTGGTGCCGTCCACTAGGCAATGCCAACGGGCGACACCGAGGAGTAGGGCCTTCTCTGTGATGGGCCCAACCCTCTGGAATGACCTCCCCCCCGACATTAGAACCACTTCTGACCTCCGCTCCTTCCGGCAAAAACTGAAGACCCACCTGTTCCGACTAGCAGGCCTGGCATAATTCAACTGTCCCTCCTGGCAAATGTATTATATCTGGTTATTTTAGGGTTTTTTAATTTACTGTATTTGTTTTTAGGGGTTTGAATTTATTTTATATCTGCTTTGTACAGTTCTTTTAAATACATTTTAACCTCCTCCATGTCAATTGTCAACTGTACATATTTAATTTAATTTTATTGTATCCTGTTATATTTTGTATGAACTGTACACCGCCCCGAGTCCCTTGCGGGAGAGGGGGCGGTCTAGAAGCATTAAATATTATTATTATTATTATTATTATTATTATTATTATTATTATTATTATTATTATTATTATTATTATTATTATTATTATTATTATTATTATTGACTCCTGTATCTGGAGAGGCCCATGCAGTTTTCTTGGCAAGGTTCTTCAGAAGTGGTTTGTTATTCCTTCTTCCTAGGACTGAGAGAGAAGAGACTGGCCCAAGATCACCTAGGTCCGTGATGGCGAACCTATGGCAAAGGTGTCACAGATGGCACGCGGAGCCATTTCTGAAGGCACGCGAGGGGTTGCCCTGTTAGCCGGTTTTTCGCCCTTTGGAGGGCGAAAAACCGGCCAATGCGCAAACCAGAAGTTCGGGAACCCTAAGCCTGAAGCCTCTGGAGAACAAAAAGGCCCTTAAAGCCTCTGGAAGAAGAAAAATGGCCTAACGGGCAACCCGGAAGTCCATTCCCGAACTTCCGGTTTGTGTGTTGGGCCATTTTTCACCCTCCCCAGGGTCAAGAGGCTTTCTAGGAGCCTAGGGAGGTCGAAAAACAGACCTACCAGGGCCACTGGAAGTCGGAAAACGGGACATTTCCTGCATCTGGAGGGCCTCCGGAGTGGGGCAGGGAGGCTGTTTTTGCTCTCCCCGGGCTCCAATAAAGCCATGCACGCAGGTGTGGGGCAGCATGGGCACATGCACAGTGGGCAGGGAGCATTAAATTATGGGGGTGGGCAGGCAAGCGCACCTGATAGCATGTGCGCGTGTGCTTTTGGCACTCAAGGTGAAAAAGATTCACGATCACTGAACTAGGTGGCTTTATATCTAAGGTGGGACTAGAACTCACAGTCCCTTGGTTTCCAACATATTATACTAAATCATGGTTCATTTTGACTATGGTTTGTTGAATAAATTGCAATGGCTGTGCTCACACAGTTTTGAAGTATGTTTCCTGAGCAGATACTTTTTAAATCAGTTCATCAAACTGCAGTTGGAGTTGAGATTCTAATACCAATGTGTAAAGTTTGCGCAAGCCATAGTGAAGAGGCAATGGTAAACTACAACTTGCTGTCAGACAGGAATGTATTAGTTCTGATTAGGAAATTGAAATTGCAGTGGTATGGGATATATTATACTTGAACTGATCCAGCGAAAAATGTGCAAAAGAATAACCACAAATATCTCTTTGAAATGATTCACATTAAAAAATAATAACCAAATGCTTTAATCAAAATCTATTCAGGTAAATAAGGCAGCACCATTCCAACTGTGAGGGCTGAACATGGCAATGGGTGGGTGAGTGGGAATAAAGGCTGCCTAGGGGAAAAGACCCATAGAAACATGATATGTGCTTCACATATACAACTTCTAGCTAGCTATCTTCATCTAGTTGAGATGGGGGAAGAGCAAAATTTCCCCTTATCTGTGCTTTCTCCAATTGGCAGTGTCTTATCTACGAAAGAGTATCCTCACTGAGGTATTCTGAGTACCAGACAGTATTACGCTAAGTGGACTGTGTGCCTTGTAGAAGGAAGCTGAAATCATAGAGACTGTTCAGTAGTAGTTGAATTGGACTTCAATTCTGTATTAAGCCCACAAGTACCCGGTTTCCCTGAAAATAAGCCCTCCCCCCAAAATAAGCCCTCCATGAAAATATTGCAACACAGCAGCAGCCATGAGGTGACCACACTCGCCGTCTCCTGCACCTCAAAAATAATAAGACCTCCCCAAAAATAAGGCCAAGCACTTATTTCTGGGGTCAAAAGAAAATAAGACCCCGTCTTATTTTCGGGGAAACACAGTAGCTGATTTGGTTGCGGTTTTGTTTGTTGCATGCGCACTAGCCATTGTGCTTTGTAAACCACAATTCATGTCTTTGAGTTTGGTGTGAACACAACCACTTGAGCTTTATTCACCTAACCATGCCTAAGCACACTGTGGGAAGCCAGCTGAAGAGCCAGCCCTTCCAACTTTTGTACATGGCCCTTGAAGAAGAAGATAATCCTCCTAAAAAATTGATAGGGCTTGCAATATCAGTAAATCAAGAAGAGACAGGCAGTAGAGATGGGCTAAGAAAAGGTTTGCTGGAAGCCTGAAGAAAGCAACACCTTATCTATCCAGGATTTTGAAGGTAAAAGATTATCATGGTAGCTAAGTTGCTGAATTTCTGACAGTAGATGGATATATTTGTGTTTGATTATGTACCAAGTTAACCAAAGGTGCAGAGAGCCTCGTGTTAAAATTCATATTGATATCTCCAGTTTAAGGCCCCAATTTTGTGCAATGTTGTAACATACATTAGAAAACTAAGTATTGTCTTTATGTAAGGGAAAATAAAGGAGCCATCCTTTGGGCATGGAAAAAGGAGGCTGACTCTTTTCTGCTGTACCCTGCCCGGCCCTATGAAAATCAGTCCTTCCAGACAGCCTTTTGCTTAGACGAAAAGTTCCCTTTACCATCCATGACTGTTTCTTATGTCAGAAATTTAATAAAGAGAATTTACAATAGAATTTTGCCTGGAAAACCAGCTGCCTATGATTTAATATATAAAATACAATCATGGGTTGCTTGGCCCAAAAGGAGCTTGCCTATCAATAACATAATGCAGGGGCTTTCACCAGGAATGGGTGAAATCAATGGTCCTGATGGTTAAGATGTTACCTTATTAATCCATTAAGTATTTACTTCCAGTTTGAGAATTAAAACAATTACTGGCTACTTGCTATAAAGTAGGCAAAGAGATTCTCCATTATCAATTGGATCTTTGCCCTGCTTCCCATAAATGCCAAATAAATTGGAGTGCTTATTGTCACCTCCCTTTCCAATAAATGATGGCAAAATTAAAACAACAATTTGGGGAGATACCAAAAAAGGGAAGCTGATGCAGTATAGAGATTCCTGTCGGTCCATTTGCTTTTAAGATAAAGCAAAAGAGACTGCCCAACACAGTAGAACAAGCTCAAAGGAGCACATAATTAAATTCATTTCAATATCTCTAATCCTGAGCTCAACTAAATCAAAATCAACTGGAGAGAGAGAGTAGGTTTTTCTCTTTTATGTTCTTTTTTTGGGGCAGAGGGAACATTCTCTTTTTCAAAGTCATGAAACTCACTACCTTGCATTTGCTAATACAGGTCTGATCAAATTCTGTAAATTTCAGATGCAACATATTACATATTACAGGTCAGGTATTGGATAAAATGGTCCCTTGGATCTGCCCCAAATTAACTCTTAAACTGAGTTATACTGCAAAGCTGTAATTTTTAAACATGGTTTACTGAGTAAGCCACAATTGGTTCAACTCATATGCCAATAAATCAGTAATAAATAGAAAATGGTTTCTATTTATGCTAAACTATAAATTTATGCCAAGCCATCATCATCATATGTGGTTGACATAATAGGCATTTAGTGTAATTTATTCAATGAACCAAGTTTAAACCAAATATGGCTGTTGCAGGTGTTTGAGATTTTACATAATATGAAGCCATAAACTTTGATTTATTGTTCTATATCTATACCATGTGCTGAGCTGAAATTAAACAAATTTTCACAGGAGCTTCAAATTTGCACAATTCTGTTAATGTAACTTTACAATAAAGTTAGGGCTAGTACTTGTGGGTGTGCTTTTTGTCTGGACTACTTCACAAGTTTGATATTAATCTTGCAAGTCTGAAAGTACATCTCACACACCTTCACAGTCCCAAAAACTAGGAAGAGATCTGAGATGTTTTCCATGCCCCCATACCTACTGGGGACTCAGCTATTTCTTATTCAACTACTGCTTTGACTCTTCCCCCTATCTCCCATAGCCGTTGCCACGTACCATTACATCTCCAGTTACAATGCATCTCTGATCCAATTTCCCAACCAACCAAAAGTACTGCAACTTTCCTCACCATTTATACCATTGCATCATTGCCATTCCTCTCTCCCTATGGTCCTTGGAGGCAGGGGGGGAGAGGGGAAGAACCTCAACAACAGAAAGGTTGCCATCTCTTGAAGGACACTCCATGCCTCCTGTTGCCATGTAAATCCCGGGGCACCTGCCCTCCTGAACCAGATTCTGGCAACCCTTCCCTCTATGCAAAATCACTCGGTGTGCAGAAGATTGACACACGGTACAGGATATTTTGAATGAAAAGAGTTGTGGTCTCTTACCAATTTGGGCCAATGATTCTGGTGGAGGTACAGCTTAACTGCACTTTTCAAAGTGGAGTCTAGAGTTGTTCTTCATCAGTGATGATTTGAGATTATTCAGCATCATTAAATATACATGAAGCTAAGTGCTAGGAAGTTGCAAATTTACTGCATGACACAACGGCTGAAACATTTCCAGGGACACCTCACATTAAAAAAAAAAGAAAGAAACCAAAGCGCCAGCAGACTGAACTTCTCTGCAATACTATATTTTGATTTTCTATTTTGCTGACTTTAAATGAAAATGGCTCAGATTTCGGCCTTGTTTTTCAGAATTTCCCACAAATGAATGCTTTCACATCCTCTGTTACTCTGCACCCAATAAAAGAAATTGTGTGTGCTGAAGCCTCACGGTATGTTGGTATAATAGGATATTTCTAAGCACATGCTTAGCACAGGAAACTGATCACTGCACAAGCCAAGTTCAGAAGTCCTTTCACACACAAAAATGTGCTCCCTGATTTCTCTCAGCTTTCTTTTTTCAGCAGCATAGTTTGTGAGAAAGCTTTGGAATTGTTGCCATTCCTAAAAATGTTTTATCAAAAGGTGCATCATCTTAATTTTTATTATATACTTTTGAGTCAATGTTGACTGTAGCAACAGCCCGGAGAAAAGTCTACACTTTTCATGGCAACATTTCAGAATCTTGACTTCGACTGATCCTTCCTAGTGCTGAGAGGCAGTGACAGCCCAAGCCCATTAAGCTGACTTTGTGCCCAAGGCAGGACTAGAACTTAAGTCCCCTGGTTTCTAGCCTGGTATCGTAAACCATTAAACCAAACTGGTTCTCTGCATCTTAATTTAAAGGTAAAGGTTCCCCTCGCACATGTATACTAGTCGTTCCTGACTCTAGGGAGCAGTGCTCATCTCCGTTTCAAAGCTGAAGTGCCAGCGCTGTCCAAACACGTCTTCGTAGTCATGTGGCCAGCATGACTCAATGCTGAAGGCACATGGAATGCTGTTACCTTCCCACCAAAGATGGTTCCTATTTTTCTACTTGCCTTTTTACATGCTTTCGGAATGCTAGGTCGGAAGAAGCTGGGACAAGTAACAGGCGCTCACTCCGTTACGCAGCGCAAGGGATTTGAACTGCCAACTTTTCTGATCAACAAGCTCAGTGTCTTAACCATTGAGCTACAACGTCCCCGCATCTTAATTTAACTCCTGCCTATTCCTGGTATGTTCATTTCCAGCTAGCTCCATATCATTGCTTCTAGAAAGGAGGAAATTAACTACTTCATTTGCTCAACCTTGCATAGTGTCCCTGTTTCTCTTACTGCAAAAGGGGAAAAAATCATTATTCTGATATTTAGCTTCTTCCATGTTGCCTCTAAGGAAAATAGAAAACAGGAAATGCATTGCATTCCCTTTGATCAACAACAATGTTGTCAGGGTAAAAGGAATTTCTTGTTGGATCTGCAACAAAGTGAACCGATGAGCAGGGAAATATTTGACTCTGGCTTTCCCAAGCTATCTTCTCTGCCAATCTGCCGATTATGTTTTAATAATGATCTTGTTTAAAATAGATCCAATTCTAGGCATGGAGTTTTATAAAGAACTGGTATAAGAGGTTGATAACTCAGTTGAGCTTATAGTCCAAAAGAGATGCATAGAAATAACTGAGAATTAAGAAAATGGAGGTGAGGAGGGGGCAGCATGCAATCATCAAAAATATATATGATTATTTCAATTTTACATCCTATCTACATTTACAGTATAGGGCAGCAATGGTGAACCTTTTTTGGCTCGTGTGCCATAAGTGGGGGGAGCGCAGGGGGGTCGTGTGCAGGCGTGCCACACCCATAATGCAATGTGCGACTCCCCCAGTGCACATGGGCACATTACAGGCACGACCTCCCATTTTATATGCTTTTTTCACCCTCCTCAGGCTCCAGAGGCTTTATAGGAGCCTGGGGAGGGCGAAAACAGCCTCCCCCCCGCCCCGGAAGCCCTCTGGAAGCTTCAGGGACCTTCAGGAGACTTCCCTGAAGCCTCTGGAGCAGTCAAAACAACCCTCTGAGCAAACTGGAAGTGACTTCCGGTTTACTCGGAAGGTCGTTTTGAGCTCTCCAAAGGCACATGGGCACATTACAGGCACGACCTCCCATTTTATATGCTTTTTTCACCCTCCTCAGGCTCCAGAGGCTTCAGGGACCTTCAGGACGCTTCCCTGAAGCCTCCGGAGCAGTCAAAATGAACCTCAAAGCAAACCGGAAGTCCGTTCCTGAACTTCCGGTTTGCCCATAGGGCTGGTTTTTTGCACTCCGGAGGCTTCAGGGAAGCTCATGAAGCCGCCTCCGGAGGACCCCCGGGTGGGGGAGGCTCTTTTCACCCTCCCCAGGCTCCTATAAAGCCTCTGAAACCTGGGGAGGGCGAAAAATGGCTTTAAAAAAGGATGAACTCAGCTGGCCAGCACACACATGCGCACTGGCCAACTGACAGGGCAGTGCCTCGTGTGCCCTGACAATGGCTCCGCGTGCCATAGGTTCGCCATCACTGGTATAGGGTGATGCCTTTGGATTAAGGATTGCAAGCATCTTCAAGATCCAAACAAATCATTTATTACCAGGCAAACTTGGAGCTTTCTGACGCAATATTTGAATTTGTTAAATTAAACCAAAACTTTTATTGTAGTTTCTAGTGTTTACAACAAGATGTTAAGTATATATTATAACACTTGTGGAGATGTGACAACCATAAGAAGAGGTGCCCTGTCGAAGGTCAACAGGGGACGCCATCACCACTGCTCTATATATTGCACTGAGCCACCTTGAGAAATCTGGGAATTATGTCAGAATGCTTTTTATAGACTATAGCTCGGCTTTTAACGCCATCTTACCAGGAATTCTCATTGAAAAGTTGACTGACCTGAATTTCCTTCCCCTCACTTGTGAATGGATCAAAGACTTCCTGACAGATCGCCCACAAAAAGTAAGGATTGGGTCCTTTACATCTGCCATTATGAAGCTCAGCACAGGCTCCCCTCAGGGCTGTGTGCTCAGCCCCTACCTGTACTCGCTGCATACATATGACTGCATATCCTCTGATCCATCAACATCATCCTCTGATCCATCAACATCATACTAAAGTTTGCAGACGACACAACAGGGCTGGGCCTCATAACTGGAGGAATCAGCATACAGGGAAGAAGTCAGAAGGTATCCCGCATGGTGCTCAAGAAACAACTTACATCTAAATACTAGTAAGACAAAGGAGATGGTGCTAGATTTCCGGAAGCACAGAGAGGAACCTGCCCCACTGTATATCTAGGGGGGCTCTATGGAGAGGGTTTCCTCTTTTAAATTCTTCGGAGTGCTTAGTCAAGATCTCACCTGGAAAAATAACACGTCTCTGGTGATTGGAAAGGCCCAACAGAGACTTCATTTCCTTAGAGTCCTGAGAAAAAATCAGGTGGAACAACGGCTCATGACCTCTTTCTATCGGTCCACCATAGAAAGTGTCCTCACATATTGTATTACAGTATGGTAAGCTGGTTTAGCAGCTGCGGACAGGAAAGCACTACAGAGAGTGATCATTGGTTGCCCTCTGACACCACTGGATGACATCGCCAGATCTTGCTGCTTTAGCAGAGTAAGGAAGATACTCAGAGATGATTCACACCCTGGTCAGTGTCTCTTTGCACTTCTACCATCAGGCAGAAGACATCAAAATATTGACAGCAGCATCCATTATTTATATCTCTAAAGGATGCCAACAACAACCAAAGGACTGGAGCATATGTATATTGCATTTTCCCTACTTCTCTTTTTCCATTGCCTCAGCATCTTCAGCCTTTCTATATCTTTATTCCTAACCTATAAGGAGAACCTTGGATTGAAACCTCTTGACTCAATGAGTATTCCTGGAAGATCAGATACCTAATGTAGCACAACGGGAGATGGTTGTGTAAGAGAGTATACTCTACTCGTGTTAAAAATCTGGTGATCTTCCTACTTTTGCCTCAAAAACTTTGCAGAAAATCAGAACTATATCTGTTTGCCAAAATTATCATATATACAAAAATGCACTAGTTTATAGACTGATTGGGAGGGGAGCTTGTATGGAGACCATGGGGCCTTGGGAGGTGCTTGAAAATCATTGTCTCACATGGGCTGACACTGCCACAGGAGGAAAAGCCAGAGGTCTACAGAAGGTCTCTGAAACAGATAGTTGCCTTCAGAAAGGCAGATGGGCTGCAGATCACCTTCCCTGCCAAGCATTTGCCAACTGGAGGCAGTGGAGGTCCCATCCTTTTTCTCGCATCTTTCACCATGCCTTGTACAGGGCCTAACAGCTGTTTAGTGCAATCAGTGCCAAGGGCAGCATCTCAAAAAAAAATCTAATTGAAGTTAAATTATACAATATTAAATTGAAAGGAAAAGAGGCGGCATACGGCTTTCAGGTTAGTTTTCGATACGGAATGCAGTCCTGTCTCATTAATTCAGAAGTGCAGTTACTGAAGTAATTAAAAAATGAAACAAGAAATCAACCCTCCTTTTTTTTGCAATTTAGTCTTGACTATGGGACAGTAAAGTAAAACCAAACAGTCTACATCAGTGGTTCCCAAACTTTTTCAGTCCACCGCCCCCTTGGTGCTACAAACTGATCATCAGTGCCCCCCACCCAGTGGTGGAATTCAAATTTTTTTACGACCGGTACTGTGGGCGTGGCTTGGTGGGCGTGGCTGGGGGAGTCATGTGACTGGGTGGTTTGCACGACAGAAGGAAGATAGCAACAGTAAAATTCAAAACTGTAACAATTAATTGCACTTTTATTCAAAATCCAATTTAAAAACCTTTTTAGTTAATGTTAATTCAACAAAATTGTTGAATATGATCCAGTGATACCAGGTTTTCAAAGTCTGATAGTCATTTATCAAGAACCTTAGTAACTAGTAACTTAGTAAACTCAGTAAAATTTAGTAACAACGTCACTTCTTAGTAGATGGTAATTTCTGTGTAGATATTGAAAGAAGCAATCTCAGTAAGGTATTATCACAAAGCACAAAACTGCAACAGATATCATTAAGATATCACAAACTTACACAAAAAGATGTTCTTGTATGAAACCCAAAATGGATAATAAACACTTTTGTCTTTTATCTAAAGTTTTTCATCTTTAGATCAATGACCTTAATTATTCTTTCTCTCCCTCACAAACATACACATATACCAGTGGTGGGTTTCAAAATTTTTTAGAACCTATTCTGTAGGTGTGGTCTATTTTGTGGGCATGGCTTGGCAGTCATGTGACCAGGTGGGAGTGGCCAACTTGTAAAATGTGGTGAAACTCATTTAACAATGCTGTTGCTTAGCAACCAAAATTTTGGGCTCAATTGTGATCATAAGTTCTCTTTCTTTTTCTTTCTTTTTCTTCCTTCTTTCTTTCTTATATCTCTCTTTCTTTTTTCTTTCTTTCCTTTCTTTTTCTTCCTTCCGTCCTTTCTTTCTTGTGTGTGTGTCTCTTTCTTTTCTTCCTTTCTCTTCCTTCCTTCCTTTGTTCCTTCCTTTCTTGTCTCTTATCACTTACTTTCTCTTTCCTTCTTTCTCTTTCTTTCTTTCTCTCTCTTTGTCTCTCTCTTTTTCTCTCTCTCTCCCTCTTCCTTCCTTTTATTCTCTCTTTCTCTCTCTCTCTCTCTCTCTCTCTCTCTCTCTCTCTCTCTCTCCCACTTTTTCTCTCTCACACACATACCTTCCAGTTGGTGAAAATTTCTGTTTTGCCAGCTGGGAAGCTGGCAAAGAAGTCTGGTTTTCCCTGCCACCTGCAGCGCTTGGAGGAAGGATGAACGGAAGCGAGCCCCCGGCCTCATCTCTGCCTCCTTCCTCGAGAACTGGCTTCAGGGACGGCCAGCCTCTCCCGTCACTGCACCCTTCACTCGCCTTTCACCCGGAGGCTCTGCTAGCGAGGTGCCTGCCATTTCCCTTCCCGAGAGAAGCTCGGGAGAGACATGCAAACGGCCGCAACTCGAGACTCCTGAGGAGGTTGCTGGACACCAGGGGTGGCAGTGGCACCAGCTGTTGCTCTTCTGCTACTCCCGGTAATGCAGGCTTCTTGGAGAGCATTAAGTTACAGGTGCACTGATTCCAGCAGCTGCGTTTTCCCTTGAAATTTGCTGTCTCAGCAACCCGAAGGGGACATTCTCCCAGCGGCATCTCAGGCGCCCCCACCCTTAGCCACAAAGATATGTTGCTGATCTGTGTATTATTTTTTAGAACAGCTGCTTGACATGATAACTTAGGGTGCTCTTGCTATTTCCTCCCCTTGTTTTTCAATCGAGCAACATTCACAAATTGCACTAAGCCCCCTTGGGGTTTGTCTGATTGTGATTTTCTACATTGTGGGAATCCAGCCTCTATGAGTTGCAAAGCATGTTTCACTTCTAAAGGCAATGCACACATTCATCCTCTTCAAGTTAACGGAATTTTTAAAAAGGCTCAAATACATATGACTTAGTGCAAGGTTTGAAAAAGCCAGCCATCTATAGTAATGCTCCTTGACTTACGACTGCAATTAAAGCCAGAATTTCTGTTGCTAAGCAAGGCAGTTGTTAAGTGAGTTTTGCCCCATTTTATGACCTTTCTAGCCACTGCAGCAGTTAAGTTATTAACATAATTCTTAAGTGAATATGGCTTCCCCACTGACTTCGTTTGACAAAGGGTGATCACATGACCCCAGGACCCTGCAACCATCATAACTACCATATTTTTCAGAGTATAAAACGCACATTTTTCCCCAAAAAGAGAAAATCTGGGTGTGTCTTATACATTAAATACAGCATTTCTGGCCCCTTTACAAAAATGGACATGCAGAGGGTTTGGGAGGCCTGCAAAGTGCTCCTGGGAGCTGAGGCGGGCAAAAACAAGCAAAAATGGGCTATTTTTTGCTCTTTTATGGCCCCCCAGCCTCCAGTAGCACTCTACAAGCTTCCCAAAGCCTATGCATGCCCTGTTTTTTGCAAAAAATGGGCTTGTTTTTGCACAAAATGGACTGTTTTTTGCTTGTTTTTGCCCCTCCAAAAACAAAAAATGAGGCGTGCAGAGGGTTTGGGAAGCCTGCAGAGTGCAAAAACGTATTTTTTAATTTACCTCTTCAAAATCCTGATGCGTCTTATACTCCGAAAAATATAGTGCATGCCAGTTGCCAAGCATCTGAATTTTGATCACATGACCATGGGGATGTTGCAATGGTTGCAAGAGTGAAAAATGGCCATAAATCACTTTTTCCAGGGCCGTTGTAACTTTGAACAATCATTAAACGAATGGTTGTAAGTCGAGGACAACCTGTACAAGGAGTCCGGATGTGGATGAAGCAAGGGAGGAAGGCCGAGTCTTTTCCCACGCCCACTATGGAGCGCTTTCTAAATAGACTCCTGGCAGTTGCTATCAGTCTCCTCCTGGTGGTGCATATTTTTGGCTTTCAAATTTAGAAGCATTTATGTAGGAAAAGAAAGAATGATCACTTAGCAGTGCCTGCAAGGAAAAGATGCTGCACTGATTTTTGGCTGCTACAGCATGTACCTTTTAAAGGTGGCACGGGATCAATAAGTCTAGGAACAATCTTTTAAAATAATCTCTCTCCCCCCCTCTCCCTCCCCCCTCCCTCTATATGTGTGTAGACAATTACTTTAGATCTTGCCAGATAGCCAGGCACCCAGTGATTCCCAAAGACGATTGATAGAAAGATGATAGATAGATAGATAGATAGATGATAGATAGATAGATAGATAGATAGATAGATAGATAGATAGATAGATAGATAGATAGATAGATAGATAGTTGATAGATAGATGATGATAGATAGATAGCTAGATAGCTAGATAGATAGATAGATAGATAGATAGATAGATAGATAGATAGATAGATAGATAGATAGATGATAGATGATAAATGATAGATAGATGATAGATAGATAGATAGATAGATAGATAGATAGATAGATAGATAGATAGAAAAAATAGATAGATGATAGTTGATAGATAGATGATAGATAGATAGATAGATAGATAGATAGATAGATAGATTGATAGATGATAGATAGATAGTTGATAGATAGATGATAGATAGATAGAGAGATAGATAGATAGATAGATAGATAGATGATAGTTGATAGATAGATAGATGATAGATAGATAGATAGATAGATAGATGATAGTTGATAGATAGATGATAGATAGATAGATAGATGATAGATAGATAGATAGATAGATGATAGATAGATAGATGATAGATAGATAGATAGATACATAGATAGATACATAGATAGATACATAGATACATAGATAGATACATAGATAGATACATAGATAGATAGAGTGAGTGAGTGTGTGAGTGAGTGAGTGAGTGACAAAATGATGCTGTATTTTCTTTACACCAGCACAAGAGAAATTAACAATATGGATCTTAACCACTACAAGAGACTTTCCACTCGCAGAATGGAAACTAATTCTTTTATCTGTGGGGCACTGATCCTTGTGTTTATTTTATTTTAATGATTGACTTCGCTTCTGTTATTCCGGGGAGTACTATTAAGAACTCATAAAAGTAGGGATCATTCATCCATAGTTTGGAGACATTGATCATAAATGCTTACTGCTTTTATGTATACTTTATGCTTTTAAGTATACTCAAAAGGATAACAACATTTATTTTGTTAACAGCTGCATAGAGTTTCAAACACAAAGCAGAACGTTGTTGGAGATATTTTTGGATTGAGTTACAGCCATTAACATGAACATTTCAACATCATGTTCATATGTTTTTCCAGGGCAGAAGGCCTCACTCAGGCTTGCCCTTGCTTCTCACGTTTTGTCATTCAGTCTCTCTGATAAAGCAGAAATGGCAATACAGAAGCAGTTTGGAAAGGAACCCTGACTTTTCAGCTAAAATTGCACTGTTTACCCCAAGATGGCTGGAGAATTCTGGGAGTTGAAATCCGCATGTCTTCCAGTTGCTAAGGTTGAGAAACACAGGCTTATCCTAATCTTAAATTTGCAGAATCAATTGCAGAACCAGCTTCCTTAAATTTCACGTCTTAACCCTGGACCAAAGCCAGAGGTGGTATTCAGCGGGTTCTGACCAGTTCTGGAGAACTGGTAGCGGAAATTTTGAGTAGTTCGGAGAACCGGTAAATACCACCTCTCACAGGCCCTGCACCCATTTATTCCCTGCCTCCCGAGTCCCAGCTGATCAGGAGGAAATGGAGATTTTACAGAATCCTTCCCCTGGACTGGGGAGGGAATGGGGATTTTGCAGTTTCCTTTCCCTGGAGTGAGGAGGGAATGGAGATTTTACAGAATCCTTCCCCTGGACTGGGGAGAGAATGGAGATTTTGCAGTTTCCTTCCCCTGCCACGCCCATCAAGCCATGCCACAGCCACCAAGCCACACCCACGGAAACAGTAGTAAAAAATGTTGAATCCCACCACTGACCAAATGGAGATCATATGCTAGTAATACTATCTATATAGACCATTGCTTAAACTGAGCGCTAATCTCACTACATGCCTGCTCCCCACTTCCTCCAGTATTTACTGCCCAGCCGCCCACCCCATACCATTCATACATTTCAGTCATACAATACATACACATATAAAGCCCCGGTATACTAATTTTGTCCATGTGATGCAAGAGAACAGTTTATTCCCTTTGGGTTTTCAGCAAGGGGACATTGCTCCAAGGATCAGTTGCCAGAAATGCAGCCATGATATGTAGCACAGATTCATGTCTTTAAGTGTACAAGGAGTTTCATATAAATTCTCTTGGCTGCTCCTTATACACTACAGTAATGAACCTGGAAAATAGGCCACTAGTATTTCTGCTCTTGTTGCAAATGCAAAATTGAGGCCAAAGAGAAATGGCTTGACCAACTGGTCAATGAATTCATACCCCAAGTGACATTTGAAGCAATTTCAATTTTTGCCAGTTTCTTTATTAGCTTCAGACTTCTATAACACTACCCCAAGAATTATCTAGATTTATTTATTTTTTATTTCTTGGATTTCTAGACCGCCCCCTCTCCCAAAAAGGGACTCGAGGCGGTGTACAGTCAATGCAGATAAAAATACAATCATAAAACAATTAAATACATTTGGATGGAGGAGATAGGCTGTACAAGAAATAAATATATTCTAAAACCCTAAAAACATCCCCAATTAAAAACCCAAACCCAATTAAAATAAATCCCCGGGAGGTAAAACTAAGAAAGTGCCAGGCCAGCTGATTGAAATAGGTGAGTCTTTAACTTTTGACGGAAGGAACTGAGGTCGGTGGTGGTTCGAATGTCGGGGGGGAGGTCATTCCAGAGGGTTGGGCCCATCACAGAGAAGGACCTACTCCTAGGTGTCGCCTGCTGACACTGCCTAGCGGACGGCACCAGGAGGAGTCCCTCCCTGTGTGAGCGAATAGGTCGCAGGGACGTGTGTGGTAGGATGCGATCCTGCAGATATCTAGGTCCTATGCCATGGAGCGCTTTAAAGATAGTGATCAATACCTTGAAACGCACCCGAAAGGCCACAGGTAGCCAGTGCAGCTCGCGCAGGAGCGGTGTTACGTGGGAGTAACGTGTACTCCCCATGATAACCCGCGCGGCTGCGTTCTGAACTAGCTGCAGTCTCCGGATGCATCCCAAGGGAAGCCCCATGTAGAGGGCATTGCAGTAGTCCAGGCGAGAAGTCACCAGCGCATGAGTGACCGTGCGCAGGGCACTCCGGTCCAGTAGGGGGCGCAATTGGCGCACCAGGCGAACCTGGTGGAACGCCCCCCTTGCCACGGCTGCCACATGGTCCTCCAGTGACAGCTGGGCATCAAGGAGGACGCCCAAATTGCGCGCCCGCTCCACAGGGGACAGTTGTTCGCCCCCTATGGCCAGCGATGGTGTCAGCTGGCTGAACCGAGGTGCCGGTACCCATAGCCACTCGGTCTTGGAGGGGTTGAGTTTGAGTCTGTTGTCCCCCATCCAGACCCCGACGGCTTCCAAACACCGGGACATCACTTCGACAGCCTCGTTGGGGTGGTTTGGGGTTGAAATGTACAGCTGAGTGTCATCAGCGTACAGGTGGTACTCAACCCCAAAGCCTCGGATGATCTCACCCAGTGGCTTCACATATGCGTTGAACAGGAGAGGCGAGAGGACCGACCCCTGCGGCACCCCACAAGTGAGTGGCCTCAGGGACGACCTCTGCCCCCCTGTCAACACACATTGCTTCTGGTCGGAGAGGTAGGAGCCGAACCACCGCAGAACGGTGCCTCCGACTCCCATCCCCTCCAATCGGCGCAATAGGATACCATGGTCGATGGTATCAAAAGCCGCCGAGAGGTCTAATAGGACCAGGATAGAGGAACAACCCCTATCTCTGGCCCTCCAGAGATCATCAACCAATGCGACCAAGGCTGTCTCAGTGCTGTGCCCGGGTCGGAAGCCGGACTGGCGTGGGTCTAGATAGTCGGATTCGTCCAGGTGTCGTGGAAACTGCTGCGCCACCACATTCTCAACAACCTTCGCCAAGAAGGGGAGGTTGGAGACTGGACGGTAATTAGCTAGCTCCATTGGGTCGAGCGAAGGTCTCTTGAGCAAGGGTCTCACCACCGCCTCTTTCAAGGCGGTTGGTAAGTAACCCTCACCAGATAAATGTTGATAACTTGGAACCACATTTTCACCATGTATTTGACCTTTTTTCTTGACTCATAATATCTAGAAACAGACCAATTTATATTTAAAAATATAAATGCTGTGTCAGTGAAAGATTTTTTATCCTATCTTCTCTTCGTAAATGAACGACTTTCTATAAATATGTAAAATCTTTTCCTAATGAACAATATTTATTTGCAAGGAATGGAACTGAATAGATTTAATTATCAAGAGGAGTTGCTACGGTATTTTACAGATCTTGAAGTAAACTTCAGGCTTTATAATTGAACATGTTTCAGCTACTGGGAGCCACTCTATAAACCTGGTTGCTAGAAACTGTAATATTCAAGTGGGTTTCATTTTTATGGCACCACCAGAGATATACTAGGTATTTTACAAAGATGTTTAGTTAATTGATTTAATTTACAGGTGGGCCATATAATGGCAACCAAGTTTTTCATTTATTAGTTGAGCCTTCAATTAATTGTAATTCTTTTTTTTTAAAGTTTCAAGAACATACTTATTTTTTAGCTCTTCATGTTACGTATTCCCACTTGGATTATTTTTTAAATATCTCAATCATACTTGATTGAGTGGAGAATTGCTTTATGGGATATGTTATAGTATCTGTGATATTATTAATGTTTCAAGTAAAAAGCATCAAGTTGTGGTTTAATGATATTTTAATTATCAGCTATTAATTAATACAGTACAAAGTTGAGAGCCGGTTTGGTGTAGTGGTGCAAGCACTAGAAACCTAGACAATGTGAGTTCTAGTCCTAATTTGGCACAAAACAAGTTAAATGGCCTTGAGCCATTCATTCTTTCTTAGCCCAAAGCGAAGACAAACCACTTCCAAAATCTTAACCACTGAGCAATATACGTTATTAGAAATATATATATTTTTAAAGAGAAGTCTTCCCTTACCCATCTGCGAAGCTTTCACAAATGAAGTACTTCATACCATTAAATGCTGATGAAACATTTTGAGTGCAACACGCTACATATGTGTGTTTTGGAATGTCTTACCAGAACTCACTTGAAATATTAAAGGAGATCTTTAGAAATGGGGTTAGAAATTAGTAGCCACAAAATCTGCTTCTAGACTGCATTTAAGTGAAGTTCATGAAGAAATGACAGCCTATTTGTGAAATAAATCTTGTCTGATGCAGAAGTAATGAAATTGGAAATATTGAACCTTTTAAAAATCGTGGATTGTAATACAGAGAAGGTTTTTAAAATGGAAATACAAGTATACAAAAGTAGCTAGCTAAGGTTTTAAAAGTAAAGGGAAAGTGCAAATGATAAACCAAAATTGGACAATGTTTTTAATAGATTTTTAAAAGAAACTTCTTAAAGCCTTGAAGAAACATATGTGATGGCACAAAGAAGAATTGGAGAGAGATTAAATCCTACAATAATATTTGAATATTTGAACATTAAAGTTCTTAGAGATAAAGTGAAGGGGTATAAAGGTGGTTTATTTGACCAAGATTAAAATAAGACATGTTTATATGAAATTCTGGCAGCTCTTACAGATTTTTTGCTGACACCAGGTTTGATAATTAAAAGTTGATGTCTTACGGATTTGCTTATAAGATAAGCAAGGGATTATGGGAAGAAGAGATATCTTGTAAACTTATAAAAGGTGAAGAATTGTTTATACTTGTGATGAAGATTGGAAGTCACTTCTTTATACCTATCTTTTCTTTTGTTTTCTTTTCTTTTCTTTATTTGCTCTTTTTACTTTCTCTCTGAGTTTAGTTTGTATTAGTTTTCATTTTTGTAATTGATTTCCAGGGCTGTGCATGTACATTTATAAACCTTTTAACATTCCCAACAATCTTCTTAACTCATTTGCTCGGACATGGAAATACAGAAACTAAAGGGACAGTTCAGTGGTTTAAGGACTGCCGCCAAAGCTTTGTTCCCTTCTTATAAATGATGTAGCAAGCAGGTAGGATTTGAAAAAGACAACAGTACTCTGTGACTCCATCCTCATCCACTTTGATCAAATAACACTTTGTCCTCTGGAACACAAGTCAGTAAATCTGCCTTTAATAAACTAGTAATATTCTGATCATCCCTTCCCAAATGGACTAGGACAGAAGCATCCTTAATACAAGAAGGGTTCAATTCAGGGAAAAGTTGGCCACCTCAGCCATTGTGACTAACCAGCACTCAAATAGGCTGGCATAGAAGCAATATATCAAGGACAAAGATTCCAAGCCTGGATATTTATGATCCTGTCTGTTTTGACTGAAAATAGTTCTTCTGAAGAAACTATTTGCCTGGAGGCACCAAGATCTCTATTATACAAAGCACATGCTGTATAATGCAGCTGCTCCTCGGAATATACAAAACTGCTATTGATTTGCCCATCTAAATTAACACTACCTACTTGGGTGGAAAGGTATATTTCTCATTATTTGCAGTCTGGATCCCTTTTAATTTGGGATAGCAGTAACTGGGCTTGGTGTTGTGACCTGCCAGCAGAGCTGGCAGCAGATTCGGACAGTGAGGAGGTCGGAGAGGAACATGGGCCATTCCTGGAGTCTGGGAGCCCTCTCTGATGAGGGCTCTGTGTCAGAGGCAGAGATGGGACCAAGGCTGTCTTGACAGTTATCAGCTGTCTTCAGAGTCAGACTTCAGTGAAGCAGACAAACAGTTGGATCCTGTTCCCAGTGTGCACATGCGCAGAGTTGTCAGACAAAGGGAACAACTAAAGAACAGGGGTCTACTTGGGACTTTGCAGGAGACAATTAGTTCGATTAATTGGTTCGTGACTGTCCGAGACTCCTTGCAGATATCGGCCTGTCAGCTCGCCAAGCCAGATAAGGTCTGTGACTGTCAATCCTCTCTTGAAAGACTTTGCTGGGTGTGAGCGAGCAGAATTCAAAGTAAATTAATAAAAGGTTTTTTTTGTCGGGACAAGGAGTTTGCTTCATGCTTTTGGGAAGCCTCGGCCAAAACACCTGGAGCATGCAAAGGGAAGGAGGAATTCCATTTTAAAAACTTAATTTGAACAATCCACCCTGCTCATAAATCAAAATCTTATTCAGGACGATCCTCTTATTCAGCAGAAAATCCTACGGTATTACCCATGCATTCATTGACAGGCAGCTTTACTATAGGTTTTTCCACACCTGGAGTAACTGTAGGGTGATTTTCCCAATGGAGTTTCTTGCCTTTTCAGTTCTATTACTAATGTTAAATGAGGTGCGGATTCTTAGTCAAGATATCGGTGAGCTAAACTGAACCCAATTTCTTTATAAGTATGCTATTCTTGGGATAGTCCATTTGTTTGCGAGCATGAATGGATACTTATTGTATTAGAACATTAAAAAATGTCCTGTGCACCAGGGGTCACCAACCTTTCGGACCTCGGGGAACACTAAATTCATAATTTTGAATCCCGCGGACCACTAATATGATCTGCCTAATGACCAGCTGGGTGGCCATGGCTAGGTGGTCATGTGACTGGGTGGGCGTGGGCAACTCGATGTCACTCATGTTGAGGGGTGCCTCGCTGGCCTCTACTCACCCCTCCGTTGCCAGCCATTCCTTGCCTCCCTGCCTGGGCTCCTTAGGGCTCCAATAGAAAGCAGTTGCTGGAACTAAGCAGCCACCATGAGAAAGAGTTGGCAAAACAGCTCAGTTCAAATTGGATCTGACCGAGAAGGAGGCTCAGCAGAAGCAGAGGACTATGAACATAGGCTTTCCAAGCAGCGGGAGTGCAAGGCCAGGTACCGGTGCCTGGAGACTCAGCTGGCTGAGATGGTCAGCCAGTTCCAGGCCATGATGCAGTCTCACTGGAACAAGGCTGTCCGGCTCTTTGCCACCACCAGTGCTTCCCTCCAGCCTTTGTCCAAAGCCCCACGCCAGGAGACTGAAGTTGGAATTTCTACACTTGGAGATTCACCTGTGAAAAGTGGAAGGACTAAAAGATGACAACAGTTCCAATTGTCCTGCTTTGTGCTCTCTGGTCCTTCTCTGAAACATCAACAAAAATGACCATGAATGTTTCCCCATCAAAAACAATACGTAGAAGAGAACTTCAGTTTGACCAGAGAGGTACTTTTGGGCTCAATTGTCAAGACCAGGCAGTTCTTGACTTACGGCCACAATTGAGCCCAACATTTCTGTTGCTAAGACCTTTGTTAAGTGACTTTGGTCCCATTTTACGACCTTTCTTACCATATTTACTAAGTGAAGCATGGCAGTTGTTAATTGGTAACGTAGTTTTTAAATGAATCTGGTTTCCTCATTGGCTTTGCTTGTCAGAAGGTCACAAAAAGTGATCACATGACCCCGGGACACTGCAACCATCATAAACATGAGCCAGTTGCCAAGAAAAATGGCAATTACCCCCCCCCCAAAAGGAATTTTGAACACATGGCCATGGGGATGCTGGTCTTAAGTGTGAAAAATGGCCATTAGTCACTTTTTTCAGTGCCATTGTAACTTTGAAGGGTCACTAAAAAAACTGTTGTATATCAAAGACTACCTGTATAGAATACAGAATAACAGAGTTGGAAGGGACTTTGGATATCTTCTAGTCCAACCCCCTACTTAGGCAGGAAACCCTACACCACTTCAGACAAATGGTTGTCCAATCTCTTCCTAAAAAACTTCCAGTGTTGCAGCATTCACAACTTCTGGAGGCAAGCTGTTCCACTGATTAATTGTTCTAACTATCAGGAAGTTTCTCCTCAGTTCTAAGTTGCTTCTCTCCTTGATTAGTTTCCACCCATTACTTCTTGTCCTACCCTCAGGTGTTTTGGAGAATAGTTTGACCCCCTCTTCTTTGTGGCAACCCCTGAGATATTGGAACACTGCTAGACATCCCCAGTTCCTGCAACCGTTCTTCATATGTTTTAGCCTCCAGTCCCCTAATCATCTTTGTTGCTCTTCTCTGCACTCTTTCTAGAGTCTCCACATCTTTTCTACATCGTGGTGACCCAAACTGAATGCAGTATTCCAAGTGTGGCCTTACCAAGGCATTATAAAGTGGTATTAACACTTCACGTGATCTTGATTCTATCCCTCTGTTTATGCAGCCTAGAACTGTGTTG
Source organism: Natrix helvetica (assembly GCF_964273705.1). Classification (NCBI taxonomy): domain Eukaryota; kingdom Metazoa; phylum Chordata; class Lepidosauria; order Squamata; family Natricidae; genus Natrix; species Natrix helvetica. Next base: position 160,638,965 of record NC_138548.1, on the reverse strand, counting down.
GCTTTTTTGGCAGCTGCTGCACACTGCTGGCTCATATTTAAATGGTTGTCCACTAGGACTCCAAGATCCCTCTCACAGTTACTACTATAGGCTCTGTAGTTACACAGATGGATTTGTATGGCATTTCACCACTGATATACTTCCATTTTCACCTCTTGCCCTAGTCCTGTGTTACTGACTCTTTAGAAATGCTTCTACGCAATTGTGTGAAAGAGAGCGGGAGAATATCTGGAACCAGAGAGAGAAATTTACACACATTCAATAGGGTTACAGCAACTGAAGCTTCCTTGCAACAGGGCAAAAAGAGCTTTGCCAAAGTTTTTCAGAAAAACCCAACCCTTAAGGAGGGTTTTGAAGGAACAGAGGCATCTTAGTAGACATGATTATGAAGGAAACGAATATGCAGGGGAGACCTAACTGACATAATTACACAGACTTTAGGACCATAATAGGAATACAACTTTAGTTGAAATCATCTCTACGGTATGCTGCAACAGGCAAAGGGGGAAGTTAGCCTTTGAAAAAAAAACATTAGCAATAGGATAGGAAGGACCCTACACCACCTCCTGCTGCCAGATTGTGTAGAGTCATATAATATTTACGTGGTGCAAGCAGAATTAGAATATCATAGAATTCTGATTTCTCCATATCAAAATGAATAGCTTCAATTTTGCAAAGCATATGTAAATCTCATATGTATATGAAAGAACTGCAACGAAAAAAAAGTTAAGTAGAGGGATGGATAGATGGATTAAACAATCTTTTTTTGAAGAGTGAATGAATATACACTATTCTTTCCATTAGTTTTTATGTACAAATTACTATCGCATAAGAGCAAAACTATCGAAAGAATCAAGTCCTGTTTACCAAAATAAAAAGTGCTTTTTCTTCACTCCTATGATGAGATTCCTATTTTACAGGTAATTGTGGTAGTTAATAGAATAAATGGTCTGAATGGATTAAATTCTGGATAGAAAGTTCCACTCATTACTGACACTCGTGGTGGTGTTAATTATCACCATGGTGAATTGATTAATCCTCCTCCTTAAGAAGAAACTTGCCTATAGTAATAAAATACATCAACAAGAAGAGGGGAAGATCTATTTTGAATTTTCCAGGATAATTCATCTGAATGGTTGGTGACTGGTGTCTTATAGTTTGATAGTATTATCAACATCATTTAATATACTGCACAGTCATAATCTATGCAATATTACAATGAAGAATTTTAAAATACATTCACCTCATTTGAGAATTATTATTATTTTATTCCCCATTATTTTCTAGAAAATTAAAAAGTACTTTGAGAGAGGAGAAAGAAATTGAACCATTATACAGTAATTCACAAAAGACTTAAGTTTACCCAGCAACAGAAGTCTGCCTAAGCCTCAATCCAAAACATCCAAACCAAGTATTAGTGTTGACTTTTACCTTGCATTTGATACTTTTCTCAACCAAATAACCATCCAAGGAATTCTGAGATTATAATCTATAGAAAATAATGAATGAAAATTCTAGCTAGCCAAAATGAAAAAGAAACTCTAGGCTACAGTCCGGTCTGCATATATAATCTACATTGACCTCCAGACGTATCAAATACCTTTAGTTGAAAATTGACACAGTTTTTGAACAACAGTAGCTGTCCCAAAGGGGTTTTTTTCCCCTCTAAGCAGCAACACATTTATCTATGTTCACAGAGTCATTTGCTGACTTAAACATCCCTTTAGGAAATTCATTTTAGAGAATCTGACCTTCAGTTCCTCTTCGTCTGCCTTCCGCTCACCAGCATGAGACAGTGACACCCAGGCAAAGCTTGCCTCTTTCCTTATTTTGCCTCGCTGTTGCTCACGCTAGCTGCTGCTATGCAGTCCTGTACAGCATGAGAGCAGGAATTGTGTTAGGTTAGCTTTTGCTGACTGTCAACGCTTCTCTAACGCTCGTCTCTAAACCTGGCTATTCCTGCCAGGGGAAGGAGGACATCGGCTTTTCAGAGCTAAGCTTGCTTTTCCCAGAGCAGTCCAGGGGGAAAAGAAAGGGAGAGACTTGGGCATCTTCCTACTAACCAGTCCACCTGCTTGCAAGCGTTTGCACTTCCTGCCAGGGATGACATTCCAGATTCAGTCCTGACTCCTCATTATGTAAGGCAGTCTAGGTCAAGTGTAGGAGAGAGAGAGATTCTACCGACCCGATCAAGCTCCGGATTCAGCCTAATGCTTCATGGGAGCATGGAAGTTGGATTATGACCTTTTGCTGCATCTACTTAGGTAATATTTTTAATTGCATGTTTAATAGTATGCAGAGAGATTCTCCCCCCCCCCCCCACAGGCATGCAGTACGATGAAGAGAGGTGTGTGTGGGGGGGAATTATTCAGAGAGAAAAATAGGTTCTGTTTTTTTTTGCTTGGATAGCATTTTTTTAAAACTAGATTTTGGCTTTGAAACAGTCTGCAAATGAATCGATAATATATTTGCTTAGCAAACATCTTCTCTGCCTGTGGGTGGAATTGCTGTTGATTAGACAGATTAAGCAATTAAACAAATCTATTTCCTTCATGGTGTGCTGTGAGGGTGGAGAGATATCCATGAAAAGGGCTATTCACTGTGACTTTTTGGAATATATATATATATATATATATATATATATATATATATATATATATATATATATATTCATATTCATATAGTATATATATGAATGTAGAAGCGATCCTTCTTTCACAAGAGACTTCTTATCTGTGCTTCTGTGTTTATTTTTAAAAACCACTGTAGATCTTTCCATATATATATATATATATATGAATGATACTGCGGATAAAATTATAGAGTGACTGCTCTGCAGAGTCTACACAAAGCACCTTTAGTGATGGTTGCGGTAGATGATTTGTGCAGGTACAGCGGTTTAAGAAATATGCTGAACTCTGTTGAAGCAGCCTGTGGAAGGGAAAATACTGATTCCCTAAGAGGCTCCTATTGTTTCAGTTTACTGCAACATTGAAAGGAAGAGAGAGATCGAGAACTCCTCCGATATGGGCTGCATCAGAATAGGCCTCCAGCAGTAGGCAGAGTAGTTGTGATGCAGCAGGCTTGTGAATGGAATTTCAAGAGCCCAAGAACTGGTGCTTAATGAGGCAGCATGATTGCTTTGAATGTGCCCTAAAGCTGGGGAGAATTCTGCAGGACCTTGGACAGCGGCGTGGGACTAGTCTTGAGCGCCACAAAATGCACAGTGAAGGTTGCTGTTTTAAAAGCATGCATGTACAGATGTGTTTTGGGTGAGTGGGCTTGTGTGTGAGAGAGCGGGGGACGGAGGGAGGGAGGAAGGGAGGGAGGGAGGGAGAGAGAGAGAGAGAGAGAGAGAGAGAGAGAGAGAGAGAGAGAGAATTTAAATTAAAAGCTACCAGAATGGGGGGGGGGGGGATTAACGTATTCATTCAGTCAGCACACTAACTCATTAAATTGCCAGCTGGTTGTTGCATTCTGGAACGCAGTATTCACACATGCTGCTTCCCCCCACCCCATCTTTTAGCAGTGAAGCATCTCTAGCATATAAGAGATAGAAAGGGCTGTCCTTATTTAGCTGCAGGATGTTGCTTGTGCCTTTCATTTCTCTCACTTTGGTCCAAACAAGCAGTGAATATTTTCAGCTCTGTTGTCCATTCACCTCTAAGGGTAAGTAGCGCGTTTCTCGTTTCCTAATTATGATTGGGGTGGACATTATTGGGGACTTTAACAGATACTGTTAAAGTGAGAAGTGGTGAGACATGATGGCTTTTTAATTACTGCTATTTATATACAGGCTTAGTGCACAGGAGAGGGGCTGTACAATGAATTCCAGCCTTAAAGTCTTCTCATTTTGGTTGTGAAGAATTGTGCAAGGTGCAGTGTTTAAAAGATAAATTTATGATAATCGTAAATACTCTGAAAAGTTTTTTTCTTTTAAAAAAAATTTCCATATCTGGATAGACTAGAGAATTTTGGATAAAAGAGAAGACATTTTGTACTATTATGCAGCTATACATTTTAGTCCTCAGGATAACAAATGTTCCAGTTTAAAACCTATGTCCCGCTTTATTTAATAGAAATAGATCCCATTTGTTTCAGTGAACTTTGTCTCTGCATATAAGATTGTAATCTTAAGGATTGTTTAGATCCACAGCTTTTTTCTCCATTACTGGGTTAGTACATTCTTCTGCATTGGTAACTGAAAAGAACATGTGTATATTACAGAAAGTTGTGGGTATTGATTCAATTCCATTAGCCAGTCAAACTGACATATTTCTATTCATCATTATGAAGTGAGTTCACAGATCTGCCTAGAATGTTCTCCTAAACGAGTAAGCATAGGATAGTAGGTGTAAGACAGAATGACAGTGCAATTCTATATTTACATAGTTGGAAGCAGGTCTCATAGAGTTTAGTAGGATAAGTGAGTTAAAACTGCCTTCATCTCTAGACAACATGGAGAAGGGAATGATGGGTGCTATAGTTTAGAAACCTCTAGAGGGCACTAGGCTCAGACAAGAAATATAATTCCCATTGAACCTTTTTATTTACACTCCACAACTATCATTAATTCAATGTAATTATGAAACAGGATTACTGGTTGAGTTCACTTATCATGCTAAGCCAGAATGTTATTTCATTGGCTTTGTCTTAGCACGTTGAATTAGTTAATTACACTTTGTGGCTTAGATATGTAAAGCAGCCATTCCATATTAGTAAGACAAAGTTAACATAAACCATAGCTGAGATATATATTAAGCCATATCTCATTGAAACTTGAATGATTATAAAGAGGTGCTTGGAAAAACTCATTGCAAAGTTTACACAAGGAATGAAAGCAGTTTTGGGGACATTATCCATAATTTGTTTTGGTCATACAACGTACCACATCATGTTTGAAACATGCTTTTTATTTAGTGCAGAATGTGACCTAGCTATTGTGGCTTGTGAACAGTATGTTTGATGACTGAGCAGATTCTTTACTCCCAGATAATTGTTGTTTATAAAGTAGGGCTTAGATTGTCTGAATAAGACTGGTTTTGTTATAGAATTGGGTTAAACTGCCTTCTTGCTGTTGCCATTGCATGTTTTTCCATCCTGTCCCTTGTAGCCTCCTAAGCAAACCAGGTTGTAGAATATAATCTTGGTCACGTAAAAGGTTTGCAAATGGAGTAACAAAACGCCCCACAGGAAGTTATTAAAAGGCCTGGGAAATGGCCTATGTGGATGAGTTTTGTGAAAAGCCTCTGCAGTTCTGGACAAACAACTCAACAGAATTGTAAGCAAAAGACTTCTAATATTGTTATCTATGTATTTGTGTATTGTTACAATATTTAAAAACATAATATCTCAGTGAGAAAACAATACAGTGTCATCAGATAAACTTCACATTGTGTTCTCAACCATCTCTCTGTTCCCCTTTTTTATTCCCAGTTCACATTCCCATTATTCTTAAATTTGTTTTCTCTTGCAAATCATTTTCTGACTAAATCAGTTAGATATCATCCAAATAAATTGAACTAAAGAAGTCATGGCTAACTTTTCCCTTATTGAATTTACAAAAGACAGCTAACCTGAGATTCACATCTTAACAGCTTTATAAACTCCAAATCCCTGCCCCCCCCCATTTAAAAAGTTTAATAACAACATTATTGTTAGTGAAATACTGATATTGTTACCAGGATATATAGGTGCAACTGCATTTACCAGCGTATCTCTAAAACCATGGCATTCTTTCTATTTCGTAGCTTTTAAATCTTAAGAGCATTGTTCTTTTATGATGGGTTAATGACTTAATTTGGTAATGAGATAGACCAGAGACGGTTGGTTGAATGAGACTCAAGAGATGCACTCTTACTGCTGTTAAATGGCCTGCTGGGCTGGGGAAGCCTCCGCTTGCTTGGGCCGCACAGTATAGCTTCATCTTGGTCACTCTCACTTTGTGCTAAATAGGAAGAACTTTCCACGTTACCATACTGCAAAAACTTTACTTGCACAGGAGGCCAAATTTGGAAGTTGGAGTCCATTCTTTGGGGAAAGTTGCACTTGAGAATGAAGCTCTCTCTACCCCTACCCCTCCCAAATTACACACTTAGGAGGGTGCAATGATGCCCATCTGTCACTAACTGTTTGACAACATTTCTAAAGGAAAGTGAAATTTAGTTGATTTACCAAGTATTTTTTGAGTGGCCCTTAGCAAATTTGCTGCCTTTGATTCTGTACTTGATGAAAATGCATATACTCTTCCTCTCTAGATTCCAAGCTATTTCTGCTTGGAAGGGAGTTAGGACATTATCTGATGAGTAAAGAAAGCATATTTGCTGTTAACCTAGACAAACTTCCACAACTGTATATGATTTGCCATGTTTTCTACATGCTAATTCCAACATGCTAGGAAACAGTACAATAGCTGGTTATCAGAATCCCCGGAATTGGGTAAAAATGGATTGTGTAATAAAGCAGGTTGCTGTAATAATATTTTAATTCTGAACAGCTTAATCTCCCAAAGTATTTTATCACAAAATGGACCTCTTATATAGTGTTCCATAGATGGACTCTGTCTAAGCCTGCTTCAATTTACATTTCAATTTTCACAGCAGAGCTAGAAGTCAATCATGGGTTATTTGTGATTTGAGCATTTAATGACAGTGATCTTAGAACCATCATTTGAGTTATTGCAAGGTTGCGCCTGGACATTATGCTGTGCCATAAATGGTTAGTTTATTGTTTGATTTGGGGCTTAGCATGTTGCCTGAATTCGGCTAGTGTGGTTTCTAAGTCATAGTTTTTGACTTGTTATATTCCTAGCCAGCCAATATAAAAGAATTGCTCTTCTTATAACTTTTCAGAGTAGTTGAATCCAAATGGATTGGGAGGGGTCCCCCTTTCAGAAATGCTTTGGAATAGCAATAGCTTGGATGAGTAGAGTAGCAGTGAGTTAAAAGTAGTTAAACAAAAATATTTTCCTTCCCAGCAACGATGTTGAAGGGCAATTTGGCACCCTGTGAAAGGCAATTTTGTCCTCCTTTCATTATTCCACGGTCACTTGCCCTTTCTGTCATTCAGAGAGAGGAACAGCTTCCAGTTGCTGTGCTCTCTTCTTCAGTATTGTGGGGCAGATTCATCACCCAGGCAAACAAACTGGCAGGAGGAAAAGTACCTGAAGGAGAATTCCACCAATCACTTCCTCTGGAGCTTGTGAGGGTGACTTCTTCACATAGTACCAAACCAGTCCATGGAATTCAATTCGAACAGCCATAACTGGAAAGAGGATTCTTATCAAAACAGTTGTTTTGATGTAGCCAATTCTGGGGGCTTCCTACAAATGTCCCCTCCCCATTTCCAGCTTTAACAATTGAAGTGTCCTAAAGACATGACTAACTACCGTGTTTCCCCGAAAGTAAGACAGGAACTTATATTCTTTTGACCCTTGCAATAAGAGCTTGGCCTTAATTTCGGGGAAGTCTTATTATTTTTGAGGTACAGGAGGCGGCAAGTGTGGTCACTTCATGGCTGCTGCTGAATTGCAATATTTTCAGGGAGGGCTTATTTTGGGGGGAGGGCTTATTTTAGTGCATGCACTCAAAAGCACATGCACTTTGGGCTTATTATCCGGGGAGGTCTTATTTTCTGGGAAACAGGGTATAAACTAAGAGTCTTTGAGTTTTAGCCCCATTATAGGCATGAAAGTAATTTGGGGCCTCTATTGTAGGAGGAGGCCATGCTAGTCTCCGCTGGCAAAAAATGAGTCCCGTAGCATCTTTTCATTTATTATGAAATTTATCTTTTCTGACTGACACATTTTTATTAAAAGGCATAAGCTCCCTTCATCAGATGCAAGAGTGGCTTGAATTGGTGTGGAATTTAAATTAGTGTGGGTGGAGAAACTGTTACGAAAGGAGAGGAAGAACAGGTGATTATTCAGATGAGGATTTCTTGTGAGACAGATTGCAGTGCTTTATCAACTAACAAATGTAATGTGTTAAAAAAAACTCTTGTATTTGTTGAGTTCTTCTGAGATTGCCTGACACCTTTTGATGTACATAAGTTACAGTTCGTAAAATCTTAGTCCTTGTAAGAAACTTTGGTGATTAGAAAACATGCTATCAGACTCCTTCTCATGTATGGTGCCTCCAGTCACCCCTTGCCTTGGGAAGAAGGGAATGGCAAATCACTTCTGAAAATGTTGCCAAGAAAGCTGCAGGGACTAGTCCAAGCAATTGCCATCAATCAAGACCAGGGGTGAAATTCAGCAGGTTCTGACAGGTTCTGGAGAACCAGTAGCGGAAATTTTGAGTAGTTCAGAGAACTGGCAAATACCACCTCTGGCTGGCCCCAGAGTGGGGGGGAATGGAGATTTTGCAATATCCTTCCCCCAGGAGAGGGGAGGGAATGGGAATTTTGCAGTATCCTTCCACTGCCACCCCCACGAAGCCACGTCCACAGAACCGGTAGTAAAAAAAAATGAATTTCACCACTGATCAAGACTAACTGACACCTGTACATGTGTGTATGTGTGGAGGGAGAGGGTGGGGGGGAGAGAATGAATAAATGAATCCAGGCAAATATTTTTATTGTACAAACTGTTAAAAAGTATGGAAGGATAAACTATCTTGAAATAGAAAATGTGACATGCAAGTTACCAAGACCATATTATTTTTCTCTCTACAATGATCTGACAGTCATCCAGCATAGGCATGTAAAATTGTGTTGCAAAAACTGTTAACAAGAAGACAGCCACAGAAAATGCTTGCCTTTAACTAGATATAAAAGTCCAGTGCCACCTACTGGTCAAATGATGAAATGATACTATCCAAATTAAGGTGGGTGGTGGTGGATGGGGAGCCTGCAGCTGCATAACAGGCAGGCGGGGGGGGGGGACCTCAGAAAGGATCCTCCCTAACTTCCCAAGCTTTAAAAGAGATAGATTTGTACCCTCCGACTTGCAAGAGTCTCTTAAACATAGCCTCATGAAAAAGTAGAATCTGGTCTAGTTGGGAAGGCTGAGATACATACAAAGTTAAAGAATGCGCGAATGACTTCTGATCTTTTCAACAGATAACCACAACCTTACTCTTCTTTCTTCCTCTTAGATGTCATGCAAGTCTTTTCAGCAGAAAATCTACATAAGGTTTTCAGTCTTTCTAAAAAAAAAAACATAGTTTTTTTTTTCTATGACCAAACAGTTTGGTTTTGCCATTCCTACAAATTCTGACATTTTCACAATCCATTTCTCCATTGTGGGGGTTTTATTATTCTTCCATCTTTGTGCATATAATAATCTTACTACAATATACAAAATCAAGTGTCTTTTTTAATTCATTGTCTATAAGTCCAAAAAAGAGCTTAGGGTTTTTTGTGGGTTTTTTTGCAATACTAATATTTTGCATCACAGTGTGAAAATTTTTTTAGTTTTCCCACAAATCACCCATGCACGATTAAAAAGTTTCCTCATGTTTTCATAGTTCCAACACTGGATTGAAATATGTTTGTGCAAATTTTGATAATTTCTCTCTCTGGTGTGGTAGACCAACAATACATCATTTTAGGGGGAAAAATCCCTTAAATTATGACACAAGGTAAATTTAATACCATTTACCCATATTATCTTCCAAGCATCCATTCCTATACCAAAATTAATAGCTCATTTTGTCATGCAGTCTTTAATTTGTTCTTCGATTTCAAATCCTTACAATGTATACATTTTTGCTATTAGATATTCAGCATGTATACATAATTCAGTTTCAAATTTCTTTTGTGTTATTCATTTCCAATTGTCTTTTAGGGTCCAATCCTGTAGTTGTTATCATGTTACTTCCCAAGACTGCAAGAGTTCTCTTCCATAACTGCACCATCAACTTCATTTCACTGAGCTCTTTGACATCATGAATTGGAAATAATTTTCTGAGCTAGATAAGCAGCTAAGTCATTGAGCTGAATCCAGTAGCTAAATAAATAAGATTTTTGCACATTTAGTGAAAATTTCTTTTCGCTTGCTTACTCAGCATGACCATCCAAAATTGTTGCAAAAATGATCCACCCCTCGTGGGATGTTCTCCTACAAAAACACAATTAAACAAGTAAAGCATACAGAGAATTGTACCTTAACTTCTTTAACTATAGTGGGCTTTCAAAGTGCCTACCTTCCTTGGTCTTTCAACAAAACATAGTTATAATTATGTAGATATCCCTGAATAGTTTATTATGGCCAAGGGCCGAAACCCAAAAATACTACTAAAGACAGTAAAAGAAAAAATATATACCTGAAGATAATAAAAGAAAACATTTATAGAGATATACTCTGTTTCCCTGAAAATAAGACTTCCCCGGATAATAAGTCCAATTGGGCTTTTGAGAGCATGCGCTAAAATAAGCCCTCTCCTGAAAATAAGCCCTCCCTGAAAATATTGCAACACAGCAGCAGCCATGAGGTGACCACGCTCACTGCTTCCTGCACCTCAAAAATAATAAGACCTCCCCGAAAATAAGGCCAAGTGCTTATTTCGGGGGTCAAAAGAAAATAAGATCTTGTCTTACTTTCAGGGAAACAAAGTAACTATAGACCTTGTGCGCCAATTGTTGCTTCATTTTCACTGTTGCAACATGATATTTTGTAACAAACAAAATAGTACAGAATTTGAAATCTGAAAAAAAGTAAAAATCATACATAAACCATACACAGCACAAGGCCAGGATATTTGCAGGACTTCCTCCTTCCTTCTTGAAGTTATCTGTTCTTTCCATCACATTGGATAAGGTAAGGATGCTCCAGGTCCCTTCTCTTAAATGGTGCCATCTTGTGGCGCCTTTTCCTTAGCAATCCCTGAACTATGGCATATCCTTCCCCTTGAGATGTGGCAGACCTCACCTCTTAACCTTCCAGAAAGCTGTTCCCCCTGTTCTAAGCAACCCAGAGTTGTGATTCTAAGATACAAATCTTTAAATAAAAATGAATAAATAAGTGTAGTTAGTGTATCCAGAGTACTGATGAAGCAAGAGTAAGATGCAAGTGCTACCAATGTTCCTTTTGAATGTACAGTAAAATAGCATAGGTTGAACTATTTAAATATCTCTAGTTCTGCAACATTGCTTCAACATGTTTTTAATTTGATGATTTCTTTGTTTAGAAATAGATCATAAGCATAAACAAACAATTGTAAGGTCTTCAGCAGCTCCATAGCATCTCACATGCTTTTTTCTCACATACAGATTTTTCAAAGCGTAATCCTGAGAGAATTATCAACCAATCTTCATCAGTATTTCTAGGTTGAAAAATGAAAGTTAAGCCTTCCAGTTGTCTGTGATCCTCTTCAATACTTATACAAGTGCAAATTTGTATTGTTCCCAAAAGTTGTTTTCGGATGTAGAGATCCCTCAACTGTCCAGAAAAAGTAGCATCTTGTAGTCCTGTGCAAATCGCTCAGTGAATTGCTCTTCAAGGATCTGCACCTTGAAGTCCTAAAATAGTCATTGCCTGCAGACTAAGCCTTCTAAGCATATGTGTGCATGACCAGAAGACATTTCAACCAGCTACTCCAGCTGCTTCATGGCTTCCAAGACAAGATTCAGAGCGAAGTTTTCTCATAAGCAAAATGCCTCACTGAATGATTTGCACAGACTTGGCATTTGTAATTTATGCTGCGTGTATACATTTCCTTCCGTTCCAAGCCAGTGGCGCTGTAGGAAATGATGGAAAGAAAATTGTTTTGCGTCTTAATGTGAACAGGGCTATTTAGCGGTTTCTAACTTCACCAAAATAATAAATATGAAAATAACCCAGGAGAGGTTTTTTTTAAAAAAAGTTTTTTCTTTTAATCTTAAAAATGAAAAGGGAAACAACTGAAAAGAGAAATGTAAAGGTTCTGGAAATGTTCATTTTTTTAATCATCAGAGTTTGGTCTCTTCTATGTACCTGAATTTGGCTTTTGGCTCTTTGACTTTTTTTCCCCTCCTGCTGAATTGTCTCTCGCAAATGAAGTCAGAAAATATTGAGCACTTAGTGTACATATGCATGGGGGATCCTTGGTGCTTTCTGAGCCTGGTTGCTTTCTTTCCCAAACTAGGTAATATCATCAGTGTTCTAACTAAGCACTAAGCTCAGGGAGTGTCAAGGACCCCTCATTTCAACCCTGAGCTACAAATATTCCCCTTTATTGGTGCATATGTATTTATTTTGACAGTAGATGGAGCTATCCTGTAATGATAATGCACTCTTTTGCTTCCTTTTTAAATCCGCCACAGCCATTTTTCCTTCCCTCCTAAGCTACCATAGAACAGGAAACTGAAGCAGAAAAGATACTGCAGAGGTCGCTTCTTCTCTCCCTTTCTCCCCAACCCTACAATGAAAATGCAGCACTTTTGCATGCTTGAAAATCTTGCTTTGCAGTGGAGTATCAGGGGAATTAGGTTAGAGATAATTGCATGACACCTATCATTCCTAGATCCCCTTTTCTCCTCCTCTTCCTCCTCTCCTTCTTCTTCTTCCCCTTCCCCTTCCTCCTCCTCCTCCTCCTCCTCCTCCTCCTCCTCCTCCTCCTCCTCCTCCTCCTCCTTCTTCTTCTTCTTAATAGAATGCAATATAAAAATGTTGGTTAGTGATCAGGTAAGGCAGCCACATCATGTTATGCTGGAGGCTTTTCTGTTTTCCTGTTAAATGTAATCTTGGATTCATGCCCTGGACATAGCAAAAAAAAAATTGGAATGCATTTGAGGTTTTTGCTATCTGACAGATGGAAATGAGGTCATTTTTGCATGTTCTTGCAAGCAGAGTTTGCCTTCCACTATCCATCTGGGTACTCATCACTTCCGCTCTTCATTTGCCTATTGTTTGTTGTTGCTCTTGTTTATTTGTTAATCAGACACCCACCCACCCCAACTCCAAGGGACTTTGGGTGTCACAGACAGTCTGCATACTTCTAGCTGTCATATAAGAATACTTTTCTTTTCTTTTGGCAATCAGCTAGTTCCTTACTGCGAAAGACATGCTGGAGACCTAAACTGAGATTGAGTATCAAGGCAATGATAGGGATGAACAGCTTTTCCCATCCTACACTTATGCTTATGAACCTAAGAGGTTTTGGGTTTTTTTGAGGACTGTTTAGTATTGCCCCTGTTTCTATTTTCTAGTGGGAATAACCATTCAAAGCAAAATGCACAATTGAAGATCCTTTGATAATGTAAAGAGCGGAGCATTGTTGGGTCTAAGGATTGCAGACACCAAGATCCCAAACTTCAGTATCTGTTTTTTTTCCCCTAAACGTGTGCCCAGTATGTGGTCAAGTGACCTTTTCCAATATTTTTGCTCAAATGGATTTGTCCACTACTTCCTGCCAGAGGTAGGTGCATACAACTCAACCCTTCCATTTGTTCTGCCTGTGCTCCTCCTTCTCCAATGACATCCATCTTGGCAAGAGGTTTTTGCTTTGCAATTAGTAACCTAGAGGTTTCATTGGCTAATGAAGTCTTTGGGATTTCAGACTTGTGACTAAAGAATCACGTTGAAGCCATACTTTAGAAACTCCAAGTGCTCTTCGTCTCTTCCTTCTAAATGATACGACTTTGATCTGGAAATCTCAAGTTCCAGATACGCCTTCTGTGGCCTCGTCCAGAAAACTATGCAGAATATTTGTGAAGATTAGAGTTATTTTTCTCAAATCGTTCAGTCCTTTAGAAAAATGAAAGGTTTAAAACAAATTCCTAGCACAGGTTACATTTGTGTTTTTTCACCTGGACTAAGTACTGTAGTTATCGTTTTTACTCTCTAACCTGGTGATGGCGAACCTTTTTGGCATTGAGTGCCCAAATCAGAACGCGCATGCATGTGCGCACACCAGAAACCCAAAGACCAGTTGGCCAGTGCGTGCATGCCTGTTTTTTTTGGGGGGGGTTGGACTGGTTTTGGCCATTTTTAAGCTGTTTTCCAGCGCTCCGACGCCTGCAAAGACAACTGGCTGGCGCACCGGAAAGCAGAAGAGCAGCTGGCGATACCGTGCATGCCCACAGAGAGGGCTCTGCATGCTACCTCTGACGCGTGCCATAGATTCGCCATCACGGCTCTAACCTATCCAGCCATTGTGTTGCCTATAGAATTGTTTACAATTCCCAATAAAGAGAAGGATACATAATACTCATGATACTACTGACGTCCATGTGCTGGAACTTCTTTTCTCACTTCACCTTGCTTGCCTTGTGAATATGCTGGCTATATAGGGAATTCACCACATCATGCTAAATGCTCGTAGGACCATTGACGGCAAAGAAACATTTCATACATTATCACATAGTATTGTTTCCACTGCCAAATCCCTGGAAAATATTTGAAGTCCAGTGTGCAAGAGCCTTTAGTTTTGTAAGACCAGTCTTGGAATATTGAGAATAAGCAAGAACTCCTGTGATCTTAATAGGAAAGTTTAAAAACAATCATTCAGTCAAGGCTCTGTATTTTAAGGTAGAGTAGATTATCTTTGAGATGCTGTGATGGGTAACAGGGTATTGGCAGCTGAAAAGTTTTTGCAACTCTCCTGATGGTGTTAGGATTCTGGGCCAATAGCGAGAAACAATTAAGATTGTCCTCAAAGTAGAAGGGGCTTCTGTTTGCAGACAAAAGTATAAGGCTGGAGCATAAGTTATGCTATGATATGTGTTATTGTAAAAAGGACATTGAAGAAGTGAACCTGTCCTTGAGATTTTGGCCATGTGCTCCTTCCACACTTGTTAAAAATACATTAGTTTCTGGCATAATAGAAATACATTCAGAAACACCTGCAAACAATACAGTAAGTTTTGGATATGAGATTAAGTCAATTTTAGCCAAGAGAAAAGCAACGTGGCTTGCCAAGGAGGACAGTACTGTGAGAACAAAGCAATGTGGCCTCATGGTTAAAAAGCACCTACACCACAGGAAAATACCTCTTTCTCTAAACCCGAAGTCCAGCTTTGTGACTCACACTAGGATATGTGTTCCTGAAGTATCTGACTTTATTACAAGATGAAGTTCCCATATGGAAGTGTTTTGCCATAAGATTAGGGTTTCTGGGAGAAAAAAATACAATATTCTAAATCAGAAAATTCAACCCTTGATCCACGAGTGGTATTTGCCTTTCTTATTTGAGGTTTAAACTAGAGAGGTAGAGCTCTTAATCTTGTGTCATGCTAGAAGTGTTGTAATTTTGCCATTCTTTGGGGGGGAGCGGGGGCAATTTCAGCATATTTGTGATTTTGTACATTACTGACCACCAGAAGGTAGTGTATTATCAGTTTCATCTTGAACTTGATGAGTCCCAATAAGAACAAAGCACATTGCATACTGCCTTCTACTGTTCAGTAATGGGTAACATTTTTCAATCCCATTTTCTTAAATGGTGTCATAAGTAAACGTGTATCTTTTATTTTCTGAGTTACTTCTCACATAAACATTGTTCTAACTTTTAAAAAATCATTTCAAAATATAGTTAGAAAAAGATAATCTGTCCATTCTACACTTTAACCAACCTCAACATGCATGTTGTGGGAGAAAGAATTTCTTCAATCCCGTGGACATTACAGTACTTTTTCTATAGTTCCATTTTTTGAAGCCTCTAGAATCCATAGCTGCAACTCTGGTTGATAATAATCTGGTTATTGGCCAGCTGGATTTCATCCCATTCCTCCTTTTCAGAAAAGTCCTATCTCTACAGGGTATCTCCAGACAATTATTGTACGGCATAATCACATTTTTTCCCTCTTGGTCTTTGAAAGTTTGTGTGGTTATTAATTTGCTTAACTCTTGTATCAACACCACCATTATGCTAACCAAAGCAAATACTGAGTTTTGCCTTCAAATCTCTATTAATGTGAGGATTTTTCTTTCTGAGGATTTTTCTCTCTTATCTTCCTACCGTCTCTGAATGCACCTTGAGGAGGCAAAGAATTCAAATGATGAGCTTCTAAGCAAACATGAAGTTCTTCTTGGAATACTCATGTAGAGTGAAAGAATGGCACTGCAATTGTATTCAAGATCCTTCCCAACTCTGGAAGACATAGGATTGTATCAAAATGTTTACGTAATTTGCCTACAAGAAACACACATTAGAACACAAGATCAGAAATATTTGACGAATCCAAAATTGGGACCACATTTTGCTGCATCTGCTCCAGAGAAGAAAAATGGTTTAGTTATATATTTAAGAAGGGATTTAAAGGCTGAATTAATTGAAGCTGATCCACAAGGAAGATATATTGCAATTGAATACTAACAGAAGGCAAGACAATACTTTTAATAGGAGTATATGCTCCCAATCAACAACAAGAAAAATTTTATAAGTTGCTTCATACTAAATTAATACAATGGGGTTATAGATCATGTGTTCTATTGGGTGACTGGAATGGAGTACTGGATCCAGTTCGAGACAAAAAGAGGCTCGTACAAAGTACCCGAACACGATCAAGGCTACCTAAATCCTTTTTTGATATGGCAGATGATTTTGAGCTGAGAGATATCTGGAGAGAGCGAAATGCTACAGAACGGGATTTTACCTTTTTTTCAGATAGGCATCAATCCTTTTCCAGAATTGACTTTATATTAATTACAAATGACCTTTTTTCTAGGGTGAAGAAGACTAAGATATGCTCGAGAACTTTAACAGATCACAATCCGGTTTGGATAGAAGTTAAAAACGAAGAGCGACCAAGGAGGTCATGGAGACTGAATGAAAATCTATTTAGATATGAGAAAAATGTTATGGAATGTAAAAAATTACTGAAAGAATATTTTGTTTTTAATATGTGTAAAGGGACACCTGTGGATATGGTTTGGGATGCAAGTAAGGCATAAATGAGGGGTGTTTTAATGAATTTGAATAACATCCATAGAAACGAACAAGAAAAGAAACGTAGGGAACTAGAAGCAGAGATTAAAAAGAAGGAACAGGAGTTAATATCCAAGCCACATGATAAAAAGATAAAAGAGATAATTAGCTTGCTGCGAGGGCAGTTTAACATGTTGATATCAGACCAGGTGGCTACTAACCTTTTATATGCTAAACATAACACCTTTTGTCATGCCAACAAACCAGGCAGATGGTTATCATATATGCTGAGGAAAAAACAAAGGTCTCGTATAATAGAAAGAGTACAGTATAAAGGTAAAGAAGTTTTTCAACAGGATATGATTAAAAAGGCTTTTTTAGAATTTTACACAAGATTGTACGCTGGTGACAAAATACAAGGTTTAGATATTGATAGATATTTGGAGAAAGAGAAAATCTCTATACTTACAGATCAGCAAAGAGCAGGACTGAATCAACCTGTAACCATAGAAGAGATCCTTCTGGCAATTAAACAGTTAAAAATGGGTAAGGTTCCAGGCACAGATGGCTTGCCTGCAGTCTATTATAAAAAGCTACAACTAGAGATGGTGGAACCTCTTAAAGAATTATTTCACAAAATACAAGTGGAAGGCAGAGTTCCTCCATCCTGGAGAACTGCTTTTATTTCTTTGATCCCTAAAGAGGAACAGGATCCTACCCAGCCAAAAAACTATAGACCCATCTCACTACTTAACACAGACTATAAATTTTTTGCTAAAATATTGGTAAACAGGTTGATGCCAATCATGCAACAATTGATTCATAATGATCAGTCTGGTTTTATACAAGGCAGACATATGAAAAGCAATGTAAGACAAATTATTAATATAATGGAATATCTGGAAAAGAACAACCAGGTCCCGGCAGTGCTCTTATTTTTAGACGTGGAGAAAGCATTTGATCAAGTTAATTGGCAATTTTTAATAAAAATCTTACAAAAGATGCAGTTTGGAGAACACTTTATACAATCTATTACAGCAATATACCAGAAACAGACAGCTCAAATTATAGTTAATGGAGGTCTAACAGAATCTTTTCAAATCAAGAAAGGAACAAGACAGGGATGTCCCCTGTCTCCCTTATTATTTATCTTAACCTTGGAGTTGTTGCTGAATAGAATACGTGGGTCCGATGAGCTTCGAGGAATTAGGATCAGACAGTACAAATACAGAGTAAGAGCATTTGCGGACGACCTGGTTGTAACTTTAACCCAGCCGGGGGAATCTGCTATAGGCTTAATGAATGTAATTAATCAATACGGCCAAGTATCTGGGTTTAAAATAAACTTAGGAAAGACAAAGATGATAGTTAAAAATATATCTATAAATCAAAAAGAAGAACTACAAAGAGCAACAGGATGCGAGATAGTAAAAAAGGTCAAATACTTAGGAATCTACATTACAACCTCGAATGGGAAATTATATAAATATAACTATGAACCACTATGGCAAAAAATACAGATAGAAATGAACAAGTGGGGAAAATTACAACTGTCCTGGTTGGGAAGGATAGCAGCAGTTAAAATGAACGTCTTGCCTAAGTTTTTATTCCTTTTTCAAAAGGTGCCAATACTTAAAAAAGACGCAAACCTGGAAGAATGGCAGAAAGGTATTAATAAATTTGTTTGGGCAGGGAAGAAACCGAGAATAAAACTTAAAATAATGCAAGATATATGTGAAAGAGGAGGTTTGAAAATGCCTAACTTAAAATTATATTATGAAGCAGTAGTTTTAACAACAATTAGTGACTGGATTAATTTAACAGAGGATAGAATACTGAATATTGAGGGTTATGATTTGCTATATGGCTGGCATGCTTACTTAATATATAATAAAAAAGTAGACTTTAAAAGCCATATTTTAAGGAATGCTTTGCTGCGTGCTTTCTCTTTTGTTATAGGGGTCAATTAATGTATTGAAATACAATATTTACTTTCTTATGGAAAAGTAATATAGGTAATCCTCCACGTACAACCACAATTGAGCTCAAAATTTATGTTGCTAAGTGGGACATTTGTTAAGTGAGTTTTACCCCATTTTACAACCCTTGTTGCTAGAGGTATTAAGTGAATCATTGCCATTGTTATGTAACATCCAGTGAGGCTGGCTTACCCATTGACTTTACTTGTCAGAAGGTCACGGAAGATGATTTCACTATCCCAAGACACTGCAGCCGTCATAAATATGAGTCAATTGCCAAGCATCTGAATTTTGATCACGTGATGATGGGGATGTTGCAATGGTCGTGAAAAATGACCACATCACTTTTTCCAGTGATGTTGTAACTTTGAACAGTCACTAAACGAACTGTTGTGTCAACGACTACCTGTATAGGTCACGTTTGATTATAAACGCTGCCTTGATGCATTACAACAAAGCATTGCTTCTCCTGTTTCTTCTCCTGAGTAATAGTTCAGCCTTTTATTTAGAGAATTTTGGGTTTTATCCATTTTCAACCACTTCAGGCTTTGCTAGAAGTTTCTTGGCAAGGCAGATTTATGAATTGAATTGTATCAAATGTTGATGAGCCTATCCTAGCTTTTTGTATCTCACAAGGCTAAAAGCCAAGAGAATGATTGTCATCCAGTTAAGGTAAAGCTGCCTGTAGTTATTCTTGGGCTGTTATGTTCAATGAATGGAAGAAGTTACATTTATGAAAACCTCAACTATGCCTGTGGTTCAAAAATCAAACATCCATGGATTTGCCCAAAAATGCCTTCTTCAGATTTCTACAATAGCTTTTGATCAATAGAAGCTAGAAAAGAGGGGTGGTTTTTTTTCCATTATCAAGATACAGTTTCTTTTTCTATATGTAGTAATTTATATACACCTATCTTGGGTTAGCCTCCTAAGTAAATACCGGTAGTTTCAAAATGTGCTCTTGCTGTTCCATTTTCCAGGATTATAGGTCCTGGTGCTGCTTAGTTTAGCAAAACAACCTGTGTTTGGTCTGAATTGATTTACATCCACATAAATGGTTTTTGGACTGCAGCCTCAGCCCTGATTTACACTAATCTGGAAGTAAACACCACTAAACGTGTTAGATTCGTAATAAGGAGGCTGAGGCAACTGTCAGTCCAACAGGTTTATTGAAACAACTGGCTGACAGGAACAAAACGCGGGCCGTCTGACAGCTATTTATACTTGCAGCTGTCAGACGGCTTAACCAATGAGAACTTGTCAATTTTCCCGCCGGCTGGAGCCGCGCCTGGGCCAATCAGAGGGCTTCCCTGAACGCCCTCTGCTGGCCAGGCTCGGCAGAACTCAACAAAACGCTGTAAGGTTTCTGAATATGTATGACTGAAAGACAGGTCGGTGTAATGGTTAAGACCCCAAGCTAGAAACTGGGAGACTGATGAGTTCTATCTTAGTCACAAAACCAGCTGGGTGACCTTGGACCAGTCACTCTCTCCCAAACCTAAGAAGGTTGCCACCATTAGCAAACCATTTCCAAAAATTTGCCAAAAAAAC
The DNA here is from genome assembly GCF_964273705.1 of Natrix helvetica. Classification (NCBI taxonomy): domain Eukaryota; kingdom Metazoa; phylum Chordata; class Lepidosauria; order Squamata; family Natricidae; genus Natrix; species Natrix helvetica. The sequence continues at coordinate 160,618,648 of NC_138548.1, read as the reverse complement.
CTGCAAGGCCTAGTCCAGGCAGTCACCAAGTCAGTGGTGGGTTCCTAACTGGTTTACTTCTGGTCTGCTCATGCTTGTGTGCGTGCTCACATGTGCGTCTGGGTGGGTGGGCGGAGCCTCCTGCCGCCGCCACTACCAGTTCGGCCAAACCAGGAGCAACCCACCTCTGCACTAAGTGTCAAAATTGATTCAAAGACACAAAACAAGTATTTCTAAACCTGTAAGTTTTCTGATCAAATATACATTAAATTAGTAAAAGCAAATTTAATATCTCTAGTGCCACCAAACCAGAAAGGGTAATTCCCCATTTCCTTTGAGGTCCTTATGCACTTTTTTTTTCTAAATCTGCTGCAGAGGGACAAACAAGAGGAGAAAAAATGAGCAGGCTTCCATTCATGCAATATTCCATCAGGCCTCCCACCATATATACATACAAACACACAAACCATTTCCACTTCCTTTGCAGCAGTAAAAATTCCCTTTGTGATTGAGGAAGAAAGGGGAAAGGCATTGGCACATTCAAATTGCAAATGGTAACTCAAGAGCATCCTATAAATAATTCAGTAGGTGAATTTGTTCTAGCATCTCCTTGAATGTATTTAAAAATGCATGGTAGCAGTGAATTCCAAGTCTTCCTTTCTTATATATTTTTAACACTTGATAATAGTCAGCCTACCGCTTAATGGCATTTGCACCTTGGAGTTTTTATTAATTTTTTGCACAGTCCAGCTTCGTCTCATAAACCATATTCGCACACTTTATTTTGAAGGCAACCATACAGAGGAAGATGCTGTGAGTATCTTCCTCTTTCTCTACTGAACCTATGACAGCAAATTATGATGATGATATCCATGCAGTCAAGTTTGACTCTTGGCGATTTCAGGTCTTTCCATATCTTTCAATCTTGTACTATTTGAGTTTTTATATGCTCTGGCTGGAGCCAGCTTTGATGGTGTCCAGCCACTGTATTCTTTGAATCCATTTCATTTTACCACTAACTCTTCCAAGTGTAATTGCTTTCTCCAGTGAATTGTCCTACATGACATGGCCAAAGTGAGGGCAGCAAATAGATGTGAATTAATAAATGATACCAATGTCAAGGATCCAGAGGGGATCCATTTAATAAATGGCAGAAAAGCTGTAGTCTAGGCTGAAATGTATATAAAGCTATAAGACCACTCATAATTGTCACTGAAACCATATTAGTAAAATTATCTAATGTTCAGAATGTTGCTTTTCCTTTTAGCACTCAGAATATTTACTGTTTTATTTCATTTCATTTCATTTACTATTAAATCTATTTCCACTTATCTCACAATTCAAGGTGACTCTGAGGAGCTTATTATTCTATTCCTATTCTCTTTTGGAAGTTTAAATAAAAATAACAATAGAAAGGGGCAAACTGACATTATAAGAAATGAATGGTTAGCCTTATACAGGTAGTCCTTGAGATACAACCATAATGGAGCCTGTCTATTATGGCCGACATTTCACAGCAGTTATTAGATGAAACATGTCACCTAACGACCTCCCCCATCCCTGCTCTCCCCAATGAGATGTTAAACCTACTTGGCATCACCAAACAGAGCACATGGGGTGCCTCCTGGATCGGGGAGGCCAAGCAAAGGCCCTCCCAAGGCCTCCCTCACCCCTGAGATTCCCCATGCTCCACTTCTCACACCTTGGGTCCCAACAGCCCTTTCCCTGCTCCCACCAGATCCTCCCAGGCATTAGGCCTGATTACAACAGGCCAAACACCTTCTCCTCACTTAGTTTTTGAAAAGCTCCAAGGTTGCCTTTGTACGACTGCATGGTACGGGTCTGAAAGCAGTTGTCCATTTTTTCCCAGCCAGGACAAAAATCCCAATTGCAACCATATTTGGGTCACCAACTCACGTCCCAGGGAGCAACTACTTTGTTCTGCTCCCTTAACAAACTCTGTGCCAGGGTTCCAACTAACACCACCCAACGAAAGAAGACGCTGAGGCTTTGATTTCCTCAAAGTTCCACTTTATTAGAGATGTCATATCTGAAAGTTTCCAGGTTTTCCCCACCCAAAAGAAAGTTCAAGTCCCTGCCCAGAACCCACATGTCCATCACAGGATCCAATTAGACACCATCCAAAACTGGAGACTCCTCTCAGTCACCTTATCGCAGCTGCAGGGTAAGATGGCCTTGACTTTCTGAGAAAGAATGTTATTTTGACTATGTATCTCCCATACTCCATATAATCTCCCCTCCCAGAAAATGTGGCAGGCCTGAAGGCCCAAATGTAAAAGATGGATTCCAGTTCTGACACTCTGCACAGAACTTTTCTGCAGCACTGAGAAACTTCTGCAGCACAGTGCAGAACTTGGTATAGCAGCAAAACTAAGCAGTTTGTCTGGTGGTCGCCATTTTGTCCCCCTCCACGAATGGATGGGATAAAATGGTGGTCGCAATTGGGGTCGCTGCCACATAGCCCAGGGATAAACGGCTTCATTTTGCTGCCTTACCAAACTCTGCAAAAGTTTTCTGCAGTATTCAGAAACTTGTGCAGCATTGTGCAGACCTCTGTAAGGTAGCAAAATAAAACTATTTTTTCTGGCAGCCATCATTTTGTCTTGCCCACAAACTGGTGGGACAAAATGGTGTCCACCATTTTGATCACTACCACATGGCATGGGGAAACATGGCCTACCCTCCTTCGACAACATGAGATCTGGAGAACTTCAGACGGTAAGTGTAGGACGTGATGGCCGTGTGGAAAAGAGCTCCAAGCACTACAGGGTTTTGATGGGGTGGGAGGGGGAAAGAATGACCCTGTGGTTGGTCGTAAGGGTGAATGACTGCAGGCCCACTGCGTCTGTTGTCTTCTTTAATGGGATCATGTATAGCTTTTGGAGAGTCAGTCGTAATTTCGAACATTAAACAGCCTCTCGTATGTTGGCGTTTACCTGTATCTCAAACTGGACATGAATAAGGTATTAAATAAATAAATAAAATTTTAATTTGTTAGCCGCTCCCTCTCCGCAGGGGACTCGGGGCAGCGTACAATAAAAAATATACATGCATACATATAGACATACAGATACAGACATATACATACATATACATACATGGAGGAGGTAGTAATCAAACATATATCACATTAATAATAATAATAGAAAATTAAAATTAGCCATTAAAATCCCATGATAAAATACAATTTAAAAGGACTGTCAGGAGGAGGATAAACTACGGTTATTGGTTAATCATATAATCATTTCAGCAGTTTAAAAGCCACTCAATTCCAAAAAGGTTTTAAGCCAATGGTTCTCAACCTTCCCAATGCCGTGACCCTTTAATACAGTTCCTCATGTTGTGATGACCCCCAACCATAAAATTGGTGGTTCCCAAGACCATTGAAAATATGTGTTTTTTGATGGTTTTAGGTGACCCCTGTGAAAAGGTCATTCGACCCCAAAGGAGTCCAGACCCACAGGTTGAGAACCACTGTTCTAAGCGATGTACAAATAATACAAAGGTAAAACCGAAAGAATAAAATGAAAACATGATCCCATAATTCAGTGGCATAATTAATTTTGAAATGCATTAGGATATTTTCTTAAAGTCTCTGTCTTGCATTTCACTAGGTCCATACACAGTATTTGCTTGTCATTGTAACAATATAAAATAAGATCTTTTTTCTTCTCCTATGCAGGATTATGATAGTTTGTCCCTGAATAGGTCAAGACAAATATATATATATATATATATATAGATAGATAGATAGATAGATAGATAGATAGATAGATAGATAGATAGATAGATAGATAGATAGATATAGTCATATATAATCATTCATATAATCATTCTCTTTTTCGTTAGCCCAGAAAAGGTTGGGAACATACCAATTCCTTTTCAAAATCCAAATTCATTAATTTGGTTGGGGTAACAATATTTAAAAGCTACTCACTGCAAAGGCACTATGTATGATTAAAATCATCAGTGTATCAGAATTCTTGTGTTCCAATTCAAATATATATTGAATATATATGAAAATATATGAAAAGCTACTCACTGCAAAGGCACTATGTATGATTAAAATCATCAGTGTATCAGAATTCTTGTGTTCCAATTCAAATTATATATATATATATATATATATATATATATATATATATATATATATATATATATATATATATATATATATATATATATATATATATATATATATATATATATTAATTATATTCGGGTCTTTTCCCGTGTAAGGTTGAGATTGTCTTTGCAACGTTTCAAATATATATATATATATATATATATATATATATATATATATATATATATATATATATATATATATATATATATATATATATATATATATATATATATATATATATATATATATATATATATATATATATATATATATGAATTGGAACACAAGAATTCTGATACACTGATGATTTTAATCATACATAGTGCCTTTGCAGTGAGTAGCTTTTAAATATTGTTACCCCAACCAAATTAATGAATTTGGATTTTGAAAAGGAATTGGTATGTTCCCAACCTTTTCTGGGCTAACGAAAAAGAGAATGATTATATGAATGTACAAACTGCACTTTAATCTTCTTTGAGTTTCAAAAATCATTTAGAATTGAGAACACTAGTGGCTGAGAGGTAATCTAATTCTCAAGGCCCATCTTCTTACGTTTTAATATACACACAAGCATATTCACTTTGCAATGGTAACTCAGACTCTAGAGCGTAAATTATAGAAACTGCTACATATGGAACTGACCAGAGGTGGTATTCAGCCGATTCTCTCCGGTTCGGGCGAACCAGTAGCGGCGGCTGTGGGAGTCTGCCCACCCATCCAGACATAATGCATGAGCATTGCGCATCTGTGGTGCGTGTGAGCGAAGCGTGCATGCAATGTTACATTTGCGAACCAGTAGGAAAGGTAAGTGAATCCCACAGCTGGAACTGACACATATGTACACTGGCTAAGCTTGAATTTGTACCTGTTTGCTTCTTAGGCGTAGTTAGCTCCAGGCAAATGGTATAAAGGCCTTCTAAATGTAAGACATTTCACTTTGGTTGAATTTAAAGTGTGCTGTACTTTAATATATATTTATTTTTGCTTGTAAGTGTCTCAAAAAATATTCAAAGTATTTTAAATAGACTTCTGGTAGTTTTGCTAGTGTTTGCTAATATAAGGTTGACTCAGCCTTCCATCCTTCCATTTCCAGATTTGAGGATCCAGGTTGTTAGGGGCAATATGTTGACTCTGTAAACCACTTAGAGAGGGCTGTAAAGCAGTGTGAAGCGGTATATAAGTCTAAGGGCTATTGCTATTGCTATAAATATTCAACTCAAAATCACGTTAAAGTAACTCATGATCTGTGTATATAGAAGTTACATAATTATCTGTTACAAAGCTACGTTTTCAAATAACAGGTTGATTGTGAAACTGTGCAGTGTGTTGGGTTATGGTACAACTATTTTAAGTTCTTTTAATCATAGTGGGCTTAGTTGCTCAATTAGTCTCTGTCACTGCGTTAATTGGTTTGTCAACTTGTGTTTATATTCTGAATTATACAGTAGAATTGTTTCTTATCTGACAATGATTAATGCACATGTCTCATAATACGTAACACATTCTTTACTTTCCTTCTGATCTTCCGTTCGCCTGCCGAAGGAGGTGGGCAATATAGCTCTTGCCAAAATGTAAGATTTAGATAGTAAGATTTGTATTATTATTTTATTTTATATTAAAAGTTGTTTATTAGAATATGTTCTCGGGTTTTATTTTCTGCTTATCTGGAAATATGCTGCTTGGAAAGCCGACGATTCACACCTCATTAATTCAAGGGGGGGGGGAAACTCTCCCTCCTTCACAGTCTCTGCCCTTTTTCCCTCATCCTGATGAAAGTCTACCCCAGTGAAACTTTTCGGCACCAAGTGCCCAAACCAGAATGTGTGCACGTGGAGCGCCAGAGACCTGAAGACCAGCTGGTTGGTGTACATGCGTGTGCCAGCTGGCTGGTTTTCCGGTTTCTGGCATGTGCATGCGAGGCAGCCAGTTGGTCTTCGGGTTTCTGGCACTTGGCCACACGCAAAAACCAGCTGGCCGGTGTGAAACCAGAACAATAGCTGGTGACGGCACGTGTGCCCACAGAGAGGGCTCTGCGTGCCATAGGTTCGCCATCATGGGTCTAACCCCTTACTTGCATTATCTCTAAAGTTTCTAAGCCTTTTGCTGTTTTTAGAGGCCAATTTAGTTTAAGGGCTTAAAGCAGTGGGTCTCAACCTTCCTAATGCCACGACCCTTTAATACAGTTCCTCATGTTGTGGTGACCCCCAACCAGTGACGTGCGGTGAGGGTTATGGCTGGGGAGGCTGGTGACGTCATCAGGAAGGCGGGGAATGGGACCACGTGTGCAGCACACGTGGTCTCATTCTCCGCCTTCCTGAGTGAACATTAAGGGGACCGCGGCGTAGCATTGCTTCCTCCACCGGCACCAGTCCCTTCCGCCCCCCACTCCTTCAAGGTCTCCCACCAACCCAAAGCCCGATCCCCAGCTCCCTCGGGCAAGGTTTGAGCGGGGTGAATGGGAAAGCAACGAAAGGGGCTGCGCTTTCACCCCGCTCAAGCCTTGCCGCCTGCAGCCACCGCCCGCCCTCGCTGCCCCTTTCGTTGCTTGCCCGCCCGCCTCTAAGGCACACCAAAGCCTCCTTCATCCCCCCCCCAGCGCACGCCCTTTTTATTTCCCGCGACACCCCCCCCCATTTCGGGAAAGCTTTCCCCATTGCCTGGGGGGTGAGGGGGGCGGCTCCTCTCCCCCCACTCCCTCCGTCCCTGCCTGTCTCCTCAGCCCCAAAGCTCCGTCCGCGTGACTCACTTCCAAGGCGGTGGCTGCTCCATCCCGCTCCGGCTCTGGAAGCGACCGAAGATCAGGCTGCATCGCTCGCTCGCTCGCCGGACTGCTTTGGCGCCATTCTGGCTACCTCCGTCCATCCGCGCCCGGGAGCTGCGGAGGCAGAAATGTCGGCGCCTCCGGATGACGAAAGCAAGAGACTGGTTCGTCATCCGGAGGCGCCGACAACATTTCTGCCTCCACAGCTCCCGGGCGCGGATGGACGGAGGTAGCCAGAATGGCGCCGAAGCAGTCCGGCAGGCGAGCGAGCGAGGCAGCGAGATCTTTGGTCACTCGTCCACCGGACTGCCTCGGCGCCATTCTGGCTACCTCCGTCCGGCCGCGCCCAGGAGCTGCGGAGGCAGAAATGTTGTCGGCCTCCCGATGATGAAAGCAAGCGACTGGGTTCGTCATCCGGAAGCGCCGACAACATTTCTGCCTCCGCAGCTCCCGGGCACGGACGGACGGATGTATATAATATTATATATATATAGTATATAATATTATATACTATTATTCCATGAAGAGAGGTGAGGCCCTGCCTCCCTTGCCTCCACTGACCGCACGTCACTGCCCCCAACCATAAGATTATTTTACGTTTTCCATATTTTTTCAAAAATATGTGTTTTCCAATGGTCTTAGGCGACCCCTGTGAAAGGGTCCCTCGACCCCCAAAGGGGTCCCGACCCACAGGTTGAGAACCACTGGCTTAGAGTCTTTGTCTCATTTCAGGCTTTTGCTTAACTACTAATCCAGTTTTACATCATTTTGCTTTTTAAAGTAAGTGTGGAGGACACAGGGGGAAAACACTCCTAAAGGACTTCCTGTGTTAACACCAGTAGCGTCTATTTTCTGATAGCTTACGAACCTACTTCAGAGTAAACTTCTCTTTTTTTTCCGCTAGGGAAGCAGACTCTCCCATTTGGCCCTTTTATCTCATCTACCTAGCAGATGCAGGACACATTTTTAGTTCAGTTCTTTTAATTTATGGGCTCGTTGGACGATTGAAGATGTTTTAATACAAATATTCAGAGCGTTTCAGTGTAAAACTGCTTCTGCAGTTCTGTCTGAGGCAACAGCAGCTTTGCTGGGCAGCCAAGAGCTAATTTTATTGCTACTGAAGAAACAAGGAACATGCTGGTTTTCATCTGTTAACCAAACTGCATGAAAGGTGTATCACCTGTTCACTGCTTGATTGAATATTGTGTTGATAATCACAATCAAGTGTGTTGATTATTCGTTGAAATAGGTGTGACTTCAACAGGTGTCAAAATTCCACTTTTGTCTATTCAACTGTTGGCAACAGTGAATAAAAGAAGAGAGCACTTTGGCTTTGGGCTGGGTTGATTGAAGTGCATGTTTTTCTTGTTGCCCAATTTTTGCCATCTTTTTGCTCTTTTGTCTTATTAGTTTTTCCTATGTTTTTACCTTGTAAACACCCACATTCTCTGTGAGTTGGGCAGTATACAAATTTAATAAGGTTTAGAAGTTGGACTTTTAAATAATTACCAAGTACTATGGAATAGAAAACTTTACATAACATTGCACAGAAATTTTTATTGTATTAATTAATTAATTAACTTTTAAATAATTACCAAGTACTATGGAATAGAAAACTTTACATAACATTGCACAGAAATTTTTATTGTATTAATTAATTAATTAACTTTTAAATAATTACCAAGTACTATGGAATAGAAAACTTTACATAGCATTCACAGAAATTTTTATTGTATTAATTAATTAATTAACTTTTAAATAATTACCAAGTACTATGGAATAGAAAACTTTACATAACATTGCACAGAAATTTTTATTGTATTAATTAATTAATTAACTTTTAAATAATTACCAAGTACTATGGAATAGAAAACTTTACATAACATTGCACAGAAATTTTTATTGTATTAATTAATTAATTAACTTTTAAATAATTACCAAGTACTATGGAATAGAAAACTTTACATAGCATTCACAGAAATTTTTATTGTATTAATTAATTAATTAACTTTTAAATAATTACCAAGTACTATGGAATAGAAAACTTTACATAGCATTCACAGAAATTTTTATTGTATTAATTAATTAATTAATTAATTTTTATTATATTAATGTAATTTATTATTATATTACATACATTGATTCGGGTGACTTATAAACTTTTCTTCCCGTTTTATTTTAAATTCACATTTCCTAGGGGTGGAATTTAGCAGGTTCTGACAGGTTCTGGAGAACCAGTAGCAGAAATTTTGAGTATTCCGGAGAACTGGCAAGAATGAAGATTTTGCAATATCCTTCCCCCAGGAGTGGTAAGGGAATGGGGATTTTGCAGTATCCTTCCCCTCGAGTGGGGTGGGAATGGAAATATTGCAGTATTATTCCCCTGTCACACCCACCAAACCATGCCCACAGAACTGGTAGTAAAAAAAATTGGAATTTCACCACTGACCTTTCCTAAAAATGTATGCTTCTTAATTACTTAAAAAATAACCACAGAAATATCAAATAATCTTTATTAGGGTCCTAAGACCAGAAGTGAAATTTAAATAACATGTCTGTGTGTGCACGCGCATATGCCTGATTTTCTGCTGTTGCTGTTGAGTACAGGTAGTTCTCAACTTATGACCACAATTGAGCCCAAAATTTATGTTGTTAAGTGAAATATTTGTTGAGTGAGTTTTGCCGCATTTTTACGACATTTCTTGCCACAGTTGTTAAGTGAATCATGGCCATTGTTAAGTTAGTAACAGGGTTGTTAGGTGAATCTGGCTTACCCATTGAGAAAAGTGATCACATCACCTTGGGACACAGTAACGGTCATAAATATGAACCAGTTGCCAACCATCTGAATTTTGATCACATGAGGATGCTGCAAAGGTCATAACTCTGAAAAACGGTCATAAGACTAAAATGAACTGTTGTAATTCGAGGACTACCTGTATTTGGTTTCCAAGATCTAAGTGAATTTCTTGAGGTCAGCAAGAAGTCAACATGAACTTCATGACTTAGAATTTTCTCAAAATATACATTCTATAATAGGCAAATGTAAAGGTTCCCTTCGCATATATGTGCTAGTCATTCCCGACTCTAGGGGGTGCTGCTCATCTCCGTTTCAAAGCTGAAGAGCCAGCGCTGTCTGAAGACGTCTCCTTTGTCATGTGGCGGGCATGTCTAAACGCCAAAGGCACACGGAACACTGTTACCTTCCCACCAAAGGTGGTTCCTATTTTCCTACTTGCATTTTTACATGCTTTCGAATTGCTAGGTTGGCAGAAGCTGGGACAAGTAACGGGAGCTCACTCCGTTACGCAATGCTAGGGATTCGAACCGCTGAACTGCTGACCTGATCAACAAGTTCAGCATCTTAGCCTCTGTGCCACTGCGTCCACATTCTATAATATAATATCATTATTACATTTTCATTTAAATTTTCAGCTTCCAAGTAAGTTCCTGAATGAGATACATAACTTGAAGATGTTTAACACAAAACATTTAATTGACAATAACTTCACCAGAACTTCAAGAAAATAAATACAATGTGTTTCTTCCTTATAAAAGTCACCACTGCTAGACTGTGTCATTATTCAACTGATATCAACTTGATGCTTTTGTTTAAGCCAGTACAGAACTAAGTTCCTTCCTTCCTTCCCTCCCTCCCTCCTTCCTTCCGAAACCTGATATTTTTAAAACATGTCATCAACCATAGGATCAGAGGTGGTATTCAGCAGGTTCTTACCAATTCTGGAGAACCGCTAGTTCGGAGAATCGGTAAATACCACCTCTGACTGGCCCCGCCCGCATCTATTCTCCGCCTCCCGAGTCCCAGCTGATTGGGAGGAAATGGGGATTTTGCAGTAACCTTCCCCTGGAGTGGGGAGGGAATGGAGATTTTACAGTATCCTTCCCCTGCCATGCCCACCAAGCCACGCCCACAGAACCAGTAGTACAAAAAATTTGAATACCACCACTGCATAGGATGTGGCAGAAAGAGCTCCTTTTCCTACTTTCAGGGGTTAACTATAGGATGTTAGAAACCAATCCAGTACTATTTGTAGAAAGATATTTAAAAGGTTCTGAAGCAGCCTTTGGATATGTAATAGTGTTCTACATACCATTTTCATTCATCAGCTATAATTACGATCCAAACTAATAAAGAAATTATATTCATCATTTTTTTCTGTGCTGAGGAAATGTGTATTTTGCAGCCTTGTATGGATATGTGTGCTCACACACTTGCATGTGCACACTTTTTTGACTCATTATTGTCTCCTGGCGTATACTAGTCCCTGCAGGTTTTTTGGCAAGATTTCTGAAGTCCTTTGTCCTTGTCCCCTTTGTAGGGGGACTGAAACAGGGGGACTGTTTTTGCCTAAGGCACAACTAGAGATCACAATCTCCCAGTTTGTAGCATGGTGCCTTAAGCACTACATCAAACTGGCTCTTATTTTGTGTACTATCAAACTAAAAATCCAGATGAAGACGAGGTGGCAACAAAATGTTTCTATATTTCTTTCCTGCCGTCAAGGGACCATCAAGATTTTTGCAGCACAAATAAGATACAGCAAAAACAACAACCCATGTCTGCATAATAACGAACACAGAATAGAATAGCATAGCATAGAATAGTATAACATAGAATAGAACACTTAGTGATAGTCATAGATTACTAATAAGCAATCAAATTATACTATGAAACAAAAAATAAATTGTAAAGATACAAGCAACATGATTATAGTCATAAGTGGGAAGAGATAGATATTAGGAAGGAAGAGAAGAACAACAGTAATACAGTCTTAGTAGATAATTTGACAGTGTTGTGGGAATTAGTTGTTTAGCAGAGTGATGGCATTCAGGAAAAAAGTGTCCTTGTGTCTAGTTGTTCTGGTGTGCATAATAATTATCACAGCCACGTGAAGTAGCAAAGAAGTCAACCTCTATTCAGATAGACATACTGTTTGGATGGGTCATTAAAAAGTGTGACAGATGAAATAATAGAAGTGGTTTACAGATATCTGATTTCATTGTTTTCCTTTTTCCTTCTTGTTCTGCTTTCCTTCTTCAATTAGCTATGAAGATGATTTCAAGAAAAACCTATTGGTCTCAAGATTGACCCTTCTGGGGTCTGGGCATCTGTGCGGTGGATCAATGATGTCAAATAGTTTAAGTCCTATCCCTTTTTAAGTATGTCAAAGTCCTTTTTAACATTTATTTACTTACTTGCTTACTTACTTATTTATTTATTTTGTCAAACACGTAAAAGATAACAGGTATTAGTATAAACATAAGTATGGACACAATAAATGGCTACGAACAAATGGAGACAGTAGGACAGGGATGTTAGGCATGCTGGTGTGCTTATGCACACCCCTTACAGACTTCTTAGGGATGGGGTGAGGTCAACAGTAGACAGTCTTGGGTTAAAATTATGGGGGTTTAGGGCAGTGGTAGGTTGCCAATTTTTTTACTACTAGTTCGGGCATGCTCGCACACATGCTTGCGCAGAAGTGTCTGGGCGGAGCGTCCTGCTGCCGCTACTACCGGTTCGGCCAATCCGGGTCAAACCGGGAGCAACCCACCTCTGGTTTAGGGATGTAACAACAGAGTCAGGTAGTGCATTCCAGGCATTGACCACTCTGTTGCTGAAGTCATGTTTTCTGCGATCGAATTTGGAGTGTTTTACCTTGAGTTTGTATCTATTGCTTGCTCATGTATTATTGTGGTTGAAGCTGAAGTAGTCATTGACAGATAGGAGGCTGTAGCAGATAATTTTGTGAACTATGTTTAGGTCAGACCGTAGGCGGCGTAGCTCTAGGTTTTCCAAGGCCAAAATTTCAGACCTGGTGGCATAGGGTATTCTGTTGTGAATAAAGGAGTGGAGTACCCTCTTCGTGAAATATCTCTGGCCTCTTTCAATTGTATTAATATACTGTGCGGATTCCAGGTAGACGAGCTGTATTCGAGAATTGGTCTAGCAAAGGTTTTGTATCTTCAGTTGCTCCTGCCATTGCATTGCGCCTGTCAGTTTGGCATGGTTGAGCTACCCACCCACCCTCCTGGAGACCAGGTGTTGTATGTCAAACAGGGTCTTTCTTTGCCTTTTGCTGTGAGATTGTGACCTAACTATTGGTTGTAAGCACAAACTAAATAATAACCTTTGGACCAGAATGTGCACAAATTTACATGGGGATGATTTTTGCATTTTCATACTATTTTCCATCCTGATTGTTTTCAGTGAAGAAGCATTAAGCAACCTGTCTTCAGGCCAAGGTTTAGTATTGGCTACCCCTATTTCCAGAAGGAAGTCACAAGTGGACAGAGCAAGATCTAGCAGAAGCTTTGAGCTCTCTGGAAAGCTCTCCTGAAAGACTAGCAGTAGCTTTTCCAGAAAGCCTGGATCAGCAGGGGAATCCCCAGGGACCCTGGAGAGTCAGATGGGAAAGCCTTGGCACAGACCTGCTGCCTTGCTGTATTTGTAATGACGAATATAAGTCCAGAGATTCTACAGGGAAAATCTGTTTTGTTATCAATATATCTTGCACCACAATCGATGAGCAGGAAGTAATAAGAAATTCACTATTCCCTGAAAGAATTCTTCACTCATTCATTAAAGACTAGATGGGTTGATGCTGATGGGTTTGTTATGTAGGTCCAAAGGCACTTTTCAAACCTATCAATCATTGGAACCTTGTCAGGGTTCCAAGTAACACCCCCAACGCAAGAAGACTCCAAGGCTTGAGTTTTCTCAAAGTTCCATTTTATTAGAGATGTCATGTTGGCACATCTGGGAAAATCTGAATCTGAAAGTTTCCAGGTTTTCCCCACGCAAAAGAAAGTTCAAGTCACTGCCCAGCACTCACATGTTCATCACATGATCCAATCAGGCACCATCCTAGAACTGGAGATGCCTCCCAGTCACCTCATCACAGGTGGCCTTGACTTTCTGAGAAAGAATGTTATTTTGACTATATCTCACCCACACTCTGTATAATTCCCCCTCTCATTTTCCCACAGTAGAAAATGTGACAGGCCTGTAGTCCCAAAGGTAAAAGATGGCTTCCAGGTCTGACAATCCTAAGTGTAGAAGATGAAGCCCTAAGAGTAGTAAAATGTTCATCTGAAGCATTAGAGGCAGGAGGTATAACTTCATGAAAATGGAGAACTAGGCTTTTAGAAGGCAAGGCATGGCAAAGCAAAGGTCTTTAGCAACCTTTCTTGAGAAGTTGCTCAGACTAGGGAGGCAGTCTTGAGGCATATAAGGCACAGATATGAGCAATCCCCAAGGTTTGGCCTGACTGATTTGATGAGCTGCAATTTGTCCATCTGTCCCAACCAAAACTATTCCTTTTGCTCAAGAAATAACCTTGAATTTAGGCCAGGCTGCTAAAAATCCCCTAATATTCATATAGTGTATGGTTTTGGACTTTATTGTATGCAGAATCAAACAAGTAGGACAAGGATTTCCATGTGTACTGATAGAAGAAAATATTTGTAGCTCAGGGTTGAAATGTGAGGTCCTTGGTTCTTTCTGAGTTTGGATGTTTTCTGAGTTTGGATGTTATTGCAGACATTTCATTACCAAATTGGGTAAATTATCAGTGCTAGTAAGGGAATAGAGGTTTTCTCTCATTTTATATAGTAGTGACTCCATATCTGTATACTAGTTAAATGGAAAAGTAGACACAATATCTGAAAAGATAGTGATTTGCAGAGTTTTACATTAGCTACATGTTAAAAGCATTGATATAGTGGAATTCTTCCTATGTCCCTAATTTGAACATGAACATCTACCGGTATATTCTATTGAACTTGTGCTTCCTTAGACATGTTCCTAGATACAAAAATAGCATTGAAGATGGAACAAGGCTGATTTTCTGTTAATATGATCTAATATTGTAAACACTAATTGGCAATTGCTCTTCAGAGGCAGAAGGATGTTTCCTGATTTGTTTTAACTCAAGTTGCATTCCAAAAAATGTTTTTTCTATCTTCTCTCTTGTTTAAGATTTAGCATCAAGGTTAACATTTAAGATCTTTCCCTGAATCTATGATATGATAGAAGTCCTTCCTTAAACTTAAATAACATCCTTAAATAATTTTATTTTTCTGGAATGCTTTCCTACAAGTAGTTATGATACCTTTTAAATGATTGATAAATCTTTGGTTGGGAGCTACCTCTCCGGAGGTGGTTAGTAGATGGGTGGCTACATAAATGTTTTAAATAAATAAAATAAAATAAATGACTAGTAGATTTGAATTAGAGTTTGGCAATTAGAAGCAGCTAGAATTAAAGCAGAGCCTGTCAAAACAAATGCCTTACCCCTGCTTCTGTTTTAGAAATATGATGAATTACAAACTGCACTGTCATTGTTACATTCAAAATACTGGTTCATCCCATATTCTTAATTCATTCTTGGATACTAATTTTTTCTTTCTCTCTTTCTAAAAGTCTATGCAGAGAAATACATTCTGTATACCCACTCCTATACTAGATAGAATGTATACAATTTACGAGTTAGGGACCCTGTCCTTCAAGCTTCAGTTTCATTATATATATATGTATATATATCTTTCTCTGAATGCAGATGTACAGTACTCCTTTAATGGTATAAATTGGAATCCATCATCTTCATAATCTGTCCTTTATTTAGCTACTGTTGGTTGAGAGTACTCCAATTAAAATTGCTGGTTTCCCAAAGCAAAGAGATAGTACCTCCCATGCATATTAGTAAGCACTGGGTAAAATTAGAGAAATATCCTCTCCCACACACAAGAAGGGGTGGATTATGCAATCCCTCTCTCCCTCTCCCCCTCTCTCTTTTTCTCTTTCTCTCTCTCTCAGTTTAATGGAAGGTGGATTGTACCTACCATTCTGACAGATCCAAAGTAAATGAAGTCCCTGTTTTGTTTTGTGAATGTACAAAAGCAGTGTTGCTACCTTAAAAAAAATTCAAGCACAGCCTCTTTCCACTGCAGTCATTTAGTGCAGTAAGAGTACTGCAGAAAAATGCAGCAGCAGCCATCAGACCTACCCTGGTAAATTCAACAATATTATTGGCATCACATGAACATATGCACTGATCATATTAAAAACACCTATAATGATAGTATAAGATGTTTCATTGTGATGGTTTGTTTTCTAAATTACTGTTTATTAGAAAATATATGACTGTTACAAATGTTGTGAGGTGGGGGCAATATCTAGCTGTAGATTTTGAACTAAGAAGATTTAGCAAAAATGCTTTAATAATATGTATAAATATAAAGACTAAGACTCCATTCAGGAAACATTGTGCTATTTTAGAAAATGGAGTATATTCTGAACTGTGTTTGGATGCAGATGAAGAATTATAATTTTCTAACATATTTTTAACTTAAATAGCAAATGTAGTTTTGGCTTTGAAAACAGTACCAGTGCACATCAGGCAGAATATAATTGCTAAGGAATAAGAATTACATATTATAAGTCTATCCCTATTTTCATCTATTCAATTTTGCCTATAAGTTGAATTTGACTGAGATGGGAAAGGCCAGTTAACTTAATCTCATCCAGAAATACATTATTGGAAAGATTTTTCCTCTGGTAATAAGAGGCAGTTGTTTTTGTGCCTTCTTTCCAATATATTTGGAAATTCACTTGGAAGGCTTGTATGGTTTATTTGTACATTAAACCACAAGTTATTTAGGCTGTTAGAGAACTGACAGTGCAGTCTTCTGTCCCAGGTGACTGGGAAAACACTGAAAGAGTGCCAACTCTGGATTTTAAAAAATCTTACAGTGAAAAGTAGGAAACTCAGAGAAGTAATTACATACTATAATTTTAAAAAAATCTTCAGAGTTTTGAACCAGCAACCTACTATCCACAAAGCAAGAATTACAACTAGTGTGCTATTAGAGATTTATGATAAAGAAACCTTTAAAATAGCGTCCTCCAACCTTAATGGCACTAGAGACCACATTGGGAAGAAAAATTGTCTTCTGTGGACCAGGGGGAGGGGGTGGTTTGGCGTGCAATCTAGATTCCGCGCATGTACAGATGAAATTTAACTTGTTTGCCCGCCACTTGCACGACCCGGTTCCTAACAGGCCACATTCTAACATTAGACATTAGAAGAAACAAGTCAGTAAGAAAGGATTTTTTTTCTTAAAGCTGCTTGTTCCTGTGTGTATGTTTATGCTCTACCTCGGTGTCTATAAATTGAATTCATCACACAATACTGTGTTGGTGAAGGTTATCCTCTCATACGCTTAAAAGCTGCATTTATAAACAAATGTATAAGGTACTCTTCAAATACATGTCAACTACTTAAAGTGCCCTTTTAAGAAAATATTCACAACAAGCTGAATGAATCTTGAGCGGCAAGAGGGGGAGGAATCAAATGGGACCAGTGTCCCAATAAGTCAGATAACTGATATTCATTGCTCATATTGACATTGGTATTGAGTCTTTATTGATTAGCCCTTGGGCCACATCAAAGTGCAAAGTTCCAAAAACAAATTATTACTAAAATTTGATAAAAGCAATTCAAAAGGAAATTTGATAAAATACCATTTAAAATGGAATTGGAATAAAATACGATTTAAGATGGAATTGAAATAAAATACAGTCTAAAATGAAATTGGAATAGATTACAATGATTTAAGATATAGATAAAATATGATGAAATTATATTTCGATGTCACCCCTACAATCTACCCCAATCAGTCCCACATATGCAGATCTCATCCGAACCATTTTGTTTTAAGTACTGTGCTGTGTTAAATGTTATTTTCCGATTCTGGCCGCACATAAGGCAAGTTGTTTTGATATGGGGATCCCAATGGGTCATTTGTTTGGTATATAGACCAAGGTACCTGTCTCTCATCCCCTTATACAAGCAACAATCAAATAGGATGTGAGCCAGGTCTTCTACCTCTACCGGTCCCCAAATGCAGAGACGCTCATTGTGGGGTATAGAATGGAATCTCCCATATCTGACCATTGTGTCAAGCTGTTTGAATCTCACTCATGTAAATATCTCCCTAAGATCTTTTGGCAGTTGTAACTTCCAATAGCTGTCAACTTGAAAAATATGTTTGTATTTCAAGTTACCTACCTTACTAAGCCATTTCAAGTTACCTACCTTACTAAGGATAGCTATATCATTTTGTGCTTCTATATCCTTAATTCTTTGGGCAGCTCTTTTTTTGAGTTGTTCTCCTGTTACACAAGAGACAGGAGGCCACAGCTTCTTATAAAATTTGTTAAGTTTGGTGATCCAGGAGATTTCTGGTTGTAATTTTATTTGCTCTAGTAGACATAACTTGGGGAGTCTATCAGTCTCCATTTCATTGACTTTGCACCAGTAGTTATATGGTCTAATTTTGGATAGTGCATGAATTGTATGAATTCCCAATTCAGCTCTTAACTGCTGCAGCAAATGTTTTTGGAGATACACCCAAAATATATCTCAAGTGCTGGGACTGTGTTTGTTCTAGGGCTGTGGTTGAGTATAGACCCCAAACTTCTGCTCATATCTCAGAGATAGTTTACCCAGCATGCTGACTTAGTAGAACAAGACAAATAATGACACCCTGATGAGTTTATCAAAAACATTCCAATGTCATGTTTGTAATATACATTGTGTCTGCTTTAGAGATATATACATGCACATCAGTCGTGGGTTTCAATTTATTTTACTACTGGTTTGCGCATGCGCGTGTGCATGCTCGCCCGTGTGTGCGACACTTCTGCACATGCACAGAAGCATCCGAGCAGGTGGGCAGACCCTCCCACCGGCGCCTCTACTGGTTCACCCAATCCACTTCTGATACTCATATAAAATGTCCCAGGATGGAAAGCAATTGGCCGCTGGTTTCCTGGAACAAAAAGGTGGGATGGCCCAAGAGTGGAGAACTAGTCAATGGGAGGACAAGATAGCCAATCCAGACTGAATCCCTTGCAATATGTGGCCAAAGTTGTCTCCATTCAGACAGTGTTTTTACACTGGTATGGAGGCAAGCTGCTGAGGTGCAGATGAGTGCAGATGCATGCCTTAGAATCTCCCCAAGGTATCCATATTTTTAAGACACTGCTGGAGGGACAAAACAATGATCAGAAAGTATGGGTATAAGAGAGGGGGAAGTGAATCTGAAGACTCCATCTTGGAGGCCTCTAATGTTTCTCAATCTTGGCAACTCTAAAATGTGTGGATATATACATATATATATATATATATTGCCTTGGGAATTCTGGGGTTGAAGTCCACACATCTTCAATTTTCAAAATTGAGAAACATGATCTGGATTTGCTAAACACTGCAAAATGCAATTTTGAATACACAAGTGTTCCCATTTTAGATACCTTCTTTCCATCACCCTTTCTTTCCCCTTGAATTTTGGGAAACATGAAAGCCCACAGCCATTTTGTAAGTCTGGCCTTTTCTTTTCTTAGAAAAATATTCATTTGACAAGTATTGCATCATTTCAAACAATAAAAAGAATTGCTTCCTTTTTATCCAGGTGTGTGTGTGAGAGAGAGGGGGGGGCAGAGCAGAGTTAACTTGGACTTTTTCTCAATTTCTGATATATTGAGGCCAAAAGTTTGCAATCACTGAGTAGATTGATATGTAGGTCAGCTCTTATAGTTTATCACATAAGTAAATATTGTAGTTATTATTATATTTTTATTTAATCTTTTAAATATATAACTACAGTGACCATATATCCTTTATTATAAATGACAGTTCTTTGTTTTAGAAAGCTGTCCTTTAGTTTTATTTATTTTTCTAAAGCTGACGTTTAGTTCTGAAATTCACTTCACCTTTGAATTACAATTCTTTCCAAATGGTATCTTTCTCTGACATTGAGGGCTTCATGCAAGAGAAAAACAATGTCTTGCAAAATAGTCTTTATTTTTCTGGACATTTCTCCTGCTCCAAAGCATCTACCAAGTGATAGGTTACAAGGAACATGTCCTTTGGGAGACCATTGTCTTCCATAAAATACAGTTCTTCTTGTTGGCAAAAGGAGCATCTATATCATTTTTTACCATTAAAGCTAAGCAGTATATGACAAAACAAAAATTCAAAAAGTGAACAAAAGCCATTTTTTAAAATACAAAAGAGAATACAAAGTATTAAGCTAAAAATGCAGCATGGGCCAACTGATAGATAAATTTGGGGCTAATTTCTCTTTTAAAATTTATGTTGTCTGTCTTGTCTGTCTGTCCGTCCATCCATCTATCCATTTATCTCAGGGTGGCCAATCAACCTAATATTCTTAGGGTCAGGGCCGGCAAGCCATATTTTCGTTTGCTCCTCAGGCCTGCCACACTTTCTACTGTTTATTTTCTAATGTGGGAAAATGGGAGGGGGGATTATGTGGAGTTGGGTAGTATGTAGCCATAATAACATTCTTTGTAGAAAGCCAAGGTCATCCTTTGTCTCTGCACCGGAACTGGATGGGTTGAGGCTGCCAGCGTGGCAGTGGAAGATTGGACCATGTGATGGACTTGTGGGTATAGGGGCAGGATCTTGAACTTTCAACTGATTGGGAAAACCAGGAAGCTTTCAGATTCGGGTTTTCCCAGATGTGCCAACATGGCTCTCTTAATAAACTGAAACTGCCTCGGACTCTGATTTACTTTTGGATGCTATTTGGAACCTTGACACTTACTGTTTTTCCTCAAAAAGCAATCATACATTGACAAACAATTAATGAGCTTTTTTCTTATCTCTCTGTGAGCTTTCTTTGCACTTTGAGAAGCCCTCTTATTTGCCTAAGCAGACAATCACTTCAGGGGCTTTATAGTGCCAATATTTTTTTCCCTTTTAGTGAAGCAACATCAGATTGAAGCCACAACAGCTAGTCCAGTGTAATGCACAGCACTGTAGCTAGTCATCCCCTTGGTTTCTTGACTCACCTCATATATTTTTTTAATTTTAAACTGAGAGAGGGAAAGAGAGTGAGAGATTGCTTCTTATTTTATAGCATTCCAATTTCCCATTATTGCTATAAAGTGGCAGCCTTCAGTCTCATCCTTATTTCCAGGAATATCTCGGATCCACATATAGAAGCTTTATCGAAAAGTAAAAATACTAAATGGCACCAGTCCATTGGTCTGCTTGGAAGTTTTTACTATTTTATTTAAACTTGCCTAATTCCATAGAGAAAAGAGATAGGTCTCTACTACCAAGGAGTTCCAGTCTAAAACAGAGCAGCTAAAATAAGATGTTCAGTTGCTGTTAATAGGACTACTTTTTCCAATTTTAAAAATAATCTAAATGACAAATGAAGGAAACCCAAATGAGACTGGAGTACAATACTGCTTAGTGTAAGATACCTTTCTCTATTTTAGTACTATGGGAGGCGGGGGGGGGGGGGCAGAACACTAAAAATGCTATTTACCTCTGAATGAAGTTTCTATTTTCCTCCCTGAGTTAAAAGCAGTTTTGAGAAGGCCAAGATGTTCATTCAAATGTGGCATGGCAGTGACAAATTGAAAATAAAATAAAATCCGGTTTAAAAATCTGCCTCTCGGATGTTAATAATCAGATATCATCAGAAACTGAACTTTAATAATTATTTGTTGTAAGTAAAGGGGGGAAACAGAGGGGAAAGCCTTGGGGACAGATTTTTGAGCCCCACTACTGTAAGTGAGTATTATCTCTGTCAGCCCAGCCTAACTCACAGGGTTGTTTTTGAGAAAATTAAGGTGGGAGCACTGCAGAGGTGGGTTCCTCTACTGGTTCAGACTGGTTCGGCTGAGTAGGTAGCAACTCGCCCGGCCATGCCCCCAAACCGGTTCTATTGGCGGCGCCATAGGCACCACCATCTTGGTTTTTTTTACTACTGGGCATGCGCACGTAGTGCACATCAAGCGTGAACGCACACGAAGCACGTCCTTAAGCGAACTGGCAATATCAAAAGCCGGAACCCACCCCTGGAGCACTGTATATGCCATCTAGAATTCCTGTTAGATAAGGTGGATAAATAAATAAATAAATGAACAACAGAAATTTGAATTCTTATCCTTCAGAAAAACAAAAACAAGTTTACCACACTAACCCTGGGATCATTTAAAGCAGTGGTTCTCAACTTTCCTAATGCCATGACCCTTTAATCAGTTCCTCATGTTGTGATGAGCTCCAACCATAAAATTATTGTATGTTTTCCGTATTTTTTCAAAAATATGCGTTTTCCTATGGTCTTAGGCGACCCCTGTGAAAGGGTTGTTCGACCCCCAAAGGGGTCTCGACCCACAGGTTGAGAACCACTGATTTAAAGGAAAATATAAATATGTATAAATAAATACATGAGGGACAAAGGACATGCTGGGAACCTTTTTCCCCCTTCAGGTTCAAATTCCCAGTTATTCATAAAGCTAAATTATGTGCTCTTTCCTTACCTACTTCTGCCATACTTGCTCTCCAGCTTTTCTGTAGTTTGTTACAATGAGAGGCAAGGCAAAATTGGTGGAACTGTTAAAGGGTTTAAATAATCAATAGCACCTATTAACTTTGGGTATTTAAGAGGATGGACAAAAAAAAATTCAATCACCCTGTATTTTGTTGAAACACTTTGGGAATTCTGTCATCCCTGGCCAGAGTTAAGAGTTTGTAGGAAGCAGTGGTGGGTTCCTAACCAGTTTACTACCAGTTCGCTGAGAGGGCGTTTTGATGCGTGCTGCTCGCTTCGGGTGCACCCACCACACGTTGCTGTGCATGCGCAGTTGACTGAAAACTTCTGTGCATGGGCAGAAACATGCCGCCGATGGCAGAAGAGACCAAGGAACCGGTTTGGGGATGTGGCAGGCCTGGGTTGCTGCCGGTTCCAGTGACCCAGATCGCCATATCACTACTGGTTCGGCCGAACCGGTCTGAATCAGTAGGGACCCACCACTAGTCGGAAGTCCAACAAATTGGTGAGAACCAAAATGGAAGTAGCTGGGTTACAGTACTCCTCTTTTGGTTCCTTCAACATCTAGGGGTTTGGAGTGTGGTAAATTCTGTGCTGTTTTTGCTCTTATCCCAGAACTTGACAAGGTTACTGTTCTAAGATTTTCAATACTACCACTTCTTGATACTGGGTTGTGTGCACATTAGGAGGGGAGAAGAAAAAATAACAGATGAATTGGTAGATAGCTTCTTTGCAGACGATAGCTTAGCCGCAATGGGAGAAATCTAGAATAAAGCATTTCAAAGTATTCCAAGAAACGTTCACCTTAATTAGTTCATTAAAAATGAGGCTGGGAATTCCTGTTGCAATTTCTAAGTTTCGATGCTTACCTCAAACAAGCAATCAAGAAACCTTCCAGTTTTAGTCTTGCACAGCTGTATGGGGGATGGGCATTTCTACAAGCCTTTCTTTGCTGCCAAGTTAAAAGGACCAGAACTTGTTCCAGCAGAAAATTACACTGGCACAAAATTTGCTTTTCCATTGCCTGTCTATATCCTGCCAGCATTGTCTATCATTTGTTTTGCTACTCAATGGTGACGTCTTGTTTTTGATTCATGCAGTACATATTAAACAAAGCAAAACATAAAACCCTCCGGGTGCTGCCTTCTTGCTCTCTATCAAGGGGCAGGAAATTCTCTGGAA
Source organism: Natrix helvetica (assembly GCF_964273705.1). NCBI lineage: Eukaryota > Metazoa > Chordata > Lepidosauria > Squamata > Natricidae > Natrix > Natrix helvetica. Next base: position 160,595,180 of record NC_138548.1, on the reverse strand, counting down.
ATCAGTGCAATGAGGCTGGAAAGGGGTGTGTGTGTGTCTTCGACCACCTATGAGTCAAAGTGGATCAAACCTGGACTATGTAATTTAAATTACTTAAACCAGGGATGTCAAACTAGTGGCCCGTGGGCCAGATGTGTCATGCATAGGCCACGCCCACTTCACCTCCGCGAATGCAAAAAATGTCACAAAGTGTCACGTGACAACAATGTGACGCCGTTTGACATCCGTGATTTAAACTGTCTCTCTCAAAAGCACATCATGGGGATACTAAAAAACACACAAGCATGAGGTGGTCAAGATGTGTTCATACTATAATGAAAGGCCCTGCTTAATTCCTTTGGGGAATGTGGTCAGGATTAACAACTGCACAATATTGCTTTATAATAGCTGACTGCCTGCAACAAACTGCATATTACTTGGAACAAATTATTCATTTGTCCAGTAAAAGCTCCAAATGAGCCTTTCATAAAATAGCAAGAATTAAGAGTTAGGATTTTTCATTATCGGATAATGAGCTGGACTCTGAAATTATTTATAATAATAGTAATATTAATAGCCACAAAATAATATATTTTAATAATTGAAGGTACATTAAGAAATCTAGGGCAACCATTTTATTGTTATCACCAGGGAATGCTTGGAGAATTACAGAATTCTTCTACGGAATGCCTCTGCTTAATTGGTTTGATTGAGAAAACAATATTGTGGTTAATTCCAACCTTTGCTGCATTCATAATAGTTACAGTATGTCCCCAAATGAAGGCCCTATGTTTGAAGGCTGAAAATGGCATGAATGAATGAAGGTACAGGTCAGCGCAAAACAGCGCCAATTACACAGTGCCATCAACTATTACGGTTCTGTGAGAAAATATCAGTGACATTCCAGACCACTGTGCTCATATTTAATACTTAATTGATTCTACCTGGTTCATAGTCATAATATCTGAAAAATTTGAAATTGTGTCTTAAGTGAGATATTCCTCATACTCCTTTAAATGTTTACTGTATTCAGATAATAAACCTGAGCTATACTGAAATGCATCCATTTAACAGATGCGGTTAAGGGAGACCTTTGAAACCCAGGCCTTATTTATTTTGCAAGTGCATTAAGGATCCATTAGCTGTTTTTGCAGTGTAGGGCTTTTCCTGCTTCCATTAAGTCTCCCCCCCCCCTTTGCCTCCAAACACTGGCAACTGAAAGAGAGATCAGATCAATAAAATTATTCCTCTTACATAATTGCGAAAGGGTGTTGTTGTTGTTTTTAACTTTATTTTCCTTTTCCTCCTCCTTCTCCACCCTCCCTTTTTCCTTCTCTTGTCATTCTGCTTTGCCTTCTGTTTTGCTTTTTTAATGAATTTATTTATTTGATCTTTTTTCAACTCTGGTCTTCCTTCTGACCAAGTGCTTCTCTGCTATTCCTCATCTTTCCCTTTGTCTGGCTAAGTGCTCTGGCACTAATAATCACAGGCCTACTTCAAGGCAGACTGCCAATGATGAGACAGCAGTCACAGAATTTTAATCTCTAGAGTTGAGGAGATCTTTTGCTTTCTACCAACTAGGCCTCTGAAATCTGCAAAACTAAAGAAACCCTTCACCAGCATAAAATATATAGAGCAAGCTAGTCCTCGGCTTCCCCACATATCTCATGGCTTTACTTACCTTTGGCCACATGCTGCATTTATGATAATACGTTATATTCTTCTTAGGCACATTTCCAAAATAATACATTAGATCCATTAAAAGAAATAAAACCATCTGCTTGCAGTCTTCTCTTTCCCATATGTCAGCTTGATCTGTGTGTGTGTGTTGTGTTTTAATGGCTGCTTCAAATACAGAATATAACATCCAATGGATTTTGTCTCCCCACCACCATTCTGACCTGATTCTGAAAATCTGAGATGAATCCTGCTCAAAATAAATGCACAGAGAAATTGCTGAATGAAATCTTTTTGTAATTAACAATTGTGGTTTCATTAACTAGTCCTTTCCTTTGGGCTTCTGTAGTAGAAGAACTTTCTCATGTTTTATAATTGATAAAATACTGTTTGCAGTGGAAGCACTTTTGAATATCTTCAGATAGTACAATCCTTCACGTTGCTTGGAGTTTTAAAAATGTTCAGCTTGTAGATTGCCTCATTGACCAATGCATAGTCAGGAAGCAACGAGGCTCATATCTACTATTCACTGCTGTTGGAAAATGTCCCCCTTCCTTCCCCTCACGCTGTCTTCTAAAAAACCTCATGGTAGAGTCCTAGTAGTGTTTCACAGCTCCCTGTCAAACAGATTCAGTAAAAAATGTCTTCTTATCCCTGAACCTTCATGTCAACAAAAATGTTTTCTGACCAATTTTGACTGGTTAGGTCACCGTTAAAACTACAAAAATTTGCCAGTAAAAGGGGGGGGGGGAGAGAATCTAAAACAGCTAATAATCTTATCAGCCTATAAGAATTCCCCTTTCAAAGGTAAATAGTTAAATATTTAAAATCTTCATTTTGTTACTCTAAAGATATAATTTGTCACGGTTCCAAGTAAGACCCCTAACAAAAGAAGACTCTGAGGGTCGAGTTTCCTCAAAGTTCCATTTTATTAGAGATGTCATATTGGCACATCTGGGAAAACCCGAATCTGAAAGTTTCCAGGTTTTCCCCACCCAAATGAAAGTCCACCTCCCTGCCCAGCATCCACATGTTCCAATCCAGGCACCCTCCAAAACTGGAGGTGCCTCCCAGTCACCGCATCTCAGCTGCAGGGCAAGGTGGCCTTGACTCTCTGAGAAAGGAATGTTACTTTGACTATATATCACCCACACTCTGTATAATCCCCCCTCCCATTTTCCCACAGTAGAAAATGTGGCAGGGCTGTAGTCCCAAAGGTAAAAGATGGCTGCCAGGTCTGACATAATTATTTTCTTAAATATTATGTTAGCTTAATGAAGAAGTGATGGGGATTTTTGTTGTTGTTGATTCACTCCTTGTTTTTCTCTTTTCTTCAGTACTTCCTTATGCAAGAGAATAACTAGTAATTAAAATGTGCAGGATGACAAGATGGAGCAGCCAGCGCTTGTACCACCAGGTCCGGACAGCTTTCACTACTTCACTAGAGAGTCTCTTGCAGCTATCGAACAACGTATTGCTGCCGAAAAAGCCAAGCAACCCAAACAAGACCATAAAGACGATGAAAATGGGCCAAAGCCAAGTAGTGACTTGGAGGCTGGCAAATCACTGCCATTTATTTATGGTGACATCCCTGCTGGAATGGTCGCTACTCCCTTGGAAGACCTGGATCCATTTTACGTTAATACAAAAGTGAGTGTTTCCCATTCTCGTTTGGTGTTGCCTCTTTCTCTCCTGTTGGGTATCTGCTTTGATAGTCACACTTCCAGGTTTTCTGACAACCTACCGTTTACACAAGGGTCCCTTTGAGAGCTCTGCAATATACGTCTGTGTTTTTGGATACGAGGAATTGTTATACTGCATAACGTTTGATTTATTCTGTATAGGAAAGTGATCCTAACAAATAACCTGAAAATGTATATTTCAAAGATGGTTAAGAAAGTTCCCCAGCAAAATTAAAAGAAAGATCACAATGTGTGAGTAATGTTAGAAGATGAGTCTCAAAAGTATAATCTGTTTTATTGTAGATCATTTATAAGTGAAGTTGGTCCTTTCTGCAGGGTGACTATTGTGCTGTTCTGAGATTGGCATAGAAAGTTGCTAGAGTAACAACCTGGCATTCAGTAGCAGCCGGTAATAAGGTGTTTTTCACCTGTGATTTAATCACGGGTGGGAGAGCTAGCTAGCTGTGCCTAACTGAGAACTGGCTGTGCATCTGGGGCAGATCCCCTCTCTGAAATGTGCCCTACCCTTAGGATCGTGGTGGTGGATAAGCTGTGGTCATTTGGGGAATTCCAAGAGGTGCTGCTCTACAGACAAATAGATACAAAATTCGGTTGTTACAAAACACTGGACTGCTGCCAATATTGGTTAGAGTGGTTGGTACAGTGGTTAAAATGCAGTACTACAGGGCTAACTCATTGCTCCCTCCAGGAGTTCAATTCTGAGCAGATCAAGATTGACTTCGCCTTCCATCCTTCCGAGATCAGTAAAATGAGGACCCAGATTGTTGGGGGCAATAGGCGGACTCTGTAAATAGCTTAGAGAGGGCTGCCGAGGACAGTGAAGCGGTATATAAGTCTAAGTGCTATTGTGGGAGTGTTGTTCTTGTGCCAGCCTCCCTGTTGTGTTACAGCCTCCCTCCCCGAGCTCATTGGCTGGGCTGGTGGTGCAGTTTCCCGGGCTTATAGCCTAGGGAACTTCAACTTGCTTTCCCTGGAATTGAACTCTGAAGTAGCTTGGGAAATCATGGTCACCATCACAGTCATATAACTGACCTAGGTCATTGAAGGTCTAAAATGTACTGATGGTTATTTCCATATCGTGTGTGTGAGAGGGGGGGAGAGGGAGAGAAACAGCAATGGTGGTGGGATATTGGAGAAGATCACCTTCACACACACACACACACACACACACACACACACACACACGTCTATCATTTTCAGAGCATTCCAATTGATTCCTCTATTTGATTGGTTCATTCTAGGCAACTAATAGACCCTAGTGGATTTCAGGGGAGTTAAGGGATGGGTTTTGAAGTCTGGTGCACAATCTGACTGAAGCCTTAGTTGCTGCTTGGAATGTGAGGATCTGCTAGGGCTTTGGATCAGAGCTCTCTCCTTTCGAGGATCCCAGAGCTCCTCACCCCTTTGGATTACTGAGAAGTGGAGAAAGCAGAAATATGAGAATAAGGGGTGAATCCAACCAAGCATGAGTTAGAGCCACTATTCACTTTGTCAACCTTATACTAAGGGCAGCAAAACATGAACATTTCCCCACCCTTATTGAATTTGCAGATAACTGCCCCTCATTCCTATTTAGAGTAATTGACGTTTTTCTTCAGACCACGATGAGGATATGTGAAGCTTCTGTCAGATAAGGTCAGATTTACTCCAGGTTGGACTTCTGCCTTGAGGCAGGTCCTGTAGAGCTAACTGAGGCCCAATCTTACCGATTATCTGGGATGAATTTGAATCTGTTAGCCCTGATGGCCAAGGTCAGGTACCTGGAATTATTACCATGGCCACTTATGCACTGAATCCATGTTCCTCCTAATTAGCTAAAACTTCCAGGTAGACACTATGCAGTTGCTTACCAATGCAACTGAATTCATCCTTGAGAGTTGGCGTGGCCCTGCTGTAAAGAGGGAACATCTTATCCTCTCATCAAGATGCCATTGCTAGAGCCAACCATTTTAGATAACCTTTGACCTATCTGGATTACCTGAACCATTTTCCAGTCAGGTTTCAGATCTGGGAATGGGTCTGAAAGGGCATCGCTCACTTGAAATGATCTCTTGCAGGAGCGGGATGGGGAGAAGTGCTTCCATCCTTCCTCTTCTCTCTCAGCAGTGTTTGATATCATTGATCATGGTACCTGTCTGGACTGACTTCAGGGGTTAAGAATGAGAGGCACAGTTATATGCTGGTTCTCCTCTTTCATTCAGGAGTAGTTCAATTGATATTTACGGAGGATGAGAGATCTGTTCTACAGACATAGGACTTGATGTGCTTCTCCCTCCTGTTTAAGCTCTACGTGAAACCACAGCATCTACATCTCTGCCCCAGGTCCACCAAGTGATACGGTGTAGGTTCTCTCCCAGGGTCTGGAAGATGTGTAGGACCTGTCTCAGTGTCTGGAGCTGTGATGGCCCAGTGATTAGAATGCAATATAGGAAGTCCTTGGTTTACAACAGTTCATTTAGTGACCGTTCAAAGTTACAACCACACTGAAAAAAGTAACCGATGAGCATTTTTCAGACTTACGACCATTGTGGCATCCCCATGATCATGTGATCCAAATTTAGACACTGGGCAATTGGTTCAGACTTACAACGGTTGCAGTGTCCCAGAGTCATGTGCTCACCTTCTGACAAGCCAAATCAATGGAGAAGCTGGGTTCACTTAACAACCGTACTAACTTTAACAACTACAGGGATTCACTTAACAACTGTTTAGTCTGGCACACGACCAGAGGTTAGATCGGCCCCCAACTCTGCTGGTCTTTCACAAAGTGCTGGATATCTGTACATGCTCCAGAGCACAGGAGTTGAAAGGTTAGATGGCCTGGGAGATGTGTTTGTTGATTGTTTATTGACTCTGTTTTTTAGTTATCATTGTAAGTTTTTATCCTCTTGCTATTTTTTTCTTATTGCTTTAACATGTTATTAGCTGCCCAGGGTTGCATTTTCAAGATTGAAAGTCATGTAAATTGATTAAGTAAACAAATAAAGTGATCTTAGTTGTTCACACCATCAAGTGGCCTTCAAAAAGTTGAACCAACTGCATATTCCTTCATAGCCTATTAAAGAGAAAGTTGAAGAAACAGTTTGATGACACTTTACTTAAAGCCACTGCTGGGATTGCCTGTCTCTAGGGATTTCCTAGCCTAACCATACCCTCCTGCCACACTTTGAAGCCCTCCCATTTCACCCTCTCGGTCTTCATAATGACAGTGAGAATCACCATTGCTGCTTCCTCCATATAGTGGCTGATCAGGGGGGGTGGGGGTTCCTTTATTTCCTCAATGCCACATAATAATACCTTGCAAAAGAAGAAAAAAGAAACTGATTGTTTGATTGTTTGGGGGCTTCCAATCAAAAGGAGAGCCCATTGGCCCATGGAGAGGAAAAAGAGGATATTTGATTAAGTAGATAAATACTTGCTGAGCAATACAAAAATGGTTGTGGGGATAGTCAGGGGTACTTTGACTAGAAGCTCGTCTGATCTAGAATTTTCTAATATTAACTCTACCCATTTACACAAGTGCCAATTATTTGGAACCGAGTTTGGATTAAAAGTGGACTGTTGAGCTGGGTTTATTTGTTAACTGCTTTATTTTAGATGCAATGCGCAGCAGTGTCTCACACACAGCACATCGCATCGTATTTTAACTTTCCTCATATTCTTAAAATACACATGAGTGGAGGCTATCTCTTGATACTTCTTTCACTTGACCCACCTGCCCCCATTTAATGCTATATATTGCTCCTAATGCAGATCATATCATACTTTCAAATTGTCCAATTTTGTATGATTCTTCTGGCCACTTAGCTAAATTATTTCCCGATAATAGTTTTTTCCTATAAAGAGCATGTCTTTTGTATGCTTTGGTTCTCAATTTTGGAAGTTATCTTTGAGCTTATTGTTTAGACACAAAATTTTAGCACCAGAGATCCATGGCTTAGTTTACAGAAAACAAACTACCACTGTTCTCTCTCACATTCTGGTGAGGGAGAAGTTCCCTGAGAATGGGCTCCAGCTCAGAAGACTAAACCTCTGGTCCTGGTGACGGATCCAGATTGTCTGTGCTTCATGGATTTTTGATATTGCACTATTTTAATGTCATTCCTCATAAGAACATGCGTTTACTACACTAGAAGCTGCGGCTTTTTTATATGCAGTAATACAGCCAGGCAAATCTTTAAAAAGTAAAACCTTCACATTAAATCAATTCCTAAATGGTGAAGCTATTTATATAAAAGTGAAGTTTATGTAGTTGTTTACATTTATACCCCTCTAAGAGTCTAATAGCTGTTAAACATAAATTTAAAACATACAAAAATATTTTATCCAGATACAACTTACTTTCCACAAAGACCAAATAAAGGCTAGAGACTGCTAAAATTAAACAAAGAACAATTGATAATCAATGCCAGAAGCTTAAATGTCTGTCTAAAGAAAGTAGGTTTTGCCTGCTGACCGAAGGCCATCAAAGAAGGAACTACAGAAGCTGACTCAAAAGTGAATTTGGAACTTTGTGTGGGAATCCATAAAAAAGCAAAAAAAAAAAAAAAAGCCACCCTACAATCTTGTTAGTTTAATGTATACATTGGGCAAGATAATAGATTGACATGCAATAATCTACAGACAATCAGAAACAAATACTGATACTACCACTACCAAGAACTAGTATGGATTTATCTGGAGTTGTAAGGTCAATAACTCTACTCCAGTGGAATGACAAGTTTGGTAAATAAAAGGAACACTCTACATTTTAATTGAAGTGAATTGGTAGTCATGCTATTGTTGTGGATAAAACAAATAAACGCGAGCAAGAGGTTATTGCAATCCAGTGAATTTGCAACTAGTTGAACAACCACTTAAATGGTTCTCGGAAAAATTCTGCATTGACCTGAAAAGAAAGATTAAGTAGACTTCAATTTGGCTTTGTGCTATTCAATATTTTTGAAATTATTCTGAGGACGAGATGGAAGGGAATGCTGATTTGCAAATCATGGGGGAATACTAAACATTAAGAGGAGAACTCCATAATTCAAAGTAAACTTGGCAAGCTTAAACAAGATTAGATCGAACTGAATGATATTCAGCTATGAGAAATAAGGTCTAATATATGGGTGGGAAAATTCAGATGCATACATTTAGGATTGGGAAGACTTTATGGCAGAATGGTTGATTCTTTGATACCTTGAGCTGGCAGTACACAGAAAGAGGATTTTAGAATGCTAGTGAACCAGTGTCAACATGGGCTAAAAATGCTAATGGGTTGGCTTGACCAAGCATTACATCCAGATCATAGTTAGAGAAGCCAGACAGAGTTCAAGAAAACTACCAAGATGAGAAAGAATGTGAACATTAAAACTTGAGAAAAGGTTAAAAGTTGTAGTAGAAGACTTTGTGGGAGAAAGAACAGCAGTAAGGGGCAATAGCTTATTCCCTGTTGAAACTTAAGGCAGGACAATGGATTGGAATTAAATTAATGAAGACTGAGTCAGAATATTTCTGACAGTAGCTGCTTTTAAGCAATGGTTTACCTAGAACTTTTCAAATGGAAGTAGCAGATGATTGATAAGATTCCTTTCTAACTCACATGTCCTTTGACATTATGTTTCCATGCCACGGCAAATTCTATATTGTTTATACAGTAAATAATAAGTATGTTTTTACTGCAAAGGTTGGTTCAGGGATGTCTGGTTTTTCTTCTTGGAAAAAGCAAACACAGAAAAATTAATATAACATTGTGTATGCTTAAATTGCTTTCACTGTTTCTTTTTTTCTTCCAGACTTTTATAGTATTGAATAGAGGGAAGGCAATTTTCCGATTCAGTGCCACCCCTGCCCTATACATTTTAACTCCTTTCAATCCTCTTAGAAAAGTAGCTATTAAGATTTTGGTACATTCATATCCTTTTCAAGTGGTTGTTAACAAATAGTTTTCTCAAGACAGCAATTTATAACTGTAACTTGTTATTTCATTCCTTATTTCTATATTGTTTGTTAGGTTGAAAAGAAGGTTGGGCCAAACTATTTAACTGTAAAATGAAAATCTAAAATTCATGGAAATGCTCGGCCAAATCTGCACAGAATACTCAAATAAGCAAACGGCCTCAAGAGCCAGGTGCATTCTGGGAATGAGCATTGTTTGGGCCCACCATGGAAAGATATGCCTACTTTCACTTGTCTTTATGAAGTATTGACCTGCAATGTGAAAACTTTTTTCAAAGTTGGGTGTTTTCTTATGCCAGGATCCTTCAAGAATGCTCATCTTGGTATTCTGTTTAAACTCCCAATTCTTTGATGGGCTTCAAGCACAGTCAAGAGTGTTTGAAAAGTTCTCAGTATTTTGCCTTACTACAGTCCTTTATAAAAGTCCTTGTAAAGGTTTACTCTGTAGTAAGTTTAATGGATTCCAAAGATTCCTAGGTAAGTGATCACAGAATCACAGTCTAAATTATCTCAATATATTAAGTTCTTAGATTTTAAAAATTGTCCACTAAAACTTATCAATGGTAAACTGGAATGGATTGCATCAAACCATTGTCATATATACAGGTAGTCCTTGTCTTACAATAGTTTGTTTAACGACCGTTCAAAGTTACAACAGCACTGAAAAAAGTGACTTATGACCATTTTTCACATTTACAACCATAGCAGACTCCCCAGGGTCACGTGATCAAAATTCAGATGTTTGGTAACTGGTTCATATTTATGACGGTTGCAGCGTTCTGGGATTATGTGATCACCTTTTACAATCTTCTGACAAGCAAAGTCAATGGGGAAACCAGATTCACTTAACAACTATGTTACTAACTTAACAACTGCAGTGATTTGCTTAACAACTGTGGCAGGATTGGTTGTAAAATGGGACAAAACTCACTTAACAAATGTCTCATTTGGCAACAGAAATCTTGGGCTCTGTGGTCATAAGTCGAGGACGACCTGTATACGTTGTTGTATTTTTTCACTAAATATATTATTATAAAGTCAGATAATAAGTCATTATTTCTGGGGATTTTTTTTTCTAGAAACTGGATATTAGGCATATTTACAGGATGGCTGTTTGTGAAAAAAAGCTGATAAAGAAATTATTGAACATGATACTTAAATATTCTAATTCTTTGCATATGATATAAATAAGAAATTCCAAAATTGTCTGTATTCAATATATTCAAATTTATGCTTTCTATATCTGAACAGTATGAATGATACTAGCCAGAAATGGGTAGTTTGCAGGTTTGTTGGACAGATTTACCATAAATAGAGCCTAGTATTAACATTTATTATCTAGTTGATAAAAATAATAGAATATCGTTAGGCAAAACACATTGCATAGAACTGAGTGCAAAGAATATTTTTTTGCATTATAAAATGCACTAAGGGCTCATCTACATGTCCTGCTTACTCCAGGGCAAAAACATCCTACAACTATTTGTTGAAGATGTGTGAAACCAACCTTGCCCACTACAAGGGCAAACTCTGCCCATCTCTGAAATTGAAATTTTCCACCTTCTACTGGCATGCATAGTGGTATGAGATGTCTCTCTGGCACTTGATTTCATTTCATTGTAGGTGATGAAACTAGGATACATGGGCCTTCAGAATTCTAGTAGACTTGTCTTCAGAAATAGCTTAGTTGTAGATTACCCATGTAGTGCATCTCCAACTTGTTACTCAGTCAATTTGGAAGTTGGTTATATCCTTTATTCCAGACCCATAAGCACACACCATCGTTTCTGTACATACTCAAGCCTGTCCCAAAAATGATCTGTCTATTATCAGATAGTCAATAACTGTCCATAACTGGCACCAAAGGCAGCTTTCTATATTTTCTATATTACTTCTTATGTGAACAGAATCCCGATTGTGTTTTGTGGCTAAGGCAAAACAGGAGTTGGAAATACAATTAGGATTTCTTTCACACTGGATATTAGCATTTCAGTGAAAATCCAAAGTTTTTGGTGCTACCATTCAACCAGGATAGTGCAGTATAATAACTAATTGCTTATGTTTTAATATTAATTTTATTAGTAATTGCATTTTGGCATAAGCCAGAAATATCTAAATATCAGGACCTCTTTTTCTTTTCTGGAAGACATAAGCATTCCTCATTAGTTGTAAACATAAGTATTCAAATGCTGAGGCTGCAAATAATGTACGAGAGTCAGTATGTATGTCTTCTTTCTTCAAAATGCATTGCTATTAAAATCATTTGTTGAAAATTAATTGATCGTGTGCCATCTGTGTGATGTTGACCCTTACAGCAATATACTCCAGATAGAACTTCTCCAGGATGATCTGTCCCTAAATCCAGAGTTCCTAATGATACACTAGTTGATGTAATGAAATCCATCTCTACTTCTCTGCTGGTGGTCATCCTCTTCCTTTCTTCTAATCTTTACAGTATTATGGGCTTCTCAAAGGAGCTTTCCATAATATGTCCAAACAATGGTTGTAATTTGAGCTTGATCATTTGTGCCTGGAGTGAGAACACTGGATGATTTGTTCTGTGATCCATTTGTTTGTTTTCTTGGCTATCCATGTCCCTGTTTCCGTGAAAATAAGACTTCCCCCGGATAATAAGCCCAAACGGGCTTTTGAGCGCATGTGCTAAAATAAGCTCTCCTCTGAAAATGAGGACTCCCCGAAAATATTGCAACACAGCAGCAGCCATGAGGTGACCACGCTCGCTGCCTCCTGCACCTCAAAAATAATAAGACCTCCCTGAAAATAAGGCCAAGTGCTTATTTTGGGGGGGTCAAAAGAAAATAAGACCCTGCCTTATTTTCAGGGAAATATGGTATTCTCTGGAATCTTCTCCAGCATCAAACTTCAAAAGCATCAATACTCTTTTTATCCTACTTCTCTTTTTATCCTACTTCTTCAAAGTCCAATCTTTGCTTCTATAAAGTGCCACAAGGAATAATATTGCCTGCACAATTCTGATTCTTGTAGATATAGACATGGCACAACACAGAATATTTTTTCCAAGGCCTTCATTATGTTTCTACACAAACTGTAGCTTATTTCTTGAATGTTGGTTCTTTTATGGTTGATAGATGAGATCTTGTGGGATTCCCATTCTCCTAAGCATATTCCACAGCTTGACACAATCAACACAATTGAAGGTTTTTCTGCAATCAGTGAAGCACATACTAGTTTCTTTCTTTGAGTTTCTTAATTATCCATTAGGTGTCAGCAAAAAATGTCTCTTGTTCCTCAGCCTTTTCTAAAATCAGCTTGAACACTTGGCACCCCCCTTTCCATATATGACTTTATTCTGTGTTTGGAAGATATTATTTTCTTGGAAATTTGAAGTAACAGATATTGTACAAATATTTGCCCTGTTTCTTTGGTATTCATATCCTGTATAGAATGACACTGACATCTTCCATCTGTTGACTCTTGTGTTGTCCTCTAGATCTGCTGGCAAAACTCTGTAGAATTTTACATTCTATTCATTTTAGAAAGCATTATTATATACCTTTTTATATATTATGATGTTTTTTGTATCCAGTTACTGGATTCTTTATTCCATCTGCATCAGTTTATTAATTATACCTTTTGCCCATTTCTAAAAATAAAAATCAAAACAAATATTCAGACGTTTGCTATGGAATCAAATGGGACTTTCTTTCATCTCAATTGCTTTTATTTTACTTATATATGATATAGTCCTAGCCCTTTAGAAATTTACATACTATACGTTATCCCTTAATTGTAACTATATTATCAGACATACATATTTAATTAAAGTAGAACAATCTATTAAGACGTATTTATTTATCATTGTAAAAAAAACATTACTCTATGTTCCTTAATAATATAACTCACATTATTCAGCATGCTCATTATGTGCACTATTTTGACCAACTGTGTATTTATGACCTTAAGTAACCCCCCTGATTGGACAAAGAATGTAGAGTAAGTGCAATATTATTTTTAATTGCATGTTTGAATGTGTTTTTGTGGGATGTAAAAGACCTAATAGAATAAGCTCATATGCATGCTCATGTACAACATACATATAGCGTAGCTGTAATCTAGTGAACTTTAATAAGCAAAAATCTGCATGCATCCAACTGATTGATCATCTTCCATTCCAAAAACCTTCCTGTGGCACTTCACAAAATCTTCCCACAATGTATTCTTTAGTCTCACAAGATGCTGTAGGGTATAGAGTTCAGAAAATAGGCTAGGCTGATTATTGGAGGATTAGCAATATTTTCATGTGCTTGTGAGTGTCAGTGAAGGAAAGGCTATCACCTTTACACCATGTAGCTTCTCATGTAGTTTGAGTGGAGCCAGCCTCTTCTTATACTGTTAAGTCTCTGCATGCAGGAAAATACAGCAAGGCTTCTTGTGTTCTTGCAGTGTTGCATGCAATACACGGGGCCATCAGATAGTTTCTTCCCACATATGTGTTACCTTAATGTCTGAGAAGTGGAGAGTAAAGCATGGGCTCTTTTTTTCTATGGGTGCTTTTGATTTCTTCAATACTATGGGAAGAAGTCCCCATATTACCCACAAAGCCGGGCGGGGGGCTTGTAAGATCTAGGATGGCAATTCTGACTTCTTAAAAACCATTTGCATTAAGAATGAATATGTTGTTTTGTTTTTACCAGATATACATTCACGGGAATATATACCTTTGAGTCCCTTATAAAAATAATTGCAAGGGGCTTTTGTATAGATGGTTTCACCTTCCTCCGAGATCCCTGGAACTGGCTCGATTTCACTGTCATTACATTTGCGTAAGTTTTCCATTCCTTTTTCTCCCACCCTCTTTTTATTGACATCTATTGATGTCTGTCTGTCTGTCTATGTACTCCAGTGTTTCTCAACCTTGTCAACTTGAAGATGTCTGGACTTCAACTCCCAGAATTCCCCAGCCAGCATTCGCTGGCTGGGGAATTCTGGGAGTTGAAGTCCAGACATCTTCAAGTTGACAAGGTTGAGAAACACTGATGTACTCCAACATGATATGCTGGAGCATAGAGGCTATTGTAATTAAAATATGCTTTAATCAATTAAGGATCATGATAACGTTACGACCAATACATTTTCATTAGTATTAGTCAGTCCAACTATTGAGTAATTTATTTTATAGAAAATAAAACAGAGAAGACAATATATTCTTACGTCACCGTTGCTGTTTGTAATTACAGCATATATAAAATAAATTAAGATCGCCTCGTTTGCTATTTTTTTCCCTTGCCTGCTTGATTTGAGGACAATAATAGTGTTCTTCTTTTGTTTGTGAAACCGTGTAAGTGCATTCATACAGCAAAGTAACTGGAACAGCAACTAATAATGTAGAATACATAGTACATTAATAGAGTAGGTGTCCGAGAATCAAAATCTGTATATTTCATCTTTCTAACAGGGAAGAAAAAAAATTTTTTCAAGCACCCAAGATTATGACTTAAGTTTCTTGATGCAAGAATGGTTGATTCCCCTCCCCCACCTTCTCTGCCAAAGGGCACAATCCCTTGCTTTTTCTTAAAATGTTCAAACCTGCCATGGATTGAACTTAATTCTGATACATTCGTACTGGCTGTAATGTCTGACCTAATAATTGGGATGATGATGACGATTATCATCCTTTCTCATTCATTTTTTTAAATATCTGACATAACGAACAATTTTGGAGAACATGGTAGCTTGTTCATTTGTTGTGTCATTTGGATTGATCAAAAGAAAGCTATTTGTTTTTCTAACGGACCAATATAGCTTCTGTTGCTTTATATGAAGGGCATAGATGTTCATACTGAGGTCCCTGGGTACATGTTGTTCTGCGGTATAAACTGATCATTGTTAAAAGCTCTTAATAGAAGATGTTGATATTTATTTTTCCCCTAAAGTTACCAAGGGGTCTTGATGAAGCCCCCAAGTAAGTACCGTGAAGTCTACCTCAATTCTGAATAACTGTGGTTTAATTCTACAGGTATATAACAGAATTTGTAAACCTAGGCAATGTTTCAGCTCTTCGAACTTTCAGAGTATTGAGAGCTTTGAAAACTATTTCTGTAATCCCAGGTAAGATGTAAGTGGTGTAAGGTGTTAGGTCCCTTGTATCTGTCCAACTGTTCCTTTTTATCCTGTCATTGTGTTTGTGTGTGAACTCCCCTATTACAGATATGTGACAGAGTTTGTGGACCTGGGTAATGTCTCAGCGTTGAGAACATTCAGAGTTCTCCGAGCATTGAAAACAATATCAGTCATCCCAGGTGAGAGCTAGGTTAAACCCAGAGGCTGACTTTTTAGAACTCCGTGGGAATTGAAAATACATTTTTTTTCACCATAAGCCTCGTTGCTTGCTCATTCATTTAAAAGAACCAAGAAGAAGAAGAAAAGCAGGAATCATGTGTTGAAAAGAAATTAATCTTGTGATCCTTTGCTTTTTGCCATTTGCTTGTTCATTTTTGAAATCAGCCTTTGCGTTTAACACATTGTTGCATGACATGCTGCAGAACACGGCCTGTGTGATTTGCATCACAGAATGTCAAGCTTTGAGGTCAAGCTGTGACAAAAGCATAACCATGCAATCTTGGTTTAGCCATCTGTTTTTTTACCTGCAAAATGGAAAACGATGTTTGTCCTTAGTACTTTAATGGAACTCATGTCTGAATCATTATTTGGCATCATGAAATATTTGAAATTAGTCAAATATAACAGAGTGAGATATGTAAGAGCGGAGAGAAAGAGAGGGTGTGCATAAGAGACTATTATTTTTCCAATTTCATTTTATTCTACCTTAATTTGATTCAAGGGAAGAATAAGGCATTATAAATCTGATGGTTTGGGGCAAGAGGAGTTGGCAGTTAAAAAAAAAACCATTAATCCATTCCAATCCATATGCCTAAGCGTGTTTATGCTGGAACAAGCTGCACTGATAGCCATATTCCTTATTTTGGTGTAACATGCTTAGGCTTAGTGTGATTGGAAAATTTCCTCTGTGAGGGAAAAAGCATGATAGCACACACACTTGTTTTATCATTAAAACAAGTTATTCTTCGTTTAAAAAAAGCACAATACATTTTCATCCACAATTTCAAGGAGCATAAACTTCTGGGCCTCATCCTCACAAAATACATTGCCACAAGGGACAGAACCATTTAAAATGTTAGTTCACAAACCAACAGGGCCATTGATTTGAGCTTCTGCATGAGGGTTTCTTTAACATTACTGGAAGGGGGGGGGGTCACCATTTTGTTGTGGTTTTTTTCCCCATCTGTCTTTTCACTTGAACTCAACATGTTCTTCTGCTTCCAGGTCTGAAGACAATTGTGGGAGCTCTCATTCAGTCTGTGAAGAAACTATCCGATGTGATGATTCTGACGGTGTTTTGTCTGAGTGTCTTTGCTCTCATAGGACTCCAGCTGTTCATGGGCAACTTGAGGCATAAATGCTTGTTTTGGAATCCACCAAATGCTACAGATAACGATACTGATATATTTAATGATACATTTGGAGAAAACAGTACATTGAACGTTACCCAATTTGACTGGAATGCATACATACAAGATGAAAGTAAGAATATACTTTTTCGGGGAGGGGGGGGTTCTAATGGCATTCCTTGATATTGCACAATTATGGTTCAGATTTACTGACAGTGTTAAGATACAATGAGATGGAAGCTGCTATACTCTATCAAATTATGAAATGTTGTCCGCGCCCATCCTCCCAAGCTACTCGGCTTGATTTAGCCAAGCTGTGTTCTCTATTGTCTTAAATTTGCCATTGTAAAAATCAGTAAGCGAGTCTCTTTGAACATAATATATTTTATTTTTGAAAGACATGTCCGTTACCATGCCACTTAAAATCAGAATGAAAATACATATGCAATAAAATAATTTAAATAGTGAACTCTCACTATATATTCTCTCTGACAATCCATCCCTACCTTGGTCTTTCAGATCTTCCCATAGTGCACCTATTGCCATTGTAACTGAGTTTATCTGCCTTCTTTCTGGTTGCCCTCTTTCATTTTATTCTGTCTTTCCCAGCATCACAGGCTTCTCCAGAGAGCTAGGTCTTCATATAATGTGTCAGAAGTAGGCTATTTGAGCCATTTGTGTACCTTGAATAAGTTGATTTGTTCAATGATCCCTTTGGCTTTTGGGGTTTCCATGCTAGCTGCATAAATGGGTTAGGAATAAAGTTATTTTTTAAAAAAATATTCATTATTTGATTCTTGTGACTTTTAACCTGGGTTTTTCTTTTTTGTTGTTTGCCTCTATATACTATGGTAGGATGAAAAATATCTAATGAAGTTAGAAATAAAATTAAAAATGGTGGGAGGAGATTGGCCTAGTACTTTTAAAGTAGATTTTCAATGTTTCTCACAACTTGGAGTTAAATATTTGGAGGACCCTACTAAGATTGAGAAGTTGGGAAAAGTCCTTTTTTCAATCAAAAATCAAACTTATTTACAACTCAAGAACAAATAGGTTTACAACAGCTAAGAGGACCAGATCTGCAAAGTCTGAAAAGTTTTCTTTTGCCTCTTAAGTATCACTGCATTTAATTCAACTTGTCTAGTCTCTGAGTGCTTTGGCTTAGTTGGAGAAGAGAGTGCAGGTATCCTTGGCTTCTTGCTACTATGAAAATAAGCTTGCAAGACCTCTCTTGAATAGAACATATGCAGGTAGAACCATTTGTAGGCCATAGCAATTTTAATGGTCCCTGTGAATTAGTTTTATATCATGCTCTCATTTTAACCATTCAACCTTATCTACTTTTTATTTGAGTTCCTTGTTCAGTCCATCTGCACAGGCACCTGTTACAATTGGGCATTGTTACTTAATTGCTGTTTGCATAGGAACTGCTGGTAGAATTATTGCAGGAATGAAGGGTCATTGGGCAAAGTAGATATAGATTGGGTTAGGATTGCTAACTGTTTTTTAATTTTTTTTATTCACACAGATAATTTTTATTTTTTGGAAGGACAAAATGATGCTTTGCTTTGTGGTAACAGTTCTGATGCAGGGTAAGACCTATTACCAAACTTTTACAATAGCTACAATAGGTTTTGATATTGACCTGTACATTATAATTGCATTAATATATGTTCTGCCTTATACATTGGGACTAATTTGCTCAGATACAAGTTTAATGTTTACTGAGGTAAGCTCTGTCATTATTTAATTATGTAGAATTGGAAATAAATAGTTGATTGATTGGTTATATGCCGTCAAGTTATTTTCAGTTCCTAACAACCACATAGATTTTCTCCACGATGAAATAAATAAGAAAGAGATGAAAAAAAAGGTAGTAGTGTCATGAAAAATTCAGAATTCCAGTCTGTTTCTGAAGGAGCTGTTTCCCATGCAAAATTGTCTCAATAATGAGAAAAAACAACAAGCATGTATAGGGAGAAAGATGCTTATTAAGTATCTGAATATGACTTTATCTAATTTTATATTTTTAAGTAATTTATGAAATGAAAATCTGTTATTTTTCTCTGAATTAGGAATGTAGATGGCCAGGAAAAAAAAGTTTATTGACCAAAACTCTGCACAAATAATCAATTTATGAAAATAATGCAATGCATGATTTGAATTATTTGCAAAAAATATGGGCGTTAAAATTGTAAACTAAAAGGAATAGATTTGACCTTGGAAAATAAATGTTAAGGCAAACTTTAAAAAAAATCTATCAGACTAATATGGGAATAGCATTCAGTTGAATTTAGGAATGAAAACATGAGAAACTGAAGGAAATTGAAATAGATACACTCACTGATGCAGCAGAGAAACGTAGAATTAAAGGTTCCAGCTGGTTCAGAGAATGAGCAGAAAGTGAACAGAAAGATTCAACCGCAATAATACACGAGCATACAATAGATACAAACTCAAGGTAAACCGCTCCAAACTCAATTGCAGAAAATATGACTTCAGCAACAGAATGGTCAATGCCTGGAATGCCCCAACACTGGAAGTCTATATGAAGATGTTGGATAGCCATTTGTCTGAAATGGTATAGGGTTTCCTGCCTAGGCAGGGGGTTGGACTAGAAGACCTCCAAGGTCCCTTCCAACTCTGCTATTGTATTGTGTTGGAATGCACTACCTGACTGTTGTTATATCCTCAAACCCCCATAACTTTAATCTTAAATTGTCTACTGTTGACCTCACCCCATTCCTAAGAGGTCAGTAGGGGCATGCATAAGTGCACCAGCGTGCCTAGCGTCCCTGTCCTACTGTCCCCATTTATTTGCACCCATTTCCTATGTTCTTATTCATGTTTATTCTTATTCCTGTTATCTTGTACGAGAGTGACAAACTAAATAAATAAAAGATGGGATACAGCCCTCTGGGGAGAAAAATTAGTTCCAGTTCTTCCCTTTATACTCAGCTGTAGGCAAGCATGAATTCTATACATGGTAGGTATTTCACTAGCATTAATGAACGCACTTGTATTTATTTGTTTATTTCAGTCAATGTCCAGAAGGTTATTTTTGCATAAAAGCTGGAAGGAATCCAAACTACGATTATACAAGTTTTGATACATTCAGCTGGGCCTTCTTGTCTCTCTTTCGACTGATGACTCAGGATTTCTGGGAAAATCTTTATCAGCTGGTGAGAGAGAATTATTTAGGTAGCAATATCTTAAGCATACCAGTTTCAAAAGAATGTTAAATGAGTTATTCAAGCATAAATGGCATGATGCTTGAGTACCACATTTATATATATACAACATATGTGTGTGTGTGTGTGTGTGTGTGTGTGTGTATGTATGTATGTATATATATATATATATATATATATATATATATATATATATATATATATGTGTGTGTGTGTGTGTGTGTGTGTGTGTGTATACGAAAACAAATATATATATATATATACACACACACACACACATATATATATATACACACACACACACACATATATATACATATACATAATATACATATATATACATATATACATATATACA
Organism: Natrix helvetica; assembly: GCF_964273705.1. NCBI lineage: Eukaryota > Metazoa > Chordata > Lepidosauria > Squamata > Natricidae > Natrix > Natrix helvetica. The sequence continues at coordinate 160,574,881 of NC_138548.1, read as the reverse complement.
TATATATACATATATATACATATATATACATATATATACATATATATACATATATATACATATATATACATATATATACATATATATACATATATATACATATATATATATATAGTTTTAAAATGTGAACTGTTATTGGCTTTTCCCAGACTCTACGTGCTGCTGGCAAAACGTACATGATCTTTTTTGTCCTGGTGATTTTCTTGGGTTCTTTCTACCTGATCAACTTGATCCTGGCTGTTGTTGCCATGGCTTATGAAGAGCAGAATCAAGCCACCATGGAAGAAGCTGAGCAGAAAGAGGCAGAGTTCCAGCAGATGCTGGAACAGCTGAAAAAACATCAAGAAGCGGTTCAGGTATATTTTTGATAGGAAAAACGTGTAGCTGTCTTTAAATGTACAATAAATAAGCTTATGGAGGAATATAGCAAGTTGATATAAACCTAACAGAGAACTGCTACTCTTTAAAACTTCAACCACATTCTTCAGCCCAGCCAGCATGACCGGTGCTGAGAGTCTATTCCAACATCTGGAAAGTCATGCAGCGAAATTGTACAGTTCTCATATTTGCTCACAGGTTTAGGGTTATCCAACAATACTCCTGTTTACTCGCAGAGAAAAAGCCCCAAAATAATAATTCAGATGCTAGAATAAAACGGTTAGATTGGGTACAATTATCTAATTTACTGCCTGGAGTCTCCATTAAAAGAAATAAATAGGAGATTTCAACTGAGTTTCAAGTTAATGTTATAACCCACAAAAGAACTAAAAGAAAGTAATACCCCATGTACAACCTGGTGTGCTCATATAAGACTGAAGGTAGTCCTCATTTAGCAACTACAATTACTTCTAGCAAAATGGTCGCTAAGCAAACCACTTGACAGAGAGAGAGAGAGAGAAAGAAATGGAAAGAGAGAGATTGCAAAGATTGCTGGTTGCTACTTTCTTATTTAGCTAAAGTCTTTTTGTGCAGCAACGCCAGGGTTATCTTACCCCAACATGTATTATTGTCAGTTAAGAGTATACACTGATTAGAAATTGATTTTTAATTACTATATACAACCGTTGTATTTGTGAACGGTCCCTATCCAAGACAGTTACTAAATGAGGATTATCTGTACACATTGTTACAAAGCTTGGGCAATGAAATAAACAATATTAGACTTAGGGAGAATTCAGCTATGCAGTGGAGGCTGTTTGGGACATTATGCATTTTACCTCTTACCTGCCTCAATCCAGCAATTTTTGCTTGGTTGTAAAAGGGTGGACCCTTTTTCTAATTCCAGGAAAAAGAAGAGCTGGGAAGGAAGTATGCAGTGGAGTACCCCAAGGCTCTGTTTTGGGCCCAGTACTCTTCAACATCTTCATCAATGATTTGGATGAGGGAATAAATGGGGAACTCATCAAATTTGCAGATGACACCAAGCTGGCAGGAATAGCCAACACTCCAGAAGACAGGCTAAAGATACAGAAGGATCTTGACAAACTTGAACATTGGGCACTATCTAATAAAATAAAATTCAATGGTGAAAAGAGTAAGGTTCTACATTTAGGCAACAAAAATGGAATGCACAGGTACAGTATAGGTGGTACCTTGCTCAGTAGTAGTAACTGTGAGAGGAATCTTGGAGTCCTAGTGGACAACCATTTAAATATGAGCCAGCAGTGTGCAGCAGCTGCCAAAAAAGCCAATACAGTCCTAGGCTGCATCAACAGAGGGATAGAATCAAGAACACGTGAAGTGTTAATACCACTTTATAATGCCTTGGTAAGGCCACACTTGGAATACTGCATTCGGTTTTGGTCACCACGATGTAGAAAAGACGTGGAGACTCTAGAAAGAGTGCAGAGAAGAGCAACAAAGATGATTAGGGGACTGGAGACTAAAACATATGAAGAATGGTTGCAGGAACTGGGTATGTTTAGCTTAAGAGAAAGAAAGACTAGGGGAGACATGATAGCATTGTTCCAATATCTCAGGGGTTGCCACAAAGAAGAGGGAGTCAAACTATTCTCCAAGGCACCTGAGGGTAGAACAAGAAGCAATGGGTGGAAATTAATCAAGGAGAGAAGCAACTTAGAACTGAGGAGAAATTTCCTGACAGTTAGAACAATTAATCAGTGGACCAGCTTGCCTCCAGAAGTTGTGAATACCTCAACACTGGAAGTCTTTAAGAAGATGTTGGATAGCTATTTGTCTGAAACGGTATAGCGTTTCCTGCCTAGGCAGGGGATTGGACTCGAAGACCTCCAAGGTCCCTTCCAACTCTACTATTGTATTGTATTATGAAATGAGACTGGTAGATGATCCAAAACTCACCTCTCTCCCTCTGTATTTGTGGATTGAGAGTGTTCTCAGCCTGCTTAAGATGAGATATGCATTTTCTCTCTGTTTGCAGTTTGTACAAGTTGCAGATACAGCAGTATTTTCCCCTGAAAGCAAGTCGCCTTTGTTTTAATAAAACTTTTGTTACCTAAGTGTCCATTGGGATTGTAATAGTGCAGCTGGTTTGCATAGCCCTATAGGTATATGTGCAAAATGATATACTTTATGTACCTATACTTCAACCTAAATATATCCTACAGGGAGTTAAAAAGTGCTTACTTCTTAATAAACATGCATTGGGTTTCAATTCTAGTAATTTACTCAGTGCCATTTTTACACAGGCCTATTCATGGGCAACTATTCATCATTGTTGCCAGTGCAACTTAGCTGGAAGTGGGGAGTAAGTTATCATTTTAATCTCCAGTTGTCCCAGCTCAGGTGTTTGTGACAGGAAGTTAAACAGGCTCTGCTGGTTGATCGGTTTAATATTGTGTTTTGGGGTTTTTTTAATTGTAGCCTGGAATTGATTTTTGTGTCTTCAGCCATTTGTGATATTGTTTGTGGTTCTAATTATTGTTGGTTTTGATTCTTGTACGCAGACCAGAGCCATTGTTTTGTGACAGGTGGCCATATAAATTTACTAAACAAATAAACCTATCAAAGCTGGGGAAACTTAAATGCTGTCATACTCCCTAGCAGAAACTATGTGGCTTCTTTTGGTCTTAATCAGCTTAAATGAGCTCAAGAGCCCTAGTACAAGCAGCCTCGGAAAATAGTGGTCCCTTAGCCTTGAGAAAAGCACGGCAAGACCGCTCTAGTAAGATAGGGTGCAGCAGCTGCTGTTTGGATCCCAGCTCCATTAATTTATTGTTGATTCAAAATGGCACAGTATTAGGAATGCTGGTAGGGAGCCTAAAATGAAGATCACCTTCATCATAAGGCCATTTATCCTGTGGCGCCAGCTGAGACGATTCCAGGTGCTTCTTTATAGTTGTTGCCATAGGGACAATAGGACACCACTACAAGTAGGACACCAAAATCACTTTGCCCAGAGCCTCCCAAATAAAGAACAAACGCTTGATGATACTCCATCATGCTGGGGGTGTGAATCTAGGCAACTTACAGACGTGCAATGAAAATTCACTGAAAACATTAAAACGGTAAATGGGGGATCTTACATTTAACATGTAGTTAAATAAAACTGAACCAAATGAAGAGGGAGAGAGCAAAGCGTGCAAAGGGAGAAAGTGGGGTGTCCTCTAATCCATTAGCCACATCTAAAGTGCCATGCCCCCATTGGGGCCCCAGGCTAGTTGACCCAGCCATCTCTTCAGTACCTTTGGGAAGGCCAAAAGAGTGGGTGCACATTTTAAGTGACAGAAACCTAGTTCTTCAGACGTATGGAAAAGGAGATCATTGAAATATGGACCTAGGATGAGCTAAGTTGGTGGAGAACTTGAATTGGAACTCTTTGTGTCATGGATGCCTTCTTGTGTTTTTATCTGGTTTAAGAAAGACTACTTAGCATCGCATTTCTTAAATTAGACAAATGAATGAAATACAGTAATATTTTAAGTCTAAGTACAAGACAACAATGAATATTCGTTTTGTTTTGTTTTTAATCTAAATATTACATTATGCATTGTTTTTTTCCTTGTGGATTTTTCTTGTTAAAATTAAGAAAGCTGCTCTTTTCATAAGACCGATAAAATATACCAATGCTACTAATGCTTCCTGGCAGGCAGCGGTGGTTGCTGCAGCAACTGCATCCGCAGAATCTAAAGATCCCAGCGCAAGAGGTGGAACGGGGGAACGTTCAGAAAGCTCATCTGAAACGTCAAAATTGAGTTCCAAGAGTGCCAAAGAAAGAAGAAATAGAAGGAAGAAGAGAAAACAAAAAGAACAATATGGTGGAGAGGAAAAAGATGAAGATGAGTTTCACAGATCTGAATCTGAAGACAGTTTCAAGAGAAAAGGTTGCCGATTCTCTATTGAAGGGAATAGGTTAACACTAGAACGGAAGCATTCTTCTCCCCATCAGGTAATAGCAATAGCACTTAGACTTATATATTGCTTTACAGTGCTTTACAGCCCTCTCTAAGCGATTAACAGAGTCAGCCTACTGCCCCCAACAATCTGGGTCCTCATTTTACCCACCTCAGAAGGATGGAAGGATGAGTTAACCTTGAGCCCAGTGAGATTTGAACTGCCAAATTGCAGGCAGCTGGCAGGCAGCAGAAGTAGCCTGCAGTACTGCACTCTAACCACTGTGCCACTGTGGTTCATAAACTGTGATAACTATGGAACTCAAGCATTATTGTCTCTGGTAAAAGTACAGTCTTGTTATGCTGTCTGAAAGGGACAGATCTTTTACAAAGCAACACTTTTGTTCATTCATGTTTGCTACTGGGAGATTGAAAGCTTTTGTTTTTAAGTCTAGGGTGAATGTTCTAGAGCAGTGGTCCCCAACCTTTCTAGCGGACCGGCGTAGGGAAGAGGAGATGGTTTTGTGCAAGTGGTATGAAAGTGGGGTTTTGCGTGCAAGCGAAAGCATCCATTGCTTGTATGAGTGGAGCCTCACTCACGCTCATGAGTGGGGCTGTGCAGGCTTGCCGCTTGTGTGGACCAGTTCCAAATGGGCCGTGAACTGGTAGTGGAGACCCTTGTTTCAGAATTGTTGAAATCATTCTTTGAAATAATGTACTAAGGGTTTACACTAACTCCTAATAATTTTGTCATGCTTCTTATGGTCCAGTCATAAAGTCATGAAACTTATGAAGGCTACTTTGGTAATAGATTCAGTGGCAACAAATAATAATCCTTAACATTAGATTTCTACAGACCTTCTTGCAAAAGAAAGATTCAGATGCATGTTTAGTTAGAAGAATAATTCAATCATATGTAATTAGATGGCTTATTCCCTAGTAAGCATGGATAAAATTTGAAGCCCTAGCACAGGTAGTAACCAATTTTTATCTCAGGTATTTGGGAAGGAGAGTTTTAATAAATATTGAATTGTTGGATATTTGAAGGTTTTTGCCTCAGGTTTCCCTCTTTCAGTAGCAGCAACTCAGTGAAATGCAAAGATAGGAACTCTTAAGAGTAAAATCTATCATAAAAACGGACTGTCTGAGACTATATTTGCAATTTGTATCAGTGATGGGTTCCTACCGGTTCGAACTGGTCTGGCCAAACCGATAGTGATTTGGCAACCTGGGTCATTGGAACTGGCAGCGACCCAGGCCTGCCATGCCCCTGAACCAGTTCTCCCGGCGGCACCATAGCATATTCTAATAAAAACACTTTAATATAAAACAAAATAAAATACAAAAACTTGCTAACTCAATTGACTACATTTTGGCAGAGTTATGTTCCTGCGTCCTTCTTGGCAGGCGAACAGAAGATCAGAAAAGAAAGTAAAGTATGTGTGACGTATTATGTCTGACATGCGCACTAATCATTGTCAGATAAGAAATAGTTCAGTCTACTGTATAACTCAGAATATAAGCACAAGTTGGCAAACCAATTAACGTAGTGACAGGCACCACCATCTTATGTTTGGCTTCTGTGCATGCACAGAAGTATTTTTATAGTACTGCGCATGCCCACACATCATGCACGCACACACTGTGCAACCACAAGCGAACCAGCAGTAGCGGCTGCTGGAACCCATTCCTGTTCTGTATGTATGTGTGGGGAAGAGAATCCTTTCTTCTTAACGGTGGAGGTCAGGATAGTCTGCTAACTTTCTATCCATTTGTCTTTTCTTGCAGTCTTTGCTGAGCATGCGTGGCTCACTATTTTCCCCACGGCGCAACAGCAGAACAAGCCTTTTCAGCTTCAGAGGTAGAGCAAAGGATATAGGATCAGAGAATGACTTTGCTGATGATGAACACAGCACTTTTGAAGATAATGATAGCAGAAGAGATTCTCTTTTTGTGCCGCGCAGACATGGTGAACGGCGCAACAGTAACATTAGTCAGGCCAGTAGGTCATCCAGGATGCTGGCAGTGTTTCCAGTGAATGGGAAGATGCACAGCACTGTGGATTGCAATGGGGTGGTATCCTTGGTTGGTGGACCATCTGTTCCTACATCGCCTGTTGGACAGCTTCTGCCAGAGGTGATAATAGATAAACCAGCTACTGATGACAATGTAAGGAAGTTTTAAATAGTTCAGGCATGGTGACCTTTTCTTAATGCACCAGCCAGTGTTTCTACAGAATGGAATCCCTGGGAATGATCCTTGGTTGGTCAAGCTGTGAATGCTCCTGCATCTTGTAATATTTTTTTTTTAATCTACTAATAAAATCAGTCTATTACATTAATATTTGCAATGCAGTGGGAAAAAAAGTATCTGGAAAATGTGCAAAATATTTTGCTTTGTGTGTTTTATATTCAGACAAAACCTTGCCATATCTTATTTATCTGGCTCTGAATTAATTGTGTCTGGCCAGGAACATCTTTCTCCGTAACCAAAAGGAAGTTAACTCTTTTGAAGCCATGTGGATTCTGCCTTGGTTGTGAACATTTGATTACATTCTGTCTCATGAACATCATTACAACATACAAACAATATGGCTAAAAGTTCTGGTTGCCCAAACATTGGTAAAATCACTCCAAAATTTCACTTTCTATATTGAGCATTTTCATGCGTCTTTTAATCTGATGTTAAATCATGTGGCTAATGAAACAAATATATCTAATTGAAACACCATATTACTGTACATACAATTCAAGTTGCAGTGTGCCAAATATGTGTTGTCCTAGACGCACATTTTATCTTTCTATGTACAAAAAATTGGATCTTTTATGCCAATTTGGAGAAGCATGACAATGCTGGATATTATTTTTCATTTCCTTTGATTAAGCTTGAATGAAAAGCTTGCTGTCCATCTTAAATACAAAAAAATAAACAAATGACACGTCATTATTTTCCCACATCATCTAATGTTTATTTATAACCTGGAATTTATGCCGTAATCCTACATATGGGAAATGTTCACAAGTAAATGATAATAGAATTATAGCTGATGACTGATCAATTGCAATTTATTTTTTCTCCCACAAAGTGTCATTTAAAAAAAAAAAGCTATGAGGATATTTACAGAAGATAGCATAAATCTCAACTGTAGTTATATATAGGTGTAAATTTGGCAAAGTTTAATATGTTTTCCAAGGCTACAGTGACAGTCCTATGGAGTGGATGCAAATCAAAATGAAATTCAGGTTGAAATGGATAGGTAAGTGGGATTTTGCAAAGCTAACAAGGATAAACAAGACAGGTTGAGAAATAAATTTGAAACAACCATGGAAAGTTCCTTGAGAGTCATTTGAGAAGGATAGCAATGAAGCAATTGTCAAAATGAGAACTTGTTTCTTACAACTATCTAACAGTGTATTGAAATACCAGGTTAATAATTCAATAAGTAGCAAATGTTTGGCATGAAAAACTAAACATAATTCAAAAGCATGATGCATGGGTGCCTTCAAAATAAGAGATTATTTGTATGACTTGTTATCTTGAACTGCCATTTTCAGGATGATCTTACACTATACCCTCTGTTTTTTCAGGCCACAACAACAGAAACAGAATTGAAAAAAAGAAGATCGAGTTCTTTCCATATTTCTATGGACTTTTTGGAAGACCCCACCCTAAGAGAAAGAGCCATGAGTGTGGCTAGTATACTCACAAACACTATGGAAGGTACAGGGGATTCCGCTAGCAAGGGGTTCACTTTTTTAAATCTAGGATCAGGATGATCAAACAGATCAGGCACAAAGCTTGAATACACAGCCAAAAATATAAGGAATGACCATTGTTTTTTACAAGTGAGTGTAAATGGGGGAGGGGGGAATCCTACATTCTGTACTAACAATAGCAAGCTTCAATAATATAAGAACAATTCATGTTTCTGGTTCTAAGCAGTACCAATTTTTAAACTGACCTCCATAGTGACCAACATAGGAGTTGCCTCATCAATATGAATTTCTATCGTATGTGAACGATTTCATAGGAAGAGCTCTGCTGGGCTATACCAAATCCCAGTATCCTGTGTTCTGTAATGATCATCAGATGTCTTTGGAAAGCCCACAAACCAAGTTCTGATTATAATAGTTCTTCCCACTAACGTTCCCTGACAAGCAAATGTCATGGTTTTCATGTAAAAAGTTATTATGGCTAATACACATAAATGAGTTTATTTTCCACAAATTTAATTGCTTTTTAAAGCCATCCAACCATATTGGTGGCACCAAATTCTGTACGTGCCTATCCTGAATTTTCTTCTAATAAGTTTTCTCTGGTGATCTTGGGTTATAATACGGAACAGAATAATACAATAATAATGTTATACTCTGGCATCTATTCTCATAACTTTTTTAAACTAATCCCATCTAAAATTTTAGAGTTTCTTAACAAAGAAGTTATCTTGATATTTACATAATTGTTTGATTTTCCACTTTCTAATTTGAGAGATCCCTTTTTAAATACGGTGATCTGAATTGAAGATATGGCAATGAGACTCTGGGTCTACATCTTGAGAATTAACTTTCTTTTGAGTAGACCTAGAGTAGTAAAACTATTTATATTATATTTCTCACATGTCCAAATCTCTCTTCCAATATAACTGAATATTGTTATTTTTTCTTGGTTTATACTTAAAAGTTGAAAAAAACAAAACCAATAAAAGATAACTTCTTGGTTTGTGTTACAATGAAAACCTTTTGCTTTGTTTTTAAACAGAACTTGAAGAGTCACGACAGAAATGCCCACCTTGCTGGTACAAATTTTCAAACATTTTCTTAATCTGGGACTGCTGCCCTGGTTGGCTGAAAATAAAGCATATAGTTAACATCATAGTGATGGATCCATTTGTTGACCTCGCTATTACAATTTGCATTGTTTTAAATACATTGTTCATGGCAATGGAACATTATCCAATGACAGATAGATTTGCGGAAGTCCTTAATGTTGGAAACTTGGTGAGCTTGAATATTGTACCTTTAATTAATGTTTCTTCTAATGATGTTAATAACAGCACTAAGTAAAGAGTTAAAATCTCTTTAAAAAAAAGAAACGAGTGCCTTAATTAGATAGATTGGATAGATATGGCTAGCAATATACACTGAGTAATGTTTTTTTTTTAAAAAAAAACTAGTGTACAGCAATTTTGTGTCCAGATATGTCAAAATAAGAGAATTTATTTTGTGGTTTGATTTCAGTGTGATAACAAAGGAAGTGAAACAATGTTTTTAAAGAAAGTTTTAAAATGTAAAATATCAGAATTACCAAAATATCCACGTTTTATTAATCAAAACACTTATGACACTTAGAATAAAAGTACATTGATAATGCAACAATCACAATGTCATTGTTTGACACTTTTTCAACAAGCAAATTTCTGAATTTATACGATCCTAGTAAACTCAATCAAGCCTTCATCTGTCCTAATTTCTAGATTACAAATTATTTCTGATCCTCACTGCAACCCAAATATCAAGGTACCCCAACAAATTTATGAGTATTAAGCTCCCTTTATGACATTCCAATTTCTCATTGTTCATATAGGAGCCTACCCATTATTAGTGCAATCTTGCACTAATTGCAAGCCAATTGTTGAGTTTCCTACTCCCAGAATTTTCATTGCTGATGATTTTAAGTCACTTTTCCTAACTGCCTTTAAACTGAGACTATGTAAATCTAATTTTATTTTACCAACTGGGATCAATGTGAGTAAAAACTAAACTCACATTGAAATGACACAAAAAGGAGCAGTTTAAAACCAGCAGAAGAAAAATCTTACCGCCAAGTACGTGAGGGAAGAAGCTGAAAGGTGAAAATTGTCATTTCCAGATTGTTATAAAATATAGAACTTTGTCTGCACACACATTTAGAGCTGATCTTTGATTGCTGCCCATCAAATTACCCATCTGAGCAGTGTCTTGCTCTAAGGGAAATAAAAGGCAATCCAATCCTAACATTTGTAGCTATCTTTATAGTTGCTTTGGATAGTGGGATAAAATCATTGTTCTCCTGTTCAAAATATCAACAAATTATTAGCAGAGAAAACCTCATGCAAGTTTCCGATATCATTCCTTCAGTTCCCGTGTGCTGTTTTAAAATGATATTAAAGAACACGACATGCTTGAAGACATAATGAATAAGAAAATCAGAATAAATCTATCAAATACATTTGTAAGCTTTTGGAAATTGATAATAAATATGCCTTTCCCATTTTAGGTTTTCACTGGAATCTTTACGGGAGAAATGTTTCTTAAACTAGTAGCCAAGGATCCATATTATTATTTCCAAGAAGGCTGGAATATTTTTGACGGTTTTATTGTCACCCTGAGTTTGGTTGAACTCGGCCTAGCAAATGTGGAAGGACTCTCGGTTCTCCGATCATTCAGACTGGTAAATTGTTTCATTTGACAAGTGCAAGTATATATACATCATCTTTATCCATTCAAGATGCCAAAATTAATTGATTTTGACGTTGAACCACAATTTCTAAACCGAATACTCTTCTTTCTTAATGCCCAAAATCCTGAGGCTTATATCTGATGGCAATCATTGGTAGAGTCTGGAAGGTAACCACTGCAAATCTTTCAGATCTGTTCCAGAAGGATTGGGACGGTAGTATAGCAGAAGGGGAAATGATACAAAAAAAAAAGTTGAAGAATGGGAAGGTAGCTTAAATTATGTCCAAGCATATTCAATTAATGGAAACCTCTGCTAGAAAAAAGATCATTTAGCAAAATCCTTGATTTTCTTCTTCTGATGTTCTGTTGTTTCTCTCAATGGTGGGACTCCTTGGATACATATAAAACTAAGATTCTTAGCTTTTTATTGAAGTAGCTTGAATATCATATATGAGTGATATGGTTCAATAAAAGTTGATTGCACTTTGAAACTAGGGGATGTGGTGGCTCAGTGGCCGAGATGCTGAGCTTGTCAATCAGAAAGGTTGGCAATTCGAAACTCTAGGGCCGCGTAATGGAGTGAGCTCCCGTTACTTGTCCCAGCTTCTGCCAACCTAGCAGTTCGAAAGCATGTAAAAATGCAAATAGAAAAATAGGATGGGAAGTATCAGTGTTCCATGCATCTTTGGCATTTAGTGATACTGGCAACATGATCACAGATATGTCTTCGGACAGCACTGGCTCTTTGGCTTTGAAACGGAGATGAGCACCGCTCCCTAGAGTCGGGAACAACTAATAGATATGTGCAAGGGGAACTTTTATCTTGACCTTACTTTGAAACTAATTATTTGATTTTTATCAGTAAAACCCATTCATAAAGTTATTCCTGAATATAAATAGGATTTCAGTTTTAAATTCTAAATTATAATGGAGTCTCACCGGAAGAAAATGAATTAAATAGTCTTCATTTTTAAATAATGATGGTTGTATTTCAGTCTTGTAATATGTGAATACCAATTTATTTCAGTGTAATTTGGCTTCCTCTAGTTATTTTTAACTAATTTGTCTTGTTACTTACTAAACTTTTTTTGGCTACTTATTTGTTTTTCAGTTGCGAGTTTTCAAATTGGCTAAATCCTGGCCAACCTTAAATATGCTGATCAAAATTATTGGCAACTCTGTTGGTGCTTTGGGAAATCTGACTTTGGTCCTGGCCATCATTGTCTTCATTTTTGCTGTGGTTGGAATGCAGCTCTTTGGTAAAAGCTACAAGGAATGTGTGTGCAAGATTGCAAAAGATTGTGAACTCCCTCGCTGGCACATGCATGATTTTTTCCACTCTTTCTTGATTGTGTTCCGAGTTCTTTGTGGAGAATGGATAGAAACCATGTGGGACTGTATGGAGGTTGCAGGTCAAGCCATGTGCCTTACAGTCTTCATGATGGTTATGGTGATTGGAAATTTAGTGGTATGTATTTTTTTAAAAAAAATAAATATTTATTCTAGATCATATTAAGAAGTATCGTCTCTTTAAATCTCTTAAGACATCCTCTTTTCAAATAGAATTATTTTTCATGCAATTGTCAAACATTCATTGAAACACCATAAGTGTTTGGTAAATAAAAATATATTTGCCAACCTATGAAAATACAGTGATGCTTAAAAGTTTGTGTATCTCTTCGAATTTTCAAACTTTTCCTTAATAAATAAAAGAAGTAGTGCAATTATTTTAACACATTTGTTTAATTGAGTTGTCTTTTAGGCTTAGAAGTTTACAAATTTTTACAAGTTTTAGGATTTGTATGGCGAACAGATCACATTTTAGGTTCTATCTGCGCATGGAGGTTGAATCTTCAGTACATTTACAAACTGTTAAACACCACTGTAGTTCCCCTCTTATACAACTTGAGAGTTGTATCTATACTCCTTCAAACTAGGTACCTATTCTGATTAAGATAAATCGGCTATCTATTACTGCAATCAAGTTTCAAAGCTGAACATCAGTAGGAACAAACACACAGGCATAGACCATTTTTGTTCATGAAGTCAATCTTTCCTTTAAGTTTTATAAATTAGGAGGAAACCTTTAGCAATGCCGCCATAAGTAGTGATCTTCCAAGGCAGCTCTGGGTCTTCTGTAATTTCTTCAAAACCAGGTGTCATTTTGGGAGGAGGGTTTCATAAGTGAAATGGATTCCATAAACATCTGTTCCCATTGTACCCTAAGTAATGCTTTGATGTGTGAACCCAGATTGCCTGGATATGTGTGCGCAGGTGTCCTCTTTGTCTTTATCTTGGTTCGTAAAGCCCTAAATGTACACATTCTCTCTATCGTCATAATTCATGATTAATGAACTAGGTCAATGATGGCGAACCTTTTTGTAAAGGTATGGAAAAATTGTGCGCCTGCCCACGCCCACAATTCAAATGCACTCCACCCACCTGTGCAAGCGTGCGTGACATACACACACCCGCCCTGCACATGCGGGCATTAACCCCCCCCCCCACAACCTTCAGGAGGCTTTCCTGAAGCCTGGGGAGGCAGAAAACAGGCTCTCCCAGCCCTCCAGAAGACCAAAAATCAGCTGGCTGATGCACACACTAGCATGCCAGAGCTGACGGCTTGCGTGCCAACATATATGGCCACACGTGTCATAGGTTAGCCATCCCGGAACTAGGTTGTAAATCTATTTTTATAATGCGTGATTAATGAACTAGGTTGTAAGTTTGTAAACCAAGGGTGAATTTCAAATAGATCATTTCAGGGTATAGCATCTGCTAATCAAAACTAAGGGTGAATTTTCCTTTTTTTCCCTTCAGGTGCTGAATCTCTTTTTGGCCTTGCTCTTGAGCTCATTTAGCGCAGACAACCTTGCTGCTACAGACGATGATAATGAAATGAACAATCTCCAGATTGCAATGGCGAGGATTGATAAAGGAGTAGAATTTATGAAAAGGAAAATCCATGAATTCATCCAGAAATCCTTTGTCAAAAAGCAAAAAGCTCTAGATGAAACCAAACCTCTTGAGGAGCTCCAAAATAAGAACACCTGCATCTCTAACCACATCATAGAAATTGGCAAAGAGATTGATTATTTTAGAGATTTTGGAAATGGAACCACCACCAGTGGCATAGGCACCGGCAGCACCGTGGAAAGATACGTGGTAGATGAAAGTGATTACATGTCGTTCATTAACAATCCGAGCCTGACGGTGACTGTACCGATCGCGGTTGGAGAATCTGATTTTGAAAATTTAAATACCGAGGAATTCAGTAGTGAGTCTGATTTGGAAGAAAGCAAAGAGGTAAGATTTGAAATGTTACTAATGAACATGATCCAGGGGATAAGAAATATTTCTGAGATGGGGGGAGTATATTTCAAAGATTAGACAGAATGAAATATTTTCATGCAAATGGATTAGAATATAAAATCTGCCTCCAATGAATTGTTGGAGAACATTCCCCGTTTAACAGCTACCTCGTTTTAAGCAACTGTTGCTAAAGACTTTAAAATAAATCATTTTATGACTAATGCATTTTTGACCACATTTCTGCAGCCCCTCCTCCCTCCCTCCCTCCCTCCCCCCCCCTCTCACAAATTTAGCAATCATTTCACTTCCAATTTATGGGACAGATTGTGGTTGCTAACCAAGAAAAGTATAAATGTATAGTAAGTAAGAATAGTAAGTAAATAAAAGAGACACTTAAAAGGGAATCTACCTATTCGCAAATGTTGCTTCTATAAATCCAATCCTTTCTTATACTATAATCCAAATTAGTAGGAAAATGAAATCTTTGAAATGATAGCACAGAAATTTGAGTAGCTTTCAGCCTATAGTCATGCCATCCACGTGACCACAGAAGCATGTTAAAAAATGCTGGCTCTTTGGCTGGGAATCAGAAATGAGCACTGCCCCCTGGAGTCAGGCATGACTAGCAGGGCAAACCTTTACCTATTTTGAGGGGGTGGGGGGTCAAAAAAGAGTACCAAAATATTTTGATAATAGCCAAGTTAATTTCAGTACCTTAGTTACAATCAAGACTCTGTTGGAAACAATAGTTGCTTGAAATGAACCTTGTTTTCCAGGAACATGGTGAACTCACTATCAAGTAATCCAGCTTACCAACAGGAAAGTGCTCAAACAAAAACATCATTTCTGTCTCCCTATAGAAAAAAAAATCCTCTCTGCCTCGTGCTAAATCTTTAACACTTTCATCTCTTTCCTATGACAGGAAGCTATATGGGGGAATAATAAGAAAGAGAGAGGGAGGGGGGAGGGGGGAAGTACTTGTCTAAGGTATCTTGTCACCATCACCACTTTCATATAATTACATTCCACTATATAATTATACCATATTAGAACTTTATATGTGTGTCCCACAATATTTGTAACTATAGTGTACAGTTATAGTAGCTAGAGTAGTAAATCCTCAGTGAATTCTCAGTGCAACAAATAAATGTATTTTAAAATGCAGTCAGGGGTGATCTAGATCAGTGTTTCCCAACCTTGGCAACTTGAAGATGTCTGGACTTTAACTCCCAGAATTCCCCAGCCAGCATTCGCTGGCTGGGGAATTCTGGGAGTTGAAGTCCAGACATCTTCAAGTTGCCAAGGTTGGGAAACACTGATCTAGATAGTTTTAATTGTTTTCAGGTTCTTGTCACTCTTTCCAGCACAACTCAGACAAAGCAAGGGCTATTAGGGGAGGGGAGATAAAAATTGATCACAGTTATCCTGTTTTCCTCTGCTTTTTGGCAATAAGTCTAGTGATGTACAAAATACCAGGTTTTTTTTTTTATAAAGCAAGTATCTTGAATCAGAATAGCTTGCTTAAGTCCAGGAGGTCGGAAATAAGAACAGATAAAAGTTTCCACCAAAGGGAGAATAGACAGTCCACAAATTCCCATATGACAAATTAGCTGGGCTTCTATTTCAGGCAGACAAAAAAGGCAGGCTTCATTCTTGAAATTGTCTGCTTTGACCAGACCTAGAACCAATTTTGTACTGGCACCATTTTGTGGGGTGATCCCTTGAGAACTATTGTGCAACCTGTTAAAATCTGGCAAAGTATTCCCTGGTCTGTAATGATGATAGAAATCCATAATAATATGATACTACTGCAATGTGAGAATTCAGAGTATTATTATTTTTTAAGTGTGGCATGCTTCCCAGTAAAAACCAAAAACAACCAAGTCTTTTACCACTTTACAATACAATGCAATACAATACAATACAATAGCAGAGTTGGAAGGGACCTTGGATGTCTTCTAGTCCAATCCCCTGCCTAGGCAGGAAACCTTATAGTATAAGGCTTATACCATGTCAGACAGATGGCTATCCAACATCTTCTTAAAGACTTCCAGTGTTGGGGCATTCACAACTTCTGGGGACAAGCTGTTCCACTGATTAATTGTTCTGTCAGGAAATTTCTCCTCGGTTCTAAGTTGTTTCTCTCCTTGATTAATTTCCACCCATTGCTTCTTGTTCTACCCTCAGGTGCTTTGGAAAATAGTTTGACTCCCTTTGTGGCAACCCCTGAGATATTGGAACATTGCTATCATGTCTCCCCTAGTCCTTCTTTCTATTAAACTAGACATACCCAGTTCCTCAACCATTCTTCATATGTTTTAGTCTCCAGTCCCCTAATCATCTTTGTTGCTCTTCTCTGCACTCTTTCTAGAGTCTCCACATCTTTTCTACATCATGGTGACCAAAACTGAATGCAGTATTCCAAGTGTGGCCTTACCCAGGCATTATAAAGTGGTATTAACACTTCAAGTGATCTTGATTCTATCCCTTTGTTTATGTAACCTAGAACTGTGTTGGCTTTTTTGGCAGCTGCTGCACACTGCTGGCTCATATTTAAATGGTTGTCCACTAGGACTCCAAGATCCCTCTCACAGTTACTACTATTGAGGAAGGTATCCACCTATACTGTACCTGTGCATTTCGTTTTTCTTGCCTAAATGTAGAACCTTACTCTTTTCACCATTGAATTTCATTTTATTAGATAGTGCCCAATGTTCAGGTTTGTCAAGATCCTTCTGTATCTTAAGCCTGTCTTCTGGAGTGTTGGTTATTCCTGCCAGCTTGGTGTCATCTGCAAATTTGACAAGTTCCCCATTTATTCCCTCATCCAAATAATTGATGAAGATGTTGAAGAGTACTGGGCCCAAAACAGAGCCTTGGGGTACTCCACTGCATGAAGATGCAGTTCCATTGAGGACTATATGTTAGGTGGGGTTGGTCAGGCAGTTACGAATCCATCTGGTGGTGATGCTGTCTAACCCACATTCTTCTACTTTATCTAGCAGTAGGTTATGGTCTACCTTATCAAATGCACCATTACTTTGTTTGCTTCTAGGGGTTCGCTAATTTGTTGCTTAATTATCTTTTCCAGAATCTTTCCTGGTATTGAGGTCAGGCTGATAGGTCTGTATTTTCCTGGATCTGTTTTTTTTCTGTTTTTTGAAGATGGGAACCACATCAGCTCTTTTCCAGTCCTCTGGTAGTTCCCCAGTGCTCCAGGATCTCTGAAAGATATAGTTCAGTGGTTCTGAGATCTCGTCTGCCATTTCCTTCAGAACCCTGGGGTGTAATCCATCCGGTCCTGGTGATTTGACCTCGTCTAGGGTAGACAGGTGCTCACTTACCATTTTCTTCCCTATTTCAATTTGTGTTCCTAATCTGATTTTTGTGGTGCTGTTTTTGATAGGTTAGACTGTTTTATTCCTTTGTGTAAAGATAGATGCAAAACATGAGTTAAATAATTCTGCTTTCTCCCCGTTGCTTGTCACCTTCTTGCCTCCCAGCATTGGATCAATTGATTCCTTAACTTTTTTCTTGTTTTTAACATGTTGGAAGAAGCTTTTTTTTTTACTTTTGTGGCAAGCCTTTCTTCATTGTGAGCCTTAGCTTTCCTCACTTCATCTTTACATGCTCAGGCTATTTGCTGATATTCTGCCTTAGTTATGCCTCCCCCCCCCCCACTCTTTCCACTTTTTAAACTTATCTTTTTTGTCTTTCAATTTGTCAGAGAGTTCTTTATGCAGCCATGCTGGTTTCTTTTGGGAGCTGTTATTTTTCTTCTTCATTGGTATTGTGATAGACTGGGCTTTTGTAATCTCATTTTTCAAAATTTCCCAAGCTTCTTAAGTTGTTTTCCCCTTGAGGATTGTCATCCATGGAATTTTTCCTAAGCTCTCTCTAAGTTTATTGAAATTAGCTCCCTTAAAGTCCAAGCCTCTAGTTTCACTTTGTTCTACTACTTGTGTTTGCATAATGTTGAATTCCAATATTGCATGGTCACTTGCCCCCAGGGTTCCTGTGGCTTCAACACCTTCTATCATTTCCTCTCTGTTAGTGAGAATTAAGTCCAATATGGCTGATCTCCTTGTTCCCTTCTCTACTTTTTGGAAAACAAAGTTGTCTGCTAGGTTTGTTAGGAACCTGTTGGATCTTCCACTTGGTGCAGAGTTTGCTTCCCAGTTGATGTTGGGGTAGTTAAAATCTCCTACTACTATTGTGATGTGCTTCCTACATATCTTAGTTAGCTGACTAGCAAAAAGTCCATCTACTTCCTCTGCGTGGTTGGGTGGCCTGTAATATAGACCTATGGCAATGTCATTCCCCCCCCCCAACCTTTAATATTGACCCAAATGCATTCAAGATAGTTCTCATCATTGTTTTTCTTATATATAGTGCAACTCCACCTCCTCTTTTATTTGGTCTATTTCTTTTAAATAATTTAAATCCTTCTAGCTGTATGTTCCATTTGTCGATTTCATCCCACCAAGTTTCTGTAATGGCAACAATATCGTATCTGCCTTCTTACTTGAATTTCTAATTCGCCTTGTTTATTCCTCATACTCTGTGCATTGGTGTATAGACATTTGAGTCCATTTTGATTGACCCTGTGTTTACTGTCTACATAACCTGTGTTATGCCTGACTGCCCCTATTTTCTTGCCACTTGTATGATTCCTGCACATGGTATGGCACTCACTATTAAATGCTTGGTTTTGCTTGACAGCAGGAGTAATAATCTTACCCGCACAAACATCTGTGTTACATGCACTGATAACCCTATGAATTTTAGATTGCTGGGGACAGAAATATTCTGTATCAATTAATTCTCTGTCCCCGCTGTTCGGTTTAAATGTTTATCCAGAAAATCTGTGAATTTAATGCCAAGTAACTCAGTCCTTTTCTTGGATGAGTGCAAACCATCTCTTTTGTACAGTTTTTATTGGACCAGCTGCAGACATCATGACTAATAAAACCAAAGCCTTCCCTTTTACACCACTCCTTTAGCCACACATTAAACTCTGCTACACGCTGGCCCTTCCCTTTTTGTTCCTTATATACTGGTAAAACCTCTGAAAAGATAAGCCTACAACCTATACTATTTTATAAGGCTTCATAAAACGTTGCATGCTTAGATGTTGATTATTTTTAAGATCTGATTGCAGCTGTATTTTGCATCTTCTCCTTCCTGTTTAATTGGATTTTTTCTTTTGTATTTGATTCCTCGTCTTTATAAAAAAGCAAAAAAGAAAAGAAAAAGAAATACTGGGTGACAGATCAGAGATAGAAAATGCTTATCTAATCAGCTATTCTTTCTTTTCATTTTCTCTTCCCTCCCACAGGCTTTTATCTTTATTATTTTGGAGTTACCATGAACATTTTCACCAGTAATCTTCCTCTCTGCTTTTATTTGAACTCCTACATTTTTTTTATTCCCTCTCATATTCTGTCTTTTACTTCTTTAGTCCTTAGTTCTTTCAATATAATTAATGCAGTAACCATTAATGCAGTCTATCTTCAGGAGATTTTCAGTTTAATATGTTTCCTTCTTTCTGTACTTCAACCATCATTGTTCTCTGGTTACTAATTCTTTACCAGCTGTTGTGTAAAATGCTGTTATTTTCCTCAAGGCACAATGCTATTGTTGTGTAATCATAACTTAGCATTAGGCTTTAATTACCTTTGCCTCAGAAATGGAATTTACCAGATACCATTAAGAAATCACTAAACATTCACAGACCTGTTTACTGAGGACAGACCTAAATGATATTGAGCAGTAAATCCTTCTTTCTCCATCCATGTGCTAAATTGGCATCTACTTCATAATAATGTTCCTATTAACGTTTATCATTTTTCCAAAGAGATCATATAACATCTTAAAAGGACATCTAATGATGGCTGCGCGTTTTTTAGTCAGTTGGTTTAGACTGTGTTAACTACATTTTTTTCCCTCCTTTGACAGAAACTAAATTCTTCTAGCTCATCAGAAGGGAGCACAGTTGATATTGGGCTGCCTGCTGAAGAACAACCAGTGGCAGAACCTGAGGAAGCTCTCGAACCTGAAGCTTGTTTTACAGAAGGTCAGGGAAAATTAAGTATCCAACATTTTTGTTAGTTTATTCCTAGAAGACATACACATTTGAAAAGAATGCAAAGCATGTTTTGGGTGTATACAGTTTGGTGGTTACAGATGTTGGATTAGGAGCTGAGACATCAGGTTCTACTCTACCTAGCTACAGGTGACTCACTAGATGACTCTAGGCCAGTCACACTGTCTTTGCTCAGCCTATATTATGCATGTTTATAAATGAAAGTTGGAGAACAAAGCACTACATGTCAAACTTGCGATGACACACTGTCATCCCATGATGTATCTCAACTTTTTCCCCCTTTGCTTAACTTGGGTGGGGGGGCAGCATGTGATGCATCCGGCGTGCGGACCATGAGTTTGACACCCCTGCACTACATGGATCTCCTTATTGAAAGACAGGATATAAGTCTACTTAATAACATAGGAAAATCATCATGAAGAGGATACAGTTCATTGTCAGACAGTCTTATATCAAGAAATGTAATTTTGTGTTTCTCTTTCGCCTTTTTAACATTTAATACATTTTAGGTTGTGTACAAAGATTCAAGTGTTGTCAAGTTAGTGTAGAAGATGGAAAAGGAAAGCTATGGTGGAATCTCAGAAAAACCTGTTTCCGAATAGTTGAACACAATTGGTTTGAAACCTTCATTGTCTTTATGATTCTCCTTAGTAGTGGTGCTTTGGTAAGTGAAAAAAAAATTGTTTTAATGAAAGGGGAAGGTTACATTATAATTATAAAACTATTTGTAATGTCGGAAACAAAATCAAATGAAACATTTTTTTGGAACTGGAGAAGCCATTGAATGGATTACATCCTTTATACCTGGAGGAGGGGAAGGTACAATTTTGTGGGTAGATTTAAAGAAATGTTTTTGCCATTGAGAACTACACTAATGAGCAGTGCCATGAAGGGGCATTTCAGCATTTTTAATACAGTTTTATTACATTTCAGCCATTGCATGGGAGTATCAATATCCTATTTGAAATCAGTTATCATTATTTGACAATTTCCCACCAAATTCAGCCATGGATAATGTAATCTGGGAGTGTTTTGAAGCCCACAAAAGAAATCATTCCATTATAATATAGATTAAATCTTGTGGGTTACCATTTGCAGGCCTTTGAAGACATATACATAGAACAGAGGAAAACTATCAAGACCATGTTGGAATATGCTGACAAAGTCTTCACTTACATCTTCATTCTTGAAATGCTTCTGAAATGGGTAGCATATGGATATCAAACATACTTTACTAATGCCTGGTGCTGGCTGGATTTCTTGATTGTTGATGTAGGTATCCATATTATTTATGTCTAAAAGTAGAATCTATAGCAAAAATTTACAGTATAAAACAAGCTGGTCCAATCCAAAGCCCGAAGACTACCGGAGACCCCAGACAGTTAGTAATGCACCCTCACAAGATCATAAATGTTTAATGTTATTATGTGGTTTATATACATTAACTATAGTATATTTTATATGTGGCCCAAAACAATTCCTCTTCACTTGATGCAGCCGAGGCAAGCCCAAAAGTTGGACAATCATGGTATAAAGTAATCTTGTTTAAGATTTTAGCCAGCTAGCCAGCTTCCCCTCCATGCCCCAGTAGTTGTTAAAGTTTTTTCATTCCGTTAACTATCTCAGTTTTCTACCTTCTCTTTTTGACCTTCTCTTTGTATTATTTATGGTTTCTACCTACTCCTGCTATTTGGGATAGTCTTGTTTGGGCTACATAATAATCCACTATCAGAATCAATTTTCTTGCTATGGAGGGTATTTTTTTAATTAAACTTTATAAAAAATGCCACAACTTGTTCTCTTTTAGCAAAATGAGTTGTTGCTCATTTTGATTAATATGCCATTGGAAAACGTGATTTCTATATAATATTTGACACTTTCAGGAAATCAGAGTCTGTTATTTTAAAAAAATGGAAGTCAGATCATAGACCTCTCTCCAAACAACTTATAAGAATAGTCTGAGAGTCTATGTAACATTTCCTTAGAGACCACACCAGGGGTGGAATTCACTTACCTTTGCTACCGGTTTGCAAATGTGAGTGCGTAAGCGCTACCTTCGCACATGCACAGGACCTTCCACGCATGCCCAGAATGTTAGAAACGGGACGTGATGACATCCAGGTAGGTAGGCAGAGCCTCCTGCCAATGCCGCTACCTATTCGCCAGATAGAACCAGCTGAATTGCACCATACTCTAGCTCTTGAATCCAAGTCCTGCAAAAAGCAACCAAAACCCTAGGGTTGGCTGATATTTGGCTGATATTACCAGGACGAAAGCTTAGCCAGATTAGTCATATTAGCACTCCAATGTATATAATGCCAACATTGGCATACTGAAAGGCTAAAACAACTTGTATAAACCCAGTCATGACTCATTTAATAAATCTTAATTTTAAAAAAATACAGGTTTAGCAAATTGTACTAGCAATCGATTTCTCCCACCCCTACATACACCAGTACCTTGATGGCGAACCTATGGCACGCGTGCCACAGATGGCACACGGAACCATCCCTGCAGGCATGTGAGCCATGGCCCTATGTCAACTCCAGTGCAAACGGCCCTTGTTTGGAAATGGAAACAGTCCAATTCCGAACTTCCGGTAGGCCTGTTTTTCGCCCTCCCCAGGCTCCAGAGGCTTCCCTAGAGCCTAGGGAGGGAAAAAATGGCCTCCCCTGGCCCCCTGGAGGAAATACCAAGCTCAGCTTGGTGGCGAGCAGCACACCGGCAGTGTAGCGTGTGTGTGTGTGTGTGTGTGTGTGTGTGTGTGTGTGTGTCACACTTTGTATTATGGGTATCGCACTCGCATGCTCACATTTTTGGCACCTAACAACAAAAGGTTAGCCATCACTGCCCTAGTACAAACCTGATGTTGAAGGATTTCAAGTTCATATGGAAGAACCTGCTTTGGGATGTCTCCTGTTCTATAGTTCCTTCAGAGTGTGCATTGCTTAAAAAAATTGCTACAGCTTTAAACACAAAAAAGATGCAAAGGAGAATTTCATTTATCTTTTTTTTTTTCACCCCACAGGTATCTTTGATAAGTTTAACAGCAAATGCGCTGGGTTATTCAGAACTTGGTGCCATTAAATCCCTTAGGACACTGAGAGCATTGAGACCTTTAAGAGCCTTATCAAGATTTGAAGGGATGAGGGTAAGAAAAAAATGAGAAGAAGCTTGATGATAAACAAAATGCATGCCTAACTCTAATGAATGTTCCATGCATGTCCTGTGGAGAATGATCAATCCATGCAAAAATGCTGCCCTTTCATACAATTGCATATTTATCAGTAGTAGATAAGCAAAATATTTCATTAGCTAAACAGAAACCTTTTTTTAATGCTACATATTAGCAGGGTGATTTATATTACTTTACTTTCTAGCCAATTTGAGGAGTTTGTTCTTAAATAAACACGTTTGCTAATAGGAACTTCAAAAGTTAGTCAATTTGGTTTGATTTTCTTCTATTTTTATTTCACAAAGTTTATGTGATACAGCTGTTTAAAACAGCATGCTATGCTGAAAAAAATCTGACCTCAGTATTGAAAGTAATAGGGGAAAAAACCAGTTCTCATCAAAATGAATGGAATACACACAGGCTACGTTTTTAGGTTTTGATTCAGCTGGTCATATTTGACTAGCATCGCTTTTCCAAATATGACCAGGTCTCAGTTATTTTACAGTGAACCATTTAAATATTAGTAGCATTCAAAAATAATTATTAATTGAGCTGTACAGAGATATTTTTTTATAATCTTTAAATGTAATATGATCTCCTTAATTGGACTAAACCTGTTAAATGGCTAATTAACCAATTCAGTTGATTCTTCCACCCCCCACCCCCCCACACTAGCTAATAATTCTCAATAGAGTTAAAATAATTCCACCATTATCTACACAAATCATGCATTATTATTTGGTTGCTTTCTGGGTAAGTCAGGATCCTGTCTTAATTCCTATCTTAGAAAAGATTCTTATGTCTTATCCCTATTTTTTTGTCTTACTTAAAGTTAGTCGTTGAATTTGTGACTGTACTGAAATCAGTAGTGAAACTCAAAATATTTCTGTGAAAATATGAATTTACTCTCTGCATACAACCTAAGTCAAACTGCATGTTGTTCAAACGTTATTTTTAGAGTATGTTTTTTGCCACTTCATGGAAACATAAGAGGAAACAGCTTTTGAATAATGATAAAAGACCCTGTCTAGTGAGATGAACAGCTAATAATAACATGCTGTTTATGTAGTATTTAGATTAAAAAACAAATACAAAAAAATCACCAATACATGAAATGAGATTCAGATTGGAGCTCATTTCCTCAAATTGTATCCATCAGGTTGCATCTCTTTTCTTCAAAATTTCTAAAAAGAAGTATTGTAAATTGAAACTGACTCGATACATGGATTTCAGGTGCATCTAACCACCCCTTAATTTCAACAAATTCCTTTTAACAAGAAATTCATGAATTGAGAAGTCAGCAATGGAATAGGGTAAGAGCTGGTCAAATTCCTGTAGTGTTCACGAACATTCATTCAGTTTTCAACTGACTGTTTGGTTTATCCATGTTCATACTTCTTTTTCTTTACTATTCATGAACATTCTTGCAAAATATGTTTTTGTTGACACAATTGTTTGGGAAACTGTTGTGCTTTGTACTCCTTCCTAATTAATCATCAGAAATGGCAATAATGCTTAATGTTCATGTAATATGTGCACAAGAATACGGCAATATGAAAAATTACTTCAACACATATCTGCTTCATAAGACAGGACATTAGAATGCATTTGGTTTCATTTTTTACATTCAGAAACAATTTTGCTAGTTAAAGCTTTCTAAACGGAAAGGAGGTGTCACGTGTACACTGGGGTATCAGTTATTCATCATTTTCTATGGCTCTTCCTCCTTGGAAAAAGCCCCTCTCATCGAATCAAGGAGCAAAGGAAATCAGATTTGATTCTAATGATAGAATCATTGCAGCCAGAACTAAAGGGATATAATAATCAAGGATAAAAGTCTGCAAAGAATTTACCAAGTCCAAAGCACTTGGCCAAAATTTAAAAAGAATACACATTCACAGAAATCAGTATATCTGTTAATGAATGATTCGTGAACAGAAAAAGAATTCACATAAACTACTGAAATACTTAAATGACCAGCTCTGTGGAGTCACTAACAGCTACCCCACACTTTTCCCCAATAGTTTTATTCTAAAGGGAACAAGGGAAGAACGGGCTGATGGTGAAGAAGTGTGTCCTGCAAACCATTAATACCTCTTTGCTCTCTTCAAGGGGAGCAGTGTTTCAATGATATACATCAGAGAACTGGGGTTCGACTATTATCTGTGCGGCAACAGATTGTGGAGTAAGAACATCTTTAGATATTAGGTACTAGCAGTTTTCTATTTGGGGGAAAATAAGGATTCACAAATTCTGTTGGTCTTTTGGGCCCTCTATTTCTATTATGCCTCAACATATAATATTTTTTCTGCAACGCAGCATACAGCCTGATGCTGAGTATGGGTTTGGGGAAACTCCAATGCCATGATCATTCAAGAGCCACATAAATCTGGAAGCCTTGAGACTTGAGTCGCGCTTATATACTAAGCAAATGTATAGCTTCAAATTCAGGAGATGACGTATTATTTGGAAGACAAAAGAACATATAAACATTGTTAAGAAACTAACGAGAGTCCCAGTGATCCCTCACCGAAAAAAACTACAAAGAAAATGCTCGTACATAGATTTTTACCGTAGACAAGTGGCATTTAAATCGAAGTGAGATCTAGTATCAATATGATTCTACAAATTACATTCTTATAAGTATTTGATTTCATTTAATTAATCGGCAATATTAATGGGTAATAAAGAACTTTAAATAAAGTTTTCCTTTCAAATTTTAGTTTGAGTTGTTCCCAAATATCGAGTACTAGTTTTTACATACTTTCATACTTACATTTAAATGTGGGACTTTAAAATTAACATTATATGATTTTTCTGTTTAAAAACTGGTAAAAATTATTTCTACCTAGAAGACTGCCCCAAGGCCTAAGGACAATGTAAGTCTGTGACATATGACAAACTTCTTTTAATATTTATAAAATACCTGTTCATAAGCAAAAGCAAAAATAACCAAAATACAATATTTTTTAAAAAATCTTATCTGTTTTGTTATGTTAGTTATTCAAATATATTTAAAACTAAATTTAAAACACTTTAACTCCACATAGGTGCTGGAAGGCAAAGTAAATAACCTGTTTTATATCTGCTATATTGAGAGTATTCTAATCTCACTGCAAAATGAGATTTGAATATGCATTTTGCTTTCTATTTATCATTCTTAATATTTACTGTAATATAAAGTTCTTGTTGTAGTTCAAGTATGCTATTGTTAACATAGAAAAATCAATATCAATATCCATTGCTTTGCTAAATTTATAGATTGCTTTTTATAGCAATAAAGCATGTGTTTATGTGTAAACTCACTGAAAAAGAGCATGTTACGCCGTGCTTGGTACCTTTCTCTTAGATTAGTAAAGCAGAAAAGGTTTTAAAAAATTAATCCACCTTGCAGTTTTAGTTTTGCATGTCTTACGCACATTTCTGGCTGATTGCTTTAAAGTTTTATCATATTTCAAATTTCCAGTCCAGTTTTTGAGATAGTAATATTAAAAAGAAAATTTTACCCTGAATATCATCTATACAGTTTTATGTCATTCAGCAGATAAATTAAAGCACACTTTACATTGACAAAGTAATGACTAATTGGCAATATCACAAATGTTCAGACCCAATTATTAAGATTTTTTTTTAATGAATGAGGCATACTATTTCTCCCAACAGTTGTTTTTCCATTACTTGTTTCACACTGTAAAGAAAAGAAAGAGGAGAAACACAATTAGAACGTTCAAACCTATGAAAGCTTGAGGTACCTTTCCACATACAAAAGATATTTGCTCTGGTAGGGTTATTTTATACCTGACATTAGAGTGTTCATTAAGAAAAGCAAAAACACGCCTGGTTTGCATATTAGATTGAATTGATGTCTGATTGTTTGGTTTCAGCTTTATGTAATGTGAACTCAGCCACTTTGGCTTTCAAGTCATGGCTAACATTTTAGCATATTTGGTGAATCCAGTTAGTTGTGCCTGATTCAGTAAAACACATTATATTATTTATTGAAATGTATTGGCTGCCCAACTCCAAATGGGTAGCATAGGAAACTAAAACAAAACTTTTAAAAATCATTAAAAAGGGAAGAAATATTAAATCTATTAACAGGCTATAGTTTTGTCTGATGCGTGGGCCTGTTTACCATGGTAATATATTAGTTGAGATGCACAAATATATACAGACATAAATCCTTCTGTATTTACTGGACATAATTGCAGCTCATTCCACTCTACTATTTCCTTTGTGTAAAGTTTAGCCCCAAAAGAAGGATGGGAAATGCTGTGTATTCATCAAAAAGGAGTAACATGTTGTTAAAAGGAGCCTCTTTCAGCTTAGTAAATCAAATAAGGTGTTTAAGAGGTGAAAGGGAAAATGCTGCGTACTCTAGACTCACTTTTACATTAATCTAATTTAGTGATAGTACAAAACACTTTTGCTCTATAATTACTTCCATTTAAAGACTGTACTCTGGAAAATCTCTCTCTCTCTCTGCCTCCCTCCCTCCTTCCTTCTTTGTCTCTTTCTTTATCCAGAGACAATTTCCTTCAAATGTTTCATACAAATAAAACATATTTTTAAATTATGAATATCTTAACATTGTAATTGCAAGCAAATTATAATTACTGTAATGTTATAAAAAAATGGGATGTACTGTATTTTCCGGAGTATAAGACGTACCTTTTTCCTTCAAAAAAGAGAGTGAAAATCTGGGTGCGTCTTATATATTGAATACAGCATTTTTGGCCTCCTGAAACCCTGCCACCTTTGCAAAAAGGGCCATGCATAGCCTTTAGGAGGTTTCCAGAATGCGCCTGGGAAGGGCAAAAATAAGCAAAAAACAGGCTGTTTTGGGGAGGTTTGCAGACTTTTTTTTAAATTTGCCTCTTCAAAATCTTGGTGCGTCTTATACTCCGGAAAATACGGTAAGTATTAATTCACAAACCCCATATTAAATAATGACAAATTACAGATTGTCCTTGACTGGTCACTTAGCGACTATTTGAAATTACGACAGAGGCCTCCTGCCCCCCCCCGCCCAAAATATGAACCCATTCCAAAGTTCTGATAGCAGCCCTCAATCATGTCAACCACCTCACTTTTATGACTGTTTGCAGTGTCTCATCACATGACCCCGATTTACAATGTTTGTGCCAAAAGCCAGTTGCATCCAGATTTTGACAAAAACAACCCATAGTGAACAATGGGTTTGCTTTATGACGACCATGTTTGCTTAACAATCACTGCATTCACTTAACAACCACCACACAAAAAAGTTATAAAATTAGACTGGTAACATGATGATATGCATTCTGACTTTCATGAGTTATTATTGTGATTAGCAGGCTCCATTATGGACGTAAGTCGAGGACTATCTGTAATATCAGTGGATCTTAAAATTACTAAATCAAGTCCCATAACTTCCAATGATCTAAGTTGAGATTCAAACATTGCACTTTTTCAGGTGATAAGGTTGTAGTCTTAAACACAACTTACTAGGAGAAAACTGTTGAATTCAGTAATACTTACTTTTGACTAAACAAACTTACAGTATCCACTTCATTATATTCTATATGAATGTAGTATAATACAGTATAAAAATAATTAACAGCTATTTTTTCTCTTTTTAGTCCTGTTTTGTTAATCACTTATGAAACTATGAGCACTTAAAGAAGTGTCAGATGCAAAATTTAAGATCTAACCAGTTCTATTTCAATACTTCATTTTGAAAATATTGGCTCCTTTTGAGGAAGAGGTGCAGTCACAAGGGTCTTAAAATTCTTGATTACCAAAACTATTTGTTAAGGTTAATTCCCTTAATGTTTCAGTGCAAATTACTCAAATCATTGGTTTCATCTATTGGGAGTGATCCAACTGTCATGCCATCAACCTGCCCTATCATATTTCTGCAATTGTGAAACCACCTATAAGAGTGATTTGATCTTAGTTCTTCTTCAGTTAGTTTACTTGCTTGATTACTAAACTTACAGTACATTGCTACATTCTAAGAACTCTCAGCCTCTTAGAGTGTACAATATAACAACCATTAAAATACCCATAGTATCAGTGGTGTGATTAAAATAATTTAACAACCAGTTGGCCCAGGGTCAGGTTTGCTGTTATGGGAGGTGTGGCCCAACCTAACCCTGTCGAACCGGTTGTTAAATTAAATACGCAGACACACACGCACACACACACTATCAAAATAGATCCTGGAGAAACGGGCAACAGAACCAGCATAAGGGAAGGAGGAGGAGGGAGAAGAAAGAGGAAAAGCAGCCTTCTCCTTCCCTTGCATAGGCTGCTCCATTGCCCATTTCGTCCATTGCAGCGCAGCTTCCAGGATCCACTTTGACAGCGGGGGATGGGTAATTTAACAATCGGTTTGTCTGGACCAGGGCAAATCAGCTGAACCCCACCACTGCGTAGTACACATAAAAACAAATGATTACATTACACAACAATAGTTCCAATGAAAAACAAAAATCAAGAGCAAAAAGGGAAATCTAATAGGTTAAGAGGATGCTCTTCAGAATCATTCCATATTTGATCATTTCCTGGAAGCCAGCATGGGGAAGTTTGGTCTCCACAGAGAAGTCCTTCCAGAGCATTGTTGTCAAAATAGAAAAACAACCTTGGCTCCCTCATCCCCCTCCCTTTAAATATTGGACTGCAAGAAACTAACAAAACCCGTTACTGCCCTTAACAGATGGATCTTCCTCATATCCCTAACCCTGATGGTAACGTTGCTGAAAGACCCTTCTCTGACACGACAACATTATCCCCTTCACTCAGCCAGGTTTTGATCATACGTGCTGGGTCTGTAATTATTAACTGTGACTTGTGTAAGTTAGTTCTAGATAATTGTGACTTCATCTAAACTTGCTGTCCCTAACCTTTGGAATTGATGGGCATGAAATGGGCATTCTCCCACAATGGCGATCACAGTAGGCCTATTCCACCAGCTATTTCCATTTACCAAATATCAACCTAGTAAGGTTGCTTTTTCCCATCTCTGCTACCTAGGATGCCCTCTTAGCTCGCCTTATCTCATCACAACTTGGGTGATGCCAGTGAATATTATACGTAAGAGCATCCTTACATTTCCATTGTTTTCTGTTTGACAGTAATAACTTTTCCTCAGATGAAATTCTTCAGATGTGAGGATTGTCCTAATAGAAATGTTAAGGTGTCAGAAGGCTTTTGCATTATAGAATGGCTTAGAAATTTTGCTAACGTGTACATTTCCAGCCAACTATGAAACCCACTGAGATGCTAGAGTTGAAAATTACCTGTTTAAAGGCCGAGTTTCATTATGGAGTTGAACATGAACCTTTCTTTTCCTCTCAAGGGAAACAGGGCCGGCCTTGGAAAACTAAAAATAGAGACTCTTTCTGTATTTGTACTAGTAGGAACCTGGTAGCCTTATGTAATACAGTCCAGATGGCAATCACTGCTGCTATCTTCACTGTCTTTTAAGATCAGCAAATAGTATTCGTAGACAGAACATGTTGCCTTTTCTATTTTTCAAGGCAGAAAAATAAGGATACAGGTTAGCTGAGAAGGGCTTGGAGTAAGGAAGGTCGGTGTGTACTTTTGACTATGTAGAGAAGAATTAGGAAATAAATGCTTCCACAGCTCCTCCCCTACATGCTTAGAAATCTAATCTTTCACATTCACAATCTGCAATGATAAACCGTATGAGATGGAGGAACTGCAGTGTTTCCAAACGTGCTGCATCCAATATGATTGGGGTTAAACAAGACCCAACTGAAGCATTTTGCTTGCTTCAGTTCAGTTCCATACTTGAAGTTGAACATTGGGAATAGAGACACACCCTTCACTGTGGATGAAGGACAGAGGGAAGCTTCATTATTGCAAAGCAGGTCACTTGCAAATATGGTTTTATCTATTCTTCATCCCTCAACATCTGCTGACTGAAGTCGTCAGCAAATTAGTGTTCATAGAGGACTCCATTTTATTCTTCCAAAAAGTTGTATTATGAAATACTCTCTTATAATTTTTAACAAATCATGAACAGAACCAATTCTAATGCTTAAAAAAGTTACTTATGAGTTTATTGCCTTTGAAAAACAGAATACGTTTCATAGAGGCCTGCAGTTTTACTGACATTCTAGTTTGCTAATAAGAACATTTTTAAAAAACTTTTCTTTTAAGAGATGTTTCAGTTGTAATAATCTTAATTATGGTCACCAACTAAAATTTAATAGAAAAAACAATCTATTGCAGGCTTTATTATTATTAATTTCCCTCCCCCGCCCCCTACAATCCTACAGCGACTGTGGTTAAGGCATAAATTGGCAAAAGTATCCTTAGCAACCCATATTTGTACTATGATTCTGCTAATAGGATCTAATTGGCACCTCCTTGTGTTTCTTGATAGCATTCACCCCTAATATAATTAAGGAATTAGATAATAATATTATGCTGTACTTCAGTGTTTCTGGATTCTTTAATTATACCCCTGTATAGATTTATGAATTACTTACCCCTTTATTTTTTCGCAAAATGTTTAATTAAAATAGACTTATTTGCTTAATAAAGACTGGAGCTTGAAATAAACTATGTGATCACTTAGATAAGCACATGTTGCAAATGTGTCTGGCTTACTTATGCAAAGAAATTGATCTTTGTAATAAAACTGCATGGTTAAGTTCACTCCTTGAAATATATGCTGATTTTCATTTGATTTATTTAAATATTCTTGATATTTCTGTTTTTAATTTTGGAGAAAGAATACATTCATTTTTGTTAATAATGATTACATTATTTTCTTGTAGTTTAGTTTTTCATATTATTTTCTATGAAATTTTAATACCTATTTCTTTTTAATAGATATCAACAATATTCATATTATTGTTAGGACTATTTGCATTTTTGTTTTAATCTAGATAATTTGATTTTCTCAACTTTTAAAACGTTGCTCTGATAAACTCAAAATAGTACTCAGCCTTTTAGAATTTGCTTTAATTTAAAAGTAGTAAATTGTGTGTTCATGCAACAGAATAATTGTATTAATTTTGCACCTATTCTTACACCATTTTCTTTTCCTCCCGTATTTGTGTATTTAGGTGGTTGTGAATGCCCTTCTTGGAGCAATTCCATCCATCATGAACGTGCTTCTTGTTTGTCTTATATTCTGGCTGATTTTCAGCATCATGGGAGTAAACTTGTTTGCTGGCAAATTCTACCACTGTATTAATACCACAACTGGCAACATGTTTGAACTTGATGAAGTTGCTAATAAGACTGAGTGTGAGAATCTCATACTTGCAAATGAAACTGCCAGATGGAAAAATGTGAAAGTCAACTTTGATAACGTAGGATTTGGGTATCTTTCTTTACTGCAAGTAGTAAGTGAAAATTCTTTAAGTCTTCTTGCTTATTCGGTGCATAATAAAAAGTTCATTTGATCAAACAAGGTGCTTACGGTTTGATCAGATATAATGGTTTCTGGAATATAATTTCCCCTTTGAAATCAATAGCTTGATAGTCTTCTGCCTCCCCTCTAGACTGTCATGAACTTTCCATCTCTGCTTCAAAACGTGGTAAGCCAGCGCAGCTAAATTTGGAAAGAACGTCATACTCATTCATTGGGGTTGACCCTGGACTTTTGTCTACAAGATTAGTCCTGCCAGTACAGCTGATTGGTATAATTTAGCAAGTTATGGTCACTATGCCAGGGTATATCTACCTACTAGAGAAGTTGAAAAAATATTTATATTCTTCAGTTTTATATCTCCTTTTCGGTCTGAGCAACTCCAGGATTTTAATAAGGGTTCTATGGTGTGAGCATAAAATTACCAGAAACAATGGTAAGAGGATATATTAGTGCAACATAGCATTTTATGATGATCTGGAAAAACAGTCATACAAATTTTGATTGATATCAGCTAAAATTTCCCAATTCCACTATTTTTATTCGAATGTTTTTCTCAAGCAATTACATATCATGTCATTGATAGGTAATTTAGAACCCCATCAGTCTATCTGTGAACACAGGAACTTCCCAATGTTATCATTCTGACATCACACTGAGGGAGGGGCAAAAAGAGGGGAGTTTGCACCCATTCTTACACTGGCTTCATTCTCATCTCCCTTGTGGACATCTCATTCAATTTCAGAGCCTGCTGAGTAAGCCCGTAGCTTACTTAGGTTCAAATGTTTTATCTGCAACAGAGGGCAGTCCAATCCAGATGTAGGTCACAATATATGAGATTCTTCAATAATTTGCATTGGATCAGAGAGATTTTTCCAATGTGCAGAGATTGAAATGTAGTAATTAAAGGCTTTCTTTTCTTTTGACTTGTTCATAATACTTGAAAGGCCCTTGCCTAATAAAATGAGGTTCTCTCCTGGTGATGTCTTTATAATTTTTTCAGTATCAAGATAAGACCTATTTGCTCATCCAGAATTTCTGAAGTCCAAACCTCTTGGTTTAAAAACATTTATTGCTAATGAGGTTGAATTCTGTTGCTAGTTTATGCTGTTCTTTAATTCTTATGGACTATGAATAGTCCAGAGAACTTTATTTGTATTGCATACAAATGTCAGTTAACAAACAGATAAAGGAGGTAGTAAGATAGGTTATTGTGCCATTTTCAAATATACCATATTTTGTTTCTAAGCTTTGTATAATTAGTATACCAAGCATTGGATTTTTAAATGTATTTAATCCTCTTATCTAAAAGATATACTTACATCTCTAATACGGTGAAGACAGTGCAATCAAACTTTTTGATGTGTATTTGGGACAAAATTCAGGAAGTGAAATTCAATATAAGGCTAGTTTTAGGCCAGGAAACCCAAACCATATCCCTGACTTGTGGTGGTTGCCTTGAAAACTATAGTGAGCAGGACAGAAATTTGGTCATCTTCCTTCGCTTGTCTAAGAGTTTAAAAGAAAAAGAAAATTTCTTTTATGTTCTCTGAATTTCTTCATAGGTTGAGAATATGGTTGGGGACTGGGGAATAAGAATTACATATGTACCCTTTGTGTGATTTAAATTTGTGTGGTTTAAATTCCTAGCACATAGGCTGGAAGAAACTAATATTGCATAATTATTGAGTCCTGTACATACTTAACCTTACTGTACACAGTGAAGTTTCTATGCCAGTACACATCTGTATCCAATTCATAGAAAGCAAAATTTTAAACTCATCCCATTTGCTTGTATATATAAAATATTTCTATTGGAATATCCTGTTGTTGAAACAGATTAAGATGGATACCATTGATTGCCATCATTTATATGTTTAAATATTTTTGGATGCAGGCCACATTTAAAGGATGGATGGATATTATGTATGCAGCAGTTGATTCAAGAAAAGTAAGGATTTCACTATGGATTTCTTGGGTGTTGTAAAATAAGCTAGATTTTTCTTTGCAAATATGTGAACAGAAAATCTAGTAATATTAACTAATACGTGCATGTATATAAATGATGCCCTGATGTTGTAATATAGGAATTCCATGACAATCGTTGTAAAGATATAGTGTTTGTGAATGTATTTTAAAATAATACTAATTTGCATGTTTTAAGCAAAAAAAAAAATTCTGAGTTTGCTCTCCTGTTACTTATTTTGTAGGTGCTTGAACAGCCTAAGTATGAAGATAACCTTTATATGTATATTTACTTTGTTATCTTTATCATCTTTGGATCATTTTTTACCCTGAATCTATTTATTGGTGTCATCATAGATAACTTCAATCAACAAAAAAAGAAGATAAGTATTTATATACATATATTCTATATTTTTCTTAAAGGTGGGATCATGGTT
Source organism: Natrix helvetica (assembly GCF_964273705.1). NCBI lineage: Eukaryota > Metazoa > Chordata > Lepidosauria > Squamata > Natricidae > Natrix > Natrix helvetica. The sequence continues at coordinate 160,539,748 of NC_138548.1, read as the reverse complement.
CATGTGAATTGATAAATCAGATTTATAAATAAATGGAGAAACCTACAAATATTCAAAATCATTTGAGAGAACATATGTTTTGCAAAATCTGGAATGGTATAAATAGTATTTGAATTCAGCTTGTGAATATTCAGTTTTATCTCCTCCCTTTCTGTCACACTGGAGCTTTTAATGCTTATCATAGTGTTTATCAATATTATTCATTCTCAAATCTTATTTATATATTTCCTTCCCATCCCATTTTTAAATCATGGGGTTAAATATTAATTTATTAAATTCAAAATAATTCCTCCATTTTCTTTGAGTCTAATTTTATCTGCGTTAAGATGAGAAGGAAGTGTATGTCTGGTCTCAAGTTTAATTTGACATGGTGAACTGGTATCTGAACATCTTTTCTTCTCTTTATTGACTTGGATTAGTTAAAGCAAAAAGGTATTGTTGCAAACACACCAGCACATCCTTTATTTCCAAAACCATTCTTGCAATCAGTTCGCATAAATTAAGATGCTTTTTAATTGTTTGAAAATAATTCACATTGGTGCAGAATGCAGAATTCTTATAAGATGTTATTCAAGTATGTAAAATGTTCTCCAAGAACCAGTGTAAGGTCGACAATTCTTTTGCAACATTTGGAACAATGGTTGGTCTATTGTGAATGATGCAAAAGGTCTGAAATGCTTGTCGTGAGCTTAAGAACCCATAATCAAATTAGTTATCTTGATTGCTGTCATTGTATATAAGAATCATGTGCTGATGAGATCTGTTGGAATGTATGAGAGAAAATTCACAGATTGTCAAAGTGAGTTCTTCAACCTAATCAACTAAATTATAACATTTCATCATTCTGTTCTGATTGTAAAAGTAATTGCTTTTATTTTGGACTCAAATTTGCACTGCTTCTAGCTTAACTTCACATTGGCGCAGATGTATGGTCCTGAATATTTTGGGAACCCTTTAATGCTAACCTCAGAATACATTTTGTTAGAATTTAGAGTGGCACAAGATCAGTTCTGGAAATTATGGCTTGAGAAAGACTGATATGGTAGGAAAACAGCCTTAGAAGGAAAGATCATTTGATACAGCAGCGAAACACAAGTCAATAATAGTAATATTATCCAGACTTATATACCGCTCCATGGTGTTTTATAGCAATCTCTGAGCAGTTTACAGAGTCAGCATATTGTCCCCAATAATTTGAGTCCTCATTTTACCAAACTTGGAATGATGGTAATATCAGTCAACCTTGAGCTGGTCAGCATCGAACTGTAGGCTGTAGGCAGAGTTAGTGTGCAATACTGCATTTATCTACTATGCCACCAGGGCTCTGGAAGAAAAGTGCTAATAATTTATATAATAAATAGCAGAGCTGAATTTCACTCCATCCTGGTGGGCACTTTACTTTCTCTGTCATGTGATAAAAGAGAGAGATTGTGCCCTGAGCGCAGAGGAATCTGTGAAAGCTAGAGAGTTACGTTTTCTTTGGAGTTTGTATTTGATGCAAGCACTAAGCATGAGGCACGTCTTCTCTTCTGTATATTTCATGTGGTAACAAACCACTGTTAAACACACCAGGATGAAAAAAAAGTGTAATTAAAAGCAAAACAGGAAAAGGCATCCAACCGTTCTTATTTCAATGCTCTTACTTTAGCATAGCTTTAAATCTGGATCAGATCTGTCGGCATTCCTACCTGTTTGGTGCCCGAAAAATTTTGTGGAAGCGAAGCAAGTATGCACATTTGCTCTTAAAAAGGTCTGTGCATGCGCACACCATTAAAAAAGGGGGAAAATTACATTTTTCCAATGAAAATTGTTCTGCGCATGTGCAGAACAGAAAATAAAGATGGTGGCGCCCAGGATAGAACCGGTACGGTCATGTGGTCTGGCTGAGTTACTACCTATTCAGCCAAACTGGTAGGAACCCATCTCTGATCTGGATATAGAACTAGCGTGTTTCCCCGAAAATACGACAGGGTCTTATTTTCTTTTTACTTACAAAATATGGCCTTGGGCTTATTATAGGGGAGGGCTTATTGTTTTGGGGTTGCCGGGCGGCTGTTCCCTTGTGAACTGGCTCCCGAAGAGCTGGGCACAGCCTCAGGGGCGAAGCAGCCATGAGGTGACCAAGCTCACATGCAACTGCCCGGCAGCCCCCATCTCCAGCTGGGCAGAGTGCCATTCACTGACCGAGTCTTCCAGCAGCAGGAGTGCGCTCTATGATTGTGAGCTGGCTGCTGGAACTCTCTGTAAGAGAGTCTTCCGGACAGAGAGTCTTCTGGAAGACTCGGCAGCCAATCTGGAAGACTCGGCAGCCAGGTTTTGGAGTTTGGAACCAGAGAAGACGTCATGCTCAAAGCATGGCAGCAGCGGCAGCTGCTGCAGGGAGAGCTGGGCCTGGACATGTTGAGGCTAGGAGGCATGCCTGCTGGAGGCGGAACAGGCGCTCGCGCAACCCCCTTCTCCAGCCGGGCAGAGCTCTGCACACTAACCTAGCAGGTATCCCTAATGTGCCAAGCCACGGGAGCTGGGGAGCAGGCAGAGTGGGCAGAGTGCCACAGGGCTTGGTGTCTTAATGATACCCCTTAGGTCAGTGAATGGCACTCTGCCCGGCTGGAGAGAGGGTTTGCTGGGCGGTTGCTCATGAGCTTGGTCACCTCATGGCTGCTTCGCCTCTGAGGCTGTGCCCAGTTCTTCGGGAGCCAGTTTGCAAGGGAGCAGCCGCCCGGCAACTCCTCCCTCCAGCCAGGCAGAACGCCACTCTCCAACCTAGCGGTATCCCGAAGGCGCCAAGCAATGTGAGCGCCTTTCTCCCCCCGGCTCCTGCGGCTTGGCACCTTCAGGATACCACTATGTCGGTGAGCGGTGTTCTGCCTGGTCAGAGGGGGGGGGGGGTTGTCCAGGGGGTTTATTTTCAGGGGGTGGGCTTATATTTTTGCCCACGTGAAAAATGTGGCAAGACTTTAGTTTTAGGACAGGTCGTATTTTCGGGGAAACACAGTAGCTAATCGTTTAAGCTGTACAGTTCTGAACAAGCCCTAAAAGATTTTTCCTCCTAAATGGCCTCACTGATCTCTACAACATGTGTAATGTTCTCTTTGTCTGTGTGAAACTATTTTGGGGATTGTCAGAATTGTCATGGCTTTGTTTGTTTGACCTGGGAGTTTTTCAAAAATCGTTTGTAAATGTTGCACAGTTCCCCATCGAGAAGCTCTAGCAAGCTTTTGAGGACCTTCCATAATGTCAGTACTATTCTCTAGGACTTGCTTTCCACATGAATACCAATTCTAGCCATTGCTGGTCCCCAATATGCTGCATTTGGAATTCTCCTATTCATCCTTCTTGTCTTCCTAGATATTCATGCCAATACTTGGGTTTTTCTAGAATTGATCTGAACTTTTCCACTTGTTCTCTAAATGATCTATCTCTAAATCACCTTGTCAGCTTAACTTTGTTGCCTACACAACTTGATTTGAGCAGCTTGATTTGCAACTCAATTCAATCATGTTGAATTATGTTCATTGTTTCAGTTTTTTTAAAAAAAAATTAATGGCATTGCATTGCCAGCTGGATGCCCAATGTTCCTCTTTTCTCATCCAGGCTTAATACTTATAAGGCCTATGCTTATATGTAATTTAACATGGAACAATGTTCAATGCCTTGGCTTAACTTTTCTGTTTCAAAAAGAGGCATTGCATGTGGTATAGCAGAGGCATTAAAATGGCATAACAATATGCATTAACAATGTAAGCCACTTCATAGCTTCTCTCAACTCTCTGGCCAATTGTAATAAGAACTATCAGAATACTCTGTTACAATACCTATCAGAAGAGTCTGTTACAATAACAGCCCCAGTTTGCATCTAGCAAGGGTCAGATACTGTGACCCATCAGTTGATGTTGAATTGATCAGTGGTTGGAGGTGTTAGACAGTGGTGGGATTCAGCTGGTTCCAGGGGTGGGTTCCTGCCAGTTCTAACTTCTTCTACAGAAGAGGTTCCACAAATCTAAAGTGCTGTTTAGAACCGGTTCCAGCTCCCTCCCCCTGCCCGTCTGCACATCGTCAAGATGAAGAGCGAGAGGAGGAATTCTGGGAGTTGAAGTCCACAAGTCTTAAAGCTGTCAAGTTTGAACACCCCTGGGTTTTTTTTCTAAAGGGTTAGGGGTGCAAGGGTCTTGTACCTTGACAGCTTTAAGACTTGCGTGCTTCAAATGGCAAAGTTTCTGAGCCAACATTTTGGTTGCTAAGCAAGAGCGTTGTTAAGTGAATTTCACCACATTTTACAAGTTGACCACGCCTACCCAGTCACATGGTCAGCAAGCCACTCCCACCCGATCACATGGCTGGCAAGCCACTCCCACCCAATCACATGGCCTGGCAAGCCACTTCCATAAAGCAGACCACATCTACAGAAGAGGTTCTAAAAAATTTTTAAACCCACCACTGGCTGGTTTGTACTGGTTCAGATGAACCAGTTGTTAGATTATCCACCTTCTGCTATCAAAGTGGATCCTGGACGCAGCGCTGCAGTGCAATGGAGAAACAGGCAACGGAGCAGCCAGCGCGAGGGAAGGAGAAGGCCGCTTTCCCTCTTTCTTCTCCATACTCCTCCTTTCCTTGGGCCGGCCACTTCGTTGCCCGTTTCTCCATTGCAGCACAGTCCAGGATCCACTTTGATAAGGGGGGGGGGGGTAATTTAACAACTAGTTTGCCCAGGGTCAGGTTGGCCGCCATGGGAGGATCGTCCCACATGTAGGGCGGAGCTGGAAGAAGGGGATGAGCCACACCTTCCAGGTCAACCAACCTGACCCTGGGTGAACCCATTGTTAAATTATTTGAATCCCTCCACAATCTAAGGTCATGTGTTTAACCATCTCTTCTCAATGGCAGAAGTAAAGAAGAAGATTTCTGATGATGAGCAGTTGTCCATAACTGCTTAGGCCTATTCAGAATAAAAGAGTTGGAAGGTACCTTGGAGGTCTTCTAGTCCAACCCCCTGTTCAGGCAGGAAACCCTATATCATTTCAGACAAATCATTGTCCAATCTCTTCTTAAAAACTTCTAGTGTTGGAGCATCCACAACTTCTGGAGATAGGTCATTCAAACTAAGGTGCTTTGGCCCCATCCTGGAAGCAGAGGAAAGTATCCTGAAGCAAAATTACTGACCTCATACCCTACCTTTACTGTGCCATAGCATTAGGACTCATCAGTGTTGCTGTTCCCACACACTATAATGTGGGAAGATTTAAAGCAAAAACTGGCAGAATCCCCTCTGTCTTTCCTGCTTTCCACTCTCAAAATCATCTTAGCAACAATAACGGTAATAGTTACATGAATGATAAATTCCTCACTGGACTGATAAATGTTTTTAAATGCTTCAATTCTGTTTAATAATGGGAATGTCAAATGTCCTAGAAAACCTGCATTTGGTCTCACATGAGGCTAGTGTTCCCATCCATTTACCTCTGTATCAGTGGTGGGTTGCTCCCGGTTTGGCTCAGATCAGGCAAACCGGTAGTGGCGGTGGTGGGAGGCTCTGCCCACCCTCCCGGATGCTTCTGTGCATGTAGGTGCGAACCAATAGTAAAATTGAAACCCACCACTGCTTTGTATCCCCAAAATGGAAAGAAATGCTGTGCAAGAAAGGTAAACCAAAGCACAAAATGGCCATGGAGGCCCAGCGCTTCAGAGAGGATGACCCACACCAGACCTACTGAGCCAATTATCACTATCTTCTGAAAGTTCCTTCTACATGAATTATAGAAAGGCCTCATGGGTTGTTTTATGTTGTAGTGGTTTTGACTTAAAACTGGTCTTGGGCTGCTTCTGGACGCAAGACAAAAGTTTCTTTAAACGAAATAACCATTCTTAAACAGATTCCGAAGAAAGTAAGAGATAAGAGGAAGAAATATTCCTCTTTAGCAAAGAAATTATACAATAAAGGAGTCTGGTTTAGATGGTTATTGCCAGAAGCTATGCTGATTTTCTGGGAGGGCAGCAGAATTAGAATTAATACAGTTGTGGAGGCGGAGGCTTTCATTAAAAAACACAATGCCCTCCTAGACGAAACAGGGGACAGTACACAAGATATGAAGGAGGGAGGGGCCAAGGCTCTGCCAGCAGACAAGGGGGAGGATGCAACACTGAGAAGACTCAGGTCACAAAAATGAGCTGAAACATTATTGCAATTGTTGTTATAATGTAATTGTTGGAAGTGATACAAAAATGATTGAATATACTGATGATTTAATGTAAAATCAAAAGCTGCCAATGTTTATTCAAATGTTGATGTTTTCCTATTTTTCTTTGTAAAAGTTGCGAGATTTGGCGGGATTACCACCTTCCGCATGATGTAGCTGTCAAAAATTTTTATACCTTTTTTTACCCCTTTTCCTTAAAACATTTGTAAAAACCAATAAAAAATTTTCAAAAAAAAAGTTGTCTTTAAACGTAAAAGAAAATACTGCGTAAAATAGGTTGTGGGGTTTTTTCTCCTCTTTCCCTAGGAACTCTTTTGTTCTCCTTTCTTCTAAATATTTTCCCACACCAGCCTCTAAATAAAATATTCAATAATAAATATTCCAACACGCTGGTTATTAAATACATTTATTAGTCAACAAATTGTAAAAAAAAACAAAAAACTGAAGTTTCAACATGTGTCACATTTATTTTTACATGGTTAAAATTGTGCAGCATTTTCATTATAAAAAAAATCAGGCCCAATGTTTATTTTTAGCTTGTAATATGTTATAAATGCATTTACATTTAAGACCTATGCACAAGAATATGATTATAACCAGTTTTCATCTCATGCCATTACTTTGGAGGCCAAGACATCTTTATGACAGAAGAACAGAAAAAGTACTACAATGCAATGAAAAAATTGGGGTCTAAAAAGCCTCAGAAACCTATACCTAGGCCAGGGGTAAGTAATACAATCCAGTCTACTCAAAACTGAAAAGTCATTTTAAATTAAGTTAATGCATGGAGGGGAAAAAGGGGGAGAGAGAGCTATTTAGTTTGTTTGCTTTTTAATTCTCATACTGTTGTACAGGTAGACCTCGAGTTACAACAATTGAGCCCAAAATTTCTGCTGTTAAGTGAAATATTTGTTAAGTCAGTTTTGCCCCATTTTGCGATCTTTCTTGCCACAGTCGTTAAATGGATCTCTGAACTTGTTAAGTTAGTAACATGGTCATTAAGTGAATCTGGTTTCCCCATTGACTTTGCTTGTGAGAAGGTTGTGACAGATGATCACATGACCCGGGGACACTGCAACCATCGTAAATATGAGTCAGTTGCCAAGCATCTGATTTTTGAGTATGTGACCATGGGGATGCTGCAACCATCATAAATGTGAAAAACAGTCATAAGTCACTTTTTCAGTGCTGTTTTAACCTCAAAAGGTCACTAAACAAACTGTTATAAGTCGAGGACTACCTGTATTATTAGCCCCTTAATTCAGTTAAATTTTACTTAAACAAATGTGCCCACCTTAGTCTCCATTTAATATTATTTCTTCTTCTATACTTCAGAACAAATATCAAGGCATGGTGTTTGATTTTGTGACCCAACAAGTATTTGACATCAGTATTATGATTCTTATCTGCCTTAACATGATCACCATGATGGTAGAAACAGATGATCAAAGTAAACAAACAGAAGATATTCTCTACCGCATTAATTTTATATTTATTGTCCTTTTCACTGGAGAATGTGTCCTCAAACTAATTTCCCTACGCTATTATTATTTCACAATTGGATGGAACATTTTTGACTTTGTGGTTGTCATCCTTTCCATTGTAGGTAAGAACTATTATAACAATTTAAATCTTATCACATTTAGCTTTTATTATTATTCAATTTCTGATACATGAATTCCTTACATAAATTATTCTTGTGGAACATATATATATTTGGGTACTGTATTTTTCTCTCTGTGTGTATATTGGTAGTAAAAAGTTCATTGTGATGCCTTTGGCAATGTAATCTTAATCCAAGATGCACATTCCAGACAGGTTATTAGATCTCAAATTATCAGATATCCATCACTCTTTTTCCTCAATATGCTTTAACAACCTACCTAAATCTGGTAGCACATTAATGGGGTCAAAAGTTGCAATCTGAGAATACAAATTCCCCAACAGCTTTCTTCAAGACGTGTTTGTTCATCCAACCATTAATCAAACTCAAAAGGTAAAATGCAGAGATTCAGGAACACAACACTGGGATAAGATAATATTTATAGATGATAGGAGGAGACATAATAGAACTGAAAAACCAGGAACTGCTGACTGTATCCCAGGTTCAAATCTTACAAATCTCTTTTCCCCTCCTAGGTGTCCGAATGAACTGAAAACAGTTCATTTCTCAGTGAGAGAAATGATTGACAGACCTCCATAATTCCTGTAATGGATCTATTGGCCTCAAGCTCTTTCTGTCTAACCTTTGTCCTTTTAGCTCTTATATTACTATTCCATGAAACCTTCCAAGCCAGTTCAGAGTGCTGTGAGGCTTAAATTTTACTTCAAAAATTATGACTTAAAGCATGGTAGGAAGACCCTTCACATTGGCAAAATACCAGTATTTTGTTCCCACTGCACATAAAAAGTTTTGACATTAGCTAACCTGATAGTCTTAACCTTCGGGTCTTCTGAAAGAGAGATTCGGTGGTACATCTGTATGAATTCATCTGCCTTGGAGGAAATTAAATAACTAAAAGCATTGGTTGTCCCTTTTATTTCAATTGCCACAAAGATTTAATCATGTAACAATGAAGCATAGCAAAACAGATGCCTGCCTCATTCTTTTTCGCTTGCAAGACACTTCATAGATAATAGTAAGAAGAGTCACCAAATTCTGTTCAATCATCTGTTCATCTTGACATAGTTAATTTTCCCTTCTTACAGTCTCATGGTCCATGAGGGCTGAATTTTAAAATTATCATTATATGTTAGTATCTTTAACACAAGCATTTTGTACACTTTTTGGAAGATTGCATTCTACTTTTTGTACTTTTTACAAAGCTCAAATTAAAATTCATAAAGATCTTCTAGATCAGTGGTTCTCAACCTTTCCAATGCGGCGACCCTTTAATACAGTTCCTCATGTTGTGGTGACCTCCAGCCGTAAAACTGGTGTCTCGATTCCTAAGACCATCGAAGATATGTGTTTTCCTATGGTCTTAAGCGACCCCTGTGAAAGGGTCATTCGACCCCCAAAGGGGTCCCGACCCACAGGTTGAGAACCACTGTTCTAGATGATTAATAGAGATTAATAAAATAGTTTAGACCATTGAGTAATATAAAAACAAAACAAAAATATTGACAAATCTAAAGCTAATTAACTAAATTCTAAAATGCCTTTGTAAATAAAATGTTAACTTATTAATTCATTTAACTATTGAGTGAATACATTTGTGTGTAGATGAATTACACTTTTTCCAATTTTTAAACTATATATGAACATCTAGTATTTTCATGTGCATGTAGCCTAAAAGACAAGATCGAGCTTGGTAATAGCCTGCAGTCCAAGTACTATCAGGAGAGTAGAAGTCTGCCATTACTTTTGATACTGGATTTAGGCTGTCCTAAATCAGAGCCTTCTAAACTCCAGCCTAATCTAGATCAGGGCACACCCATGCCTGGTTTAGCGAGGGGGGGAAAGTCCCGATACATCACATGATACCGCTGTGACAACGTGACTTTGACACCCCTGATCTAGAAGAATGTCATGATCAATAGACTCAAATATCCCTGAGATTATCTAGGACTAAGGGGCATAACTACCTGCCCATTTTTCCACTAGGGCAGTTATCAAGGCTTGCTTCTATGCCCAAACCAAACTGGGAACCAATTGTTTGTAAATTTAATTTAAGGCAGCTTCTGCAAAGACGTTCCAATAAGGGAAGATAAGGTTTGATGCTGATAAACAATATCCTTGATTCTTTTGTTCAATTTTTAACAGGTATGTTTTTGGCAGAGATCATTGAGAAATATTTTGTGTCCCCCACCTTGTTCCGAGTAATTCGACTTGCCAGGATAGGTCGAATCCTGCGCTTAATCAAGGGGGCAAAGGGGATCCGCACTCTGCTTTTTGCCTTGATGATGTCTCTCCCTGCCTTGTTCAACATTGGTCTCCTCCTTTTCCTGGTCATGTTCATCTACGCCATATTTGGAATGTCCAACTTTGCCTACGTGAAGAGAGAAGTTGGCATTGATGACATGTTCAACTTTGAAACTTTTGGCAACAGCATGATCTGCCTCTTTATGATCACCACCTCTGCTGGCTGGGATGGTTTGCTAGCGCCCATCCTAAACAGCGGGCCTCCAGACTGCGACCCTAAAAAAGATCACCCAGGAAGTTCCGTCAAAGGAGACTGTGGCAATCCTTCGGTTGGGATTTTCTTCTTTGTCAGCTACATAATCATCTCATTTTTAGTTGTAGTCAACATGTATATTGCTGTCATTCTGGAGAACTTTGGTGTGGCAACTGAAGAAAGTGCTGAACCTCTGAGCGAGGATGATTTTGAGATGTTCTATGAGGTCTGGGAAAAGTTTGACCCGGATGCTACACAGTTTATGGAATTTGAAAAACTTTCAGAGTTTGCAGCTGCTCTGGAACCTCCTCTTCACTTACCTAAACCCAACAAGGTTCAGCTTATTGCAATGGACCTGCCCATGGTAAGTGGTGACAGAATTCACTGCCTGGATATATTGTTTGCTTTCACCAAACGTGTTCTGGGGGAAAGTGGAGAGATGGACGCTCTCCGCATTCAGATGGAAGACCGCTTTATGCAGTCAAACCCATCCAAAGCCTCCTATGAGCCCATCACAACTACCTTAAAAAGGAAACAAGAAGAGCTGTCAGCTATCATTATCCAGCGGGCTTTCAGGCGTTATCGTCTGACACAAACAATAAAGAAGGCTTCATTTTTAAACAACAAAAACAAAATCGAAGGAGGGGCTAGCCAACGTATTAAAGACGAATTCCTCATGGACAAGATGAATGAAAACTCTTACACCGAAAAGACAGACATGACCATGTCAACAGCTCTCTGCCCACCATCCTATGACCGTGTAACCAAGCCAGTTGAAGAAAAACATGAAAAGGAAGGCAAAGATGTACAAAAGAAAAAATAAAAACCTATGTGATTGGGTGACCAATTGTTTACAGCCTGTGTGAGTAATGTAATTGTGTCAACAGAACTCCTGCAGGTGGTCTCTGCCAAACAGACAGTTTTTACAAATGTACTGTATTCCTAAGGTCAGTGCCTCTAACAAGACAGCAACCCCTTATCAAAACACAACTGTAAAATGTAGAAAGAATGACAGGAGGTTACTGTTTTCATTACCAGCTGACACTGCTGAAGAGGAGAGAAAAATGGCTAATCAGACTGCAGGGACCAGTAAAAGGAGTTGAGGGGGAAAATGAACTTTTCTTTGGTGTGTGCGTGTGTGAATGTGAGTGTGTGCGTGTGTGTGTGTGTTAAGCATACAACTCTTAGTACAGTTAGTGTATCTACTGTTTGCATTTCAACTGCCATATTTGTCATCTTTTTACAAAATCTGGGTTGGTGGATTCACCCTTTTCTTTGTTTCTATTCACACATTGTGACTATTTTTGTAAAGGGGGTTTATGTTGGGAAAGGGGGTAAGTAGTAAATTACCAGTATGAGGCCCAGGTGTTCTATGTTATGACTCTCTTATATGCACACCAAAATGATTTGCATGGAGGCATGCTGCACTTCTCAATCACGCATGGGGGGAAAAGCATTTGATTAGGAAGAGCAACAGGTTTTCAACAACTCTGTTAACCCTGAAGGAATGTTCCATGTTGAGGTGCTTAACCAACAATAAACCAAATGGATTATTTTTGCACAGACAATTAAATCTCACAAGAACTGGAGTCGGAAATTACTGGTTTTATGTCTTGGTTGTTTGTCTTATCTTGTGTGGTGTCACTTACATCAGTGTGACCTCCAACCATCCTCTCTTCCCCACCGGTCCCGAACAGACTCCCATTTCCATTATAATACGTTTACTTTTTTTCCTTCTTCTGCAATATTGTTTCGCCATCTTCAACTCTCAGCAGAGTTGCCAACCTGTGTGTCTAATGAAGAGCCCTCTGTTGTGTAAATAGTCCTTTACTTGTGGTGCACGTTTGAGCAAATGAATAATGATCCGAGCACATTATGTATGTACCACAATAAGTTTAGTGTGCAAGCTTTCAGCAGGTAAGACGATGTATTCTGTACCATTATAGGTAGTTTGGATTCAATCAATGCATGTTTATATTGCCTACGCTTCTCTTCTTTAGACTGGCCAGAATCTTAAATACAGGAAGCCAAATGTCAGAGGTAAAGCGGGGGGGAAAAAAGAGTTCAACAAGACCTCATTCTCTCCTATCATTAAGCAATATTGGAGAAATCTTTTTCTTTCGTTTGTCATTTTAACATTTTAAGTAAACAAATCCAATGTATAGCCGAACTGTACAGAGTATACTGCAAATGCCTAAACCTGTTGAAAATAATGTGGGTAGAATTTTATAAGGAAATATAAATATTGTAAAGATCAAGTTGTGTTATTTTTGAGCATTCTGTACATAAAATAAGAAAGAATTTTATCTTCAGGTTGATGTTGCAGCCTTTTAAGTTAGTTTCTTTCCATAGCACTTTTTCATGAAAGAATATCAGAAAACAAGAAATGAAGAAGAGACGGGTAATTGTAGCTTTCTGCTTTTTAAATTGTACTTGCTAATATTTTCAAGATGCAATAATTCAATGATTTGTGAAAGAAATATCCCAATTTTGCTAGCTTCCAAACAGCTATTCTTTGCTGTAAGAAAAGGATGTAAGATTTGGTTTGATATTTTTAGCTGTGCCTGCATCAGAAAATGTAGCATTTTTCTCTCTCTCTCAGAAACACAATATTTTTCCTGGAATTATTTAATGCTAACTGTGGACATTTACTTGATTCCATGCTTTAGAATCATTGCTAATATATCGGTATTTTTTCACAGAAAAGAATAGCAAAATTATATAACCAAATACATCCAGAAATTTTATGTTTCTTATATATGTTAAATATAGAAGCTTTCTTTTAATAAGCTATCAACTTATTGTATTGTTGAATTGCATGCAGGAAATGCTACTAATATTCTCAATAATGTTATACATAATTACCAATGTGCAAAAATAATAAAGATTACTTTTTTATTGTAATTTCCTTGGTTATTTTTCATCTCTAAAATAAAAATGAAGTTCAAGCTGTCATAAATAAGAATGTGACTAAAATGTTCATTAAACATACTTACATGGAATAAAGTTCCACCGATTTTTTGCTGTGAAAGAGAACACAGAAATTACACGGCAACGTTTGGTGTCATGTATGTGATTCCCTGAATCCAACACAAGAGATAATTCCACAATTTCCACAGATCATGATCATCAGTTCAAGCAGGAAACAGTCCTAGGCCCTCACTTGCTCCAAGTTGGAAAGCTGTATCATCCTTGACCATCCTCGTGGTCCTTCATTTGTGCCTGTGGATACCAGCTTACCCAAAAGACTTCTGGGCATCCCTCTAACTCTTTGCCCCACCTAACCTTTAGATTTTAAAAGTTCTTTTAAATGAAAAGCTGAGGCCAAAAACATCTTTGAAAATAAAAATGGAAGGTGCTTGCATTGGTGCACAATTTAGAAGTGATCCTACTTCCTTCCCCAGGAACCAAGTAAATCCAGACTAGAATTAAAAGCATGTGGCATAGCGCAGTGATGGCGGACCTTTTAGGCACCAAGTGCCCAAAGTGCGTGCACGCACCCAAACTAAGGTGGCGGACGCCATGTGCCCCCGCGTTCTACGAATGCATGCGCCCTGTGCATGTGCAACAGAGACCCAAAGACCAGCTGGCTGGCGGGAGGTGCATGCGCATGCACGGCAGAGACCCAAAACAGAGCTGGGATGATGGCGCACATGCCCACAGAGAGGGCTCTGTGTGCCGCCTCAGGCAGACGTGGCATAGGTTCACCACCATTAGTATAGTGAGAAGGGTCACTACATTATCTTCTGAAAAAGTATATCCGTGAACATCATGAGCAGTGATTTTGGGCCTTCAATCCCAAAAATAGAAAGATTGTATCAACTCAAGTAGGGATCCTGCGCTTTTGAAAAATTGGCACTTAATGTGTCACAATTTATTAAAACAAATGTATCAGTGTATTGTATCTGAGACTACTATATTAGATTAATTAAATCTCTTTCTTGCCATCATCTATTTTCTACCTGTTCCATTTAATTATCTCTGTGTTTAGCCACGTTTAGTTAAATAACGTAACAGAAATGTGTAATTCATGTGCAATATAGGAAAGTGAATTAAAAAATGAATAAATGATAACTGTGGTTCGAAAAACAAGAGCTTTTCCTCCTAGCCAGAGACAGCTGAAAATTCTGTGTACGTGTTGGAAACTAGTTCACTTTATTTGCCAAAATATCAACAGCTACTTTAATGATTGCCTGAAAGTAGTGCCTCCATACATTGCTATTATTCAGCATACAGGTATTTCTTGAACCACTCAGTGACAATTACAACAGGTCTGAAAAATGAAACTTATCACTGGTTTTCAAACAAACTATTGCAGCATCCCCTTAGTCATGTGATCAAAATTAAGAGACTCAGCAACTAGCATCTATTTATTGATAGCTGCAGAGTTCTGGGAAGATGTGATCACCGTTTGCTATTTTCCCTGCCAGCTTTCAACAAGCAAAGTCAATAGGGGAAGCTGGATTGTCCTAATAACTATATAAATCATTTAACAACTGTAGTGATTTGCTTAACAATTATTGCAAAAAAGATAAAATGGGGCATAACTCACTTAACAATTGCTTTGCTTAACATTAACAATGGAAATTTTGGGCTCAATTGTGGTCATAAGTTGAGGACTACCTATACTACTGTTTCCCCAAAAATAAGGCATGATCTTATTTTCTTTTAACCCCCGAAATAAGCGCTTGGCCTTATTTTCGGGGAGGTCTTATTATTTTTGAGGTGCAGGAGACGGCGAGTGTGGTCACCTCATGGCTGCTGCTCTGTTGCAATATTTTCGGGGAGGGCTTATCTTAGCACATGCACTCAAAAGTCCAATCAGGTTTATTATCTGGGGAGGTCTTATTTTCAGTGAAACAGGGTAGAACTGTGGAAATAACAATGATTAAATTTTAAAAATGCTCTAAAGAATGGGTAAAACTAAAATTAAATGTAAGATAATTTTTGTTTGACTAGATACATCTGAGAAATTATCCCTTTTTAAAAGGTTTTTAAAAAAATATTACAAAGACAAAAATATTTCCATACTGATTGGGAGGGGGGGAAGAAATATTGCACTAAGTATTAATTAAAAGAGTTTTGTTCCTTGATTAGGATTTCTTTTCAGGATGGAAATTCTGATTGTAGACCACATGCAGCAGGATTTCTTCTATGCCCAAGAAATAATACAAACTTCCCTCAATTGAAAATAAGATTTCATGGGGGAGAGGGGGAAGAGTTATTTTGATTTTCTATATCCAGGGTTCTTGTTGTTTTTCTTTGCTAAGGAATACATTGTCACGAGCCAGAAATACGTCCATCAGTGGAATTAAACAGGGTAATTTCCTCTCCCTATCTCAACTCCTATGTTTATTTTAATCAAATTATGAATATCTATTAGCCCTATAAGGCAAATTTGAAGGATATGTTATGTGCTTTGAGGAGAGATGAGGAGGAATACATTTGCTCCAGTGCAGGAGATGTCTGCTCATAACCTAGGCCATGAGTGTCAAACTCGCCACGTCACGTTGCTGTCACATGACATTTTACAATGTTTTTCCCCTTCGCGGAGCTAGGGTGGGCGTGGCCTGCACGTGACGCATCCAGCCCGCAGGCAGCCAGTTTGAGACCCCTGACTTAGGTTCTTGGTCCTGGTTCACACCAGTCTTTTCCAGTTTGCTGCCACTCAGTGTCTTGAATTACTCTATTTCCAGCCACTGTAGTTAGGAGATGGAGATAGTCTTTATTGAACTGACCTGTAAAGATACATAATAATAAAATGAACAACATGTGAGAAGCCCTAACCTAGGAAAGAAAGCATAGACAGGCATACTGTAGAAAAGACAATAAAATGCCTTCTAAAACATCAACAGATGTGCATATAATATTTATTACAGTAGTCAGTATGGACATCTGGACATTAAAAGTACAATCTAAATGCTAAATGGTTTCCCACCTTGTGGCCATCAACTTCCATTAACATATTTCAGGGGTGTCCAAACTTGGGAACTTTAAGACTTGTGGACTTCAACTCCCAGAATTCTGGGAGTTGAAGTCCACAAGTCTTAAAGTTCCCAAGTTTGGACACCCCTGAAATATTTGCTTTCCCATTGTTTAGGGTTCAACTATTTTACTTTTCCTCAAGTGTGGAGCTCTACTGTTCTGAATTGTCCATGACAAATTACTCTAACTTCTATGTGTGCAATTATTGTAGGACATTAATGTTCTTTTAACAGAGTTACTACCTTTCTCTCTCTAAGGAAGCTAATGTTGGGCTTTGAAGAGGCAAGATAGTTTATTAACACTTACGAACTTTGGGGGTGGAAAAGACACCTGAGAATACTGTGGAAAGCCAAGAGCAAGCCAAGGGATTATTGAACAATTCAACTCAAGTTCTCACTTGAGGCACAAATAACTAGGCTTGAATTACCCTACTTGGGACACGTTGTGTGAAGACCTAGTTCTCTGGAAAAAGCTTCATGCTGAGAAAGAGACAGAAGACAACAACCAACAGCAAGATAGATGTACTCAGTTACAAGTGGTAATGAGTGCACTGCTGGAAGATCTGAAAGGCCTGGATCTTGCCTTCTGATCTACCCTCCTTCAATTCAATAGGCACATCGCCAGGAGATAGGAAGGAGGGAGGGAGGGAGGGAGGGAGGGAAGGAAGGAAGGAAGGAAGGAAGGAAGGAAGGAAGGAAGGAAGGAAGGAAGGAAGGAAGGAAGGAAGCTTTGCCCATCCTCCATTGGCTCTTGCTTATCTTTCTATTATTAGCTTTCTTGAATGCTTGTCATCACCTTTAGTCTTTTAAAACCAGGAACCTTTCTCTCACTTTAAAGCTTTATTCCCTCCCTCCCTTAATCTTAAATGGTCAGCTGTTTGAGATCTGGCCCTCAGTATTTGCTTCCATACTAAGTTATTGGATCTCAGTGGCACTGGGCTTTGGCTATTTCTTCTGAATGCCAAATGGAGTTGTAATCAATCTGGTGCCATTCATCATCTGATTATGGGTGGTGACCAATTTGAGATGCATAACTGAGATTTGGGTGGGCCCCTCTCAGAAATATGCTCACATGGGTTTTGGGTTTTCTCTTTGGGGGGCGGGAGATAGGGCATCCTGTAATTCTTACCTATTTTGGCTTTAAAAACAATACCATATTAAATGCCCATGCAGTCAATCAAGATTAGATTGGCACACCTTTTTTTTTAAGGCCGCCGTTGTCTTTGTGCGTACACGCACCCTACTGAAATAAACTCCACCAGGCGATGGGTCTTGACAGAAACCCATCGGGCGCGTTCGAGGATCCCGCGCAGGAGTTCGAGAACCCTGGGAAAGGCTGGGAGGAAGACCCCACTTCTTTCTGTTTCGTTGCGCATTATCGGGAGGGGGGGGGAGATTGAGCGGATCCGGTTCACACAGAATAGGCTCGTGGGGCTTTTCACGGCTCCGAGGCAGCCGATCTCGGGTGAAAGGACAGGGACAGGGCCAACCCACTCAACCTTCCTAGAGGGGAGTTCGGTCTCGCCTCCTTTGGCTTCGGGCTGCAAAAACCGCGGGAGTCACCGAATTGTAATCCGCTGAAAGGCACTGCGGCGTTTCCAGGGGAGGGGAGGAGCTGCCACCCGGCTCTCCTGCCATTCAAAGGCGAAGCGTCGCTCTTGGCTTTAAGCTCCACCTTTCCCTGACGTTTGGGGGCCATCCTGTTGCACTGGCAACGGGTGTTGCTACCGCTTGGATTCTTCAGCGGCCATGGAGTCTTCCTTCCTGCAGGTTGGTTGGAAACTCTGCTCCTCCCTCCCTCCTTCTCTCCCCTTCCTTCCCTCTTTCTTTCTCTCTCCCTCCCTCTCTCCTCTCCACTCCCTCCTTCCTCCTTCTCTCCCTCTTCCTTCCCTCCCTCCCTCCTTCTCTCCCTTTCATCCCTCTCTTCCTCCTCTCTCCTCTCCCCTTCATTCCCTCTTTTTTCTTCCCTCCCTCTTCCCTCCCTCCGCCCTTCCTTCTCTCCTTTCCTTCCTTCCTTCCCTCTTTCTTTCTTTTTTCCTCCCTTTCTCTCTTCCCCCCCTTCTTGCCTTCCCTCTTTCTCTTCCTTTCTTCCTCCCTCCCTTTTCTCTCCCTTTCCTTCCTCCCTCCCTCCTTCCTTCTTTCCCTCTTTCTTCCTTCCTTCCTCCCTATCTCCTTTCCCCTTCTTTCCTTCCTTCCCTCTCTTTATTTCTTTTTCTTCCTCCCTCCCTCCCTCCTTCCTTCCACGGCGCAGCGACCCCCCATTTCCTCGCCGCCGTGCATCGCCCAGCGTCTTCCTTCCTCCTTTCTGGCAATGGCAGCCCCGTTTTCCGACGCTTCTCCTTCCCGGCCTTGATGTTCCTCCTTCCTAGGGAAGGACACCAAGCTCCGGGAAAACAACGCCGGCAGCAGCTGGGCGAGGAAGGTCAGGCTCCCCTTCCCCGCACGGGTTCTGCAAAGCCCTGGCGGTTTTGCATGGAGTAGCGGATCCCTGCTTCCCGCAGGGTTTGGCCTCGGTACCCGTACCGGGCTTTGCTCTTTTTCTCCAGGACCTTTGAAATTGCCCACCCACCCACCCACCGCCCCCTTTCACTTGTCTGCCTTAAAACCCAGAGGCGACACGTTTTCCTCCTGAGGATGGCTATGATTTTTTGTAGGAAGCCGAGTGTATGTGTGAGCCAGTCCCCTCAGCACACGAACACAGGCGTCATTAAACGCTAGCTAGAGCAGGGGTCTGGAAGCTTGGCAACTTTACGACTTGTGGACTTCAACTCCCAGAATTCCTCAGCCAGCGCTGGCTGAGGAATTCTGGGAGTTGAAGTCCACAAGTCGTAAAGTTGCCAAGCTTCCAGCCCCCTGCGCTGAGAACGCCCACTCCTTCCCTCTCGGTTACCTTGGAACTACGACTCCCAGAATTCCTGGCTAAAATCCTGAAAGTTGCCATGCCAGTTGTGTGCGCATCCGAAGAGCACATCAGTGAGGCAAATCTGGGACCCAAAGAAGCAGCAATTGCAATTTGAGGGAGAAGGGGTGTAAATTTGGAAGCATCTGAACCTGAAACAACAGCAACCCACATTGCTTATGCTTGTGTCTGAGCTGTTTTTTTGAAAGCTGATGCTGACTGGGAAAAGGCATCTCTCGAGAGCAGTTCTAAGGTGGAGAATTGTTCGAATGCTTTGCTTTTGCGAAGAATGCCTGTGCAAAACAAACGGTCATGAAGTTTATGTTATATGTGCAAAGCATAAAAGGTCAGCATTTGTAATGCAGATAAGGTCAAGTGCCAGAGAAACAAATGGCAATCGGTCAAGACTGGCTTCCCCCCTTACACCATCCTTTTGTAAGCTGTCCTTCAAACTTCAAGCTGAGATCCCAACTTCCAGGATGGCTGGAGAGATGCAGGTTCAAAGCCCTACTCAAGTTTGGTGGTGACTTTTGGGCTAGTCACTTTTTTCTCAGCCTTTGGAAAATACCAGATGCACTAAATCCGTGATGATGAACTTATGGCACCTGTACCACAGTGGGCACCCGAACTGCCGCCCAGCTCAGCTCCACCGCCTATGCGTGTGCGCCTCCCACTTGCCAGCTGATTTGTGGGTCTCTGCCGCGCCCTCCCCCCTCGACCCATTTTTGGTCCCAGGAGGCTGCAGGGAGGCTTGCCATAACGGAGTGAGAAGGGGGAGTCTCGCGCATGCATGGGGAGTCATGCACATGTGCAGGGGTCATGCACATGTGCGGAGGTCATGGCAGGCAGATGGGGGGACATGGGAGTCATGCACACATGCGCAGGAGGGTGGGGCATATTGCATTATGGGTGTGGGCATGCGAGGATACATTTTGGCACGCGAGGAGAAAGTGATGGTTAGCCATCACTGCACTAAATCAACAAGTCACTCATAGAAATTGTACAGGAATCATGAAATACTTGAATACTTCAGGAGGCCAAAAGACTAGGCACCATGTGGGGAAAGTCTTTCTTTGCTTGAGGATTCTGCAGTTGTATCATCTTGGGCAAATGCATCAGCTTGGGGAAAACGTACCAAAAAGCTGTGCAAAAGAGATTGTTGTCAGATTTTGGAAGTAACTCTCCTAAATCCTTTCTCTCTGTTTTATGAGTGTGATTGATTCCCCTGCTTGCTTGTGGAAATCCAAGTCTTTTCCTTTCCTTTCAGGCTTTAATTAATTATTACTGTCAAGAAGGCTATTTTCGCCATGTTCAGACTATTGCCAATGAAGGCTTGAAGACATTTAGCAATGACCCGGTGTTTCTTTTCTACCAATCTTATGGCATTTTGATGGAAGGTAATTCTTTACTTTATATACTTTCACACTTGCAGTTGTTATTTATTCATCTGATAATGAATACTTGCTAAGAAGTAAATTTCATTGTTTTTCATGGGCCTTACTTTCAGGAAGGGGCACATAGAATTGCAATCTTAAACCATCTTGTTTAAAAGTTTCTATAAGTAAATCTTTTGGTTCTTCAGTCAAATATGCATGCCACTATTTCTGCCTAGTAAATAGTTTAGGGGACTGGGTCCTGGATGCTGCAGAACCTCAGCCCTTGGTAATGCTGGATGGGTAAAGGTAGCGCTTGGATCAGTGGCGTAGCGTGGGGGGTGCAGGGGGGGCCGGCCGCACCGGGCGCATCATCTGGGGGGGCGCCCTGACTTGCCCTGCGCCGCCCTTTGCCGGACTGTGGCCGTCTCTTTCCTCCCGAGGAGGAGCTCGAAGGGCAGCGGGAAAAGGCTCGACTGAAGGGAAGCAGGTGCCGCGGGGGTGGGAGGCGCACCGGGGGCTTCGGGAAGGCGCCGGCTTCCCGGGGCGCTCCAGGCGGAGCCGAAGGAGAGCGGCGCTGCGCTGCGCTCCGTCTGCCCGCCACTGCAACGCCACCGCGTCCTCCCGCTCCGCCTGGAGCGCCCCGGGAAGCCAGCGCCTTCCCGAAGCCCCCGGTGCGCCTCCCACCCCCGCGGCACCTGCTTCCCTTCAGTCGAGCCTTTTCCCGCTGCCCTTCGAGCTCCTCCTCGGGAGGAAGGCAGGAGGCCAGCATGGAGAGCCTCACTTGACTGATGCCGACCCAGGGGCAGCTGCAGTCGGGCCGCCCTCGCTTTAGGGGACGCAAATTACTTGCCTTGCCCCGGGTGCTGACAACCCACGCTACGCCACTGGCTTGGATAGAAAAATTTGGGAACACTAATGATATCAGAAAAGAATCTCAGAAAAATCCAGCTAGCTGTAATTTTTTGTGGATGTTTAGTTTTTGCAGCTCAAATCAGGTAGCCTAGTTGGAATTTAACATCTGAAGCCCCATGTGATCCATCTCTGCAATTTCTGTTGAAAAGGAAAAGAATTATTGATTTGTTGCCCTTGTAATTCGTTTGCTCAAATAAATTCTTTTAGGTTCATTTGGGCAATGCATGACTTTTAGTCAACCAAGAGGCTTATCTTAGGTGTTTGAAAGGTTGAATGTGAGGGTTTTGTTTTAATCCCAAAAACCAGCATTTGGTCCAATTAATTAGAGTGTGTGTGTTTGTGTAAAAATAACATAGTGTTTCATAAATTCATGAATGGATGCCAATTGCAAATGCAGTATTACATAATGTTAATGCAATTCAAGAAATTATCAGAAGTTATTTATAGGATGAGAAAAATAGGTAATCAGATTTTCCCCCCCTGCAATCTCCTCATCACAGAATTGTCTTGTATACTGTATATGGAAAGCACTGCACATTTTTCTGTGACATATGAGGAATACAGGTAACCCTCATTTAACAGCCACAGTTGGGACTGAAATTTTGGTCATAGGTTGTTGTCATTAAGTGGGTCACTGTGTGACTTGACTTAATTTTATGACCCTTTCTCCAAGGTTGGCGGAGACAGTGGTCATGCATGGGTTAACTCAGTCAGTAACCAATAGAACTGAGTCTACCAAAGTGATGTCATCGCCTCTGAGGAACATGCTCCCGGTTTTTTAGACTCAGTTCGATCGGAACTGGCTGTGCTAATTGCTCTCTCCTCAACTTGATTTATTAATTAACTATTCTAAATTTAAAATTCTGCTGGATATCCAGAATCAATGGGCGTCGCCAGGTACAGGTCCCCTCCCCAATACCTTGGACAAGCTCCTGTATAATGTCGGACCTGACCTCGCCAAGGCTCTGGAGGTGCTTTCTATTGACTTACCTATAATTGGTCTTTCCTCTCCTAATGCAGCCTCAGCAGCTCCTGAGGAGGCTCTTCGCCCTGAAGACAAAAGGATAGAACAAACTCTGGTCAAGGGTCACCAGGCCTCGGCTTGGGCCATTAGAGCGGGTTCCTCTGCCTCCTTCTTTAGTCACTCTGCTCTATTATGGCTGAGACAACTTCAAGCTCGGCTTCCAGCCCGAGATTCTAGGGCTCACAGGGACATTAACAAATTGAAGGTGGCCCTAGAATACATTGTAGATTTATTTTATTTATTTATTTATTATTCGTATTTATAGACCGCCCCCTCTCCCGAAAGGGACTTGGGGCGGTGTACAGTCACTAAAATGCGTTATAAAATACATACATAAAACAGTTAATAATTAAATACGTAGGTGGAGGAGGTTGCAAGACTGTATATAGAATAATAAATATAGTACATTAAAAACTCTAATAACCCAGGAGTTAAAATATTACCCAAAATTACCCATTAAAATATATCCACCGGGAGGTAAAAACTAAGAATGTGCCAGGCCAGCTAATCGAAACAGGTGAGTCTTTAATTTTTGACGGAAGGAACGGAAGTCAGTGGTAGTTCTAATGTCGGGGGGGAGGTCATTCCAGAGGGTTGGGCCCATCACAGAGAAGGTCCTACCCCTAGGCGTCGCCCGCTGGCACTGCCTGGTGGACGGCACCAGTAGTAGTCCCTCCCTGTGAGAGCGGATTGGTCGTAGGGATGTGTGCGGGAGGCTACGATCAGATGCCCGTTTTGCGTCCAAAGCCATTGGATCCCCCATCTCCACCCGCCGTCTCCTTTTACTGAAGCAGTGGCAGGCGAAGGCCCAGGCCAAGTGGAGGCTAGCCTCCTCTCCCTATTCCTCCTCCCTTCTCTTGGTCCCCCATTAGAGCCTCTGCTGGTAGACTCCAAAGATAAGCGGAAGGTTCTACAACCAGCCACTAAGAAGCAGGAAGGTCGGAGCCACTCCTTTTATCGCAGGCAGCCTTTTTGTGGCCAGGTCTGCAACGTCAGGTCCCTCCCTGACAGGGCCCTTTCTTTTCCAACAGATCAGGCAGAAACAACCAGAGATTCTAGCCCAGAAAGTCCTTCAGGGACAATTCCAACTGCTCCTATAAGAGGCAGAAGTGACTGTCTGGAGGATCTCCCGATAGGGGAACGTCTGGCGACCTTCGCGGATCGTTGGGACGACATCACCAACGACGCGTGTGTCAGGTCCACGATCAGATTCGGCCTTCTCTTGGATTTGCGCTCCAGCCCTCCAAACCACTTTGTCACGTGTCCGATTTCCAGGGATCCTCAAAGAAGGCTCCTAATAGAGCAGGCCGTTGATCATCTGCTCCATATTTGGGCCATTCAACCTGTCCTCCAGGCCAGGTGGGACGGGTTTTTTATTCTCGTCTCTTTATCGTGCCAAAGTCTTTGGGGGACTGGAGAGCTATCCTCGATCTCAAATTTCTAAATTGATTCATCAGATACAGGAGATTCAAAATGCACTCTCTCCTGTCAATTCTAGAGAGTGTGCGCAGACACGATCTCCTCACATCAGTGGACCTCACGGAGGCTTACCTCCACATGCCCATTCACAGGCGACACAGATGGTTCCTCCGCTTTGTCTAAGCGGGCCGTCACTTTCAGTATCGGGCCCTTCCCTTCGGGCTGTCGTCAGCCCCAAGGGTTTTCACGAAACTCCTGTCAGTTGTAGCAGCCCACTTGTGTGCCAGACCCATTGAATCTTTTGCTACCTGGACGGCATTCTCTTGTTGTCCAGGTCGTGCACCCAGGCCCTCCGGGATCCCAAGGACACTCTGCGAGTGCTTCAGGAGGTGGGATTCTCCATCAATTGGGAGAAGAGCCACTTTGTTCCCACCTCTCGCCTAGTGCACTGGGGAGCCCTCATCGATTTGTCTCAGGGGAAGGTCTTCCTGTCTCAGGAACGCCAGAGCAGTCTCAGGGATTTAGCCAACAAGGTGTGGAGGAGACAGCGGGTTCCTCTTCTCCAGCTGTCTAAACTGCTGGGGAAGGTGGTCTCTTGCTTCTCTATCGTCCCTTGGGCATGGCTTCACAGCCACTGCCTTCAGTAGTTTCTTCTGCCATTCCAGAAAACCAACAGCAGCTGCTCCCTAGTGAAGGTCAGCTTGACTCCAGAGGTTCTGCAATCTCTGGAGTGGTGGATTTCCCCGGCCATTGCTCAGGGTTCCCTCTTCAGGGAACCTCCATGTCTCATAGTTACGACGGACGCGAGCTTGATGGGTTGAGGGGCTCACCTGGAGAATCAAGTAGCTCAGGGTCTCTGGTCTGATTCCGACCTATCCCACAGTATGAATTGGCTAGAATTGAGGGCCATCCATCTAGCCCTCCTTCACTTCCAATCCTCTCTTTGCAACACACATGTGCTAATTCGGACAGACAACATGACAGCCAAAAGGTGCACGTCAACCACCAAGGGGGGACGAGAGCGGTATCTCTCATGGAGTCTGCCTTTCACCTAGGAATCTGGGCGGAAGCCAACCTTCTCTCTCTCCACGCCGAACACATCTCAGGTTCCAATAACGCTAGGGAAGACTGGTTGACCTGCACAACGATTGACCCAGCAGAGTGGAGCCTGAATCGTTGCATCTTCCACCAGCTGTCGTCCAGATGGTCCAACTATAGATCTCTTCACAACGGCATCCAACAAACAACTGCCCAGGTACATGTCTCGCTGCACGACACCAAGCGCAGAAGGGATGGACGCTCTACGGTGCAGGTGGCCTCGCGGTCTCTTGTACGCCTTCCCTCTCTTCTCCCTAATACAGAAAGTGCTTCGGAAAATGATAGAGGAGGCCGAGCTCGTTCTAATCGCACCCCATTGGCCACACCGGACCTGGTCAATCTCTCAGTAGAGCCTCAGTGGCATCTCCCAATGATACCGTCGCTTCTTCATCAGGGATCCATTCACCATCCCGACCTGCGCTGGCTCGGCCTAACCACTTGGCGGCTGAGCGGGAGGTCTTGAGGGCGGCTAACCTTTCTGAGACTGTTATTCAGACTATACAGGCTTCCCGCCACCCAGCCACTAATCGAATCTACGAATCCACGTGGCAGACCTTCCTTACTTGGTGCCTTTCTCGAGGTGAGGACCTCCTAAAGGCTTCGGTCCCCCAACTCTTGGAGTTCTTACAACAGGAGCTTGATAAGGGTCTCTCCCCAAACATCTTACGGCGGCAGGTGTCGGCTCTTTCCTCGGTTCTCTCACTTCACCGAGACGAACCCCTCTCCTTGCATCCTCACATCCGCAGTTTCATTAAGGGAGCTTCTAATCTCTGCCCTCCTGTCATTCACCGTTTCCCCTTGTGGGATTTGACCAAAGTCCTTGACTTTCTCACTGACCCACCCTTCGAACCTCTCAGGTCAGCCTCGTTGCATCATCTCACACTTAAAACATCCTTTCTGGTGGCCATCACTTCTGCACAGAGGGTCTCAGAACTGGCTGCTCTTTCCATCCGTGCTGATTTGTGTGTGTTCCACCCAGACCGGGTGGTCCTTCGCATCGACCCCACCTTTGTCCCAAAGGTCAATTCGGCATTTCATAGATCTCTGGACCTCACTCTTCCAAATTTCTGCCCTGCTCCTTCTCACAGTCTGGAGCACAAATGGCACACGTTAGATGTAAGGCGTGCTCTTAAGATCTACATAGCCAAGACAGCAACCTTTAGACGCACGGAAGCTCTCTTCGTCTCTTTCCACACTACCAACAAGGGGCTGGAAGCTTCTCCATCTATGATTGGCCATTGGATCAGGTCGGCAATCTCAAGGGCTTACCTCTCACATCACCTCACGCCTCCATCCAATATTACGGCTCATTCCACACGCAGCGCGGCTTCGTCAGCGGCGTGGACGCGACAAGCCTCAGTGGAAGAAATCTGCAAGGCGGCTACCTGGTCTACTCCTACCTCATTTATCCTCCATTATAAGGTGGATAGGTAAGCTTCGGCGGATGCGGCCTTCGGAAGACGAGTCCTTCAGCAAGTTCTTCCTTTTTCAAGCTCCTAGTCCAGTCTTATTCCCTCCCGGGGACACGCCAGCTTTGGTATGTCCCATGCATGACCACTGTCTCCATCAACCTTGGAGAATGGGGCATTGGTTCTTACCTGATATGCCCCTTCTCTGGGCAGGTGGAGACAGCGGTCATCCCCACCCTTTCTGGGTCCTGGCCTAGTTCGCAAAGGGAGGTCTGGAAGCACTATTGTAACGTTGCAGGATGGAGAGCAATTGTTTGCCGCCCAGCAGTCTACTTATCTCCTTCGTCAAGAAAAGCGGGAGCATGCTCCTCAGAGGCAACGACATCACTTTGGTAGACTCAGTTCTATTAGTTACTGACTGAGTTAACCCTAGCATGACCGCTGTCTCCACCTGCCCAGAGAAGGGGTGTATCAGGTAAGAACCAACTCCCCATTTTATTTCATAATGTGAGTCACTACAGTCAGGAAGTGAATCACATGATCATTAAGTGAATCCATTCTCCTGAATGAGTGCTTTAGAAATTACTATGTCGCAAATATGAGCCAGTTGCCAAGCCCCAAAAATGTGATTGCGTGTCTGCAGGTTCTATATGTGACTTTAAGGATGGGTTGTAAGTAACTCTTTTTGAGCTTGCCGTAACTTTGAACAGTCATTAAGCATCCAGTCGTTAAGCTGTATTGTCTTTTTGTATCTCCTGTTTTTTGCATTTTCGATGTTAAGTGATCATTTTTGTCAATACATAAATTGTTTACATAACCAATAATGAAAGCTTTAGAAGTACACACATGATAACATGTTCATGCATGTTCATTACAGCATTACATCGAAGAAGGCATAGTGGGGAAGCCAAAGTGCTGCTGCACAAACGAATGCAACTTACCCCCTGACTGATTTTGTTCCCCTAGGGCACATCCAAGAAGCTCTTCTCAGCCTTGAATCCATTAAAAGCAAGCCAGAAGTATGCCTGTGCACAATGATGGCAATGATCTATGCTCATAAAAAAAGATCAAATCCAGGTAGTCTCTCACTTATTTGTCCTCAGGAAATTTTTATACTTGCACATGGTGAATTGCAATAATGCTATTTCTCCATTTTAATATGAAGGTACATGCGGGACTCTGCTACAAAAGAGATGTTCACACCTCACCATCCCGATGGGATTGTTGCGACCACCAACCATCTATTCTTCTAACAAGGCTCTCCTTCCCTGACCTCTCTCCCATGCCATTATTATTTTATCTTTTTCACAAAGTTCCTTGAGTGCTGATTAGTTGCATCACCACTTTCTCCATTCTTTTATAGCATAGCCCTTAGACTTATATACCGTTTCACAGGGCTTTACAGCCCTTTTGAAGCGGTTTACAGAGTCAGCCTTTTGCCCCCAACAAGCTGGGTCCTCATTTTACCCACCTCAGAAGGATGGAAGGATGAGTCAACCTTGAGCCTGGTAGGTTTCGATCTGCAAAATTGCAGGCAGCCAGCAGTCAGCATAAGTAGCCTGCAGTACTGCATTCTAACCACTGCGCCACCGTGACTCTTAATGGTGTCTTTATTATAATAATGATGAAAATAATGATGTCATTATTTTCCTTAATGATCTCTTCCGAACATTATTTTCAAAACCAACCCATAGCAAATGTCTTTACAACATTGCATCTAGCAACTTGGTTTATCTGGCAACTGACTTTCCAGATGCCTTTGCAAACTTGAAGAAAAAATGATCGTTTCTTTAATGAAGTCCAAATTTGCACAGTATATGAGCAAGGCTTATATTTCAAGCATGAGTTTATATGAAATCAGCTTTCTATAATCGGCTAACTAGAAATTAGCTGTCTGTAAAATTATCAATTATTAGTAGGAACAAGGTTTCAAATCCTCCTGGAAGATGACTTCATTTTAGTTGGTCTTAACATGGATGTTTTGGATAGTGATGAATAATCCATCTCATAATTTCCAATTTATAAACTACTGGTTGGCCAGTTTTATGGTTTATTTAATTAAATTAGCTACCTGATTTGGATTCAGACGGTGCCCTTTATGTTTTATCACTCATAATTTCCAGGAAATAGATATCCATTGATTCAAAGCATGGAAGTTGTAGATGTCTGCAGTACACTAGATAGGTAAAGGCTCAAATTTAATTTCTGCTACGCTTTTCCAAATCCCCTTGTGACAGTGGCAGGTCAAAAGTCTGCAGAGACCCTGTTCCCTCCCTGTCCTCTGAATTACTAAATGCAGTGTGACAGCCAAACCTGGAAGTATAAACTTGATTAATAAATCTAATATCATAGTTACATAAAATTGTATTTTTACGCCTTTATCGGATGTCTTGGTGACTACTGTGTTCAGTACTAGATGATGCCATTCAAGAATATGGCAAATGGAAAAGGTCTAAAGAAGAACAAGAAAGATGAAGTGGGTTCTGGAGACTATGATTCTTGGGGGGAAATATGAAAAAAAAAATGAAAACCCATATGCAAAAATGGCTAAAATACGTTTCTCAGTCATTCAACAGTAGAACAGATTATGATTAAAAAAAAATGGTGGGCTTTTCAGAGGGTAGATGTTTGGGTGTTAGGCCTCTTAGGACACAGACTGGTGGATTTCCTACATTGGCTGAGCCAGGCATGAAATCCTCTTACTTTTACTATCGGTTCAGAACCGGGAGTGCACGTACACACACGTGCTTGCTTTGCTTGCATGTGGCACTTCTGCATCCATGATGATGTCTGGACTGGTGGGCGGAGCCTCCCACCACCGCCACTACCGGTTCGCCTGAACCGGGGGGAACCGGCAGAATGCCTCCTCTGGGCGGGGCTAGATACCATTTGCTGTTCTTCTGCTCTATGACTTTACAATACATTTACTTTGTTGTTTTTAATAGGGTTTGGTTGCTGTTATGTAATATCTCGCAATACGTCTTTAATCTGCCAAAATCATCGTTCAATGATGGTCCTTCAAACTACATGATTATTACTTTCTTCTCCCTTGTTTTTAGATCGGGAAGTTATCATGGATCTTGATGCCAAGTTGAAGGAGCATCGTAAGACAGCTGGACAGGAAGCTTTATATTTTGCAGGACTGTTCTTGTGGCATATCGGCCGCTATGAGAAAGCCCGCGAATACATCGACAGAATGATCAAGATCTCAAATGGCAGTAAAGAGGTAACCCATGCCTTATAGTTGAGTGTTGTACTTGCTATAAACAAGGTTTGATCACTCCCAGGTTTGCCTCACGATGCCCTCGATCATCTTTCATATCAGAGTGGATTATCACTAACTTCCTTAACACATGAGAAGTACAAAACATTACAAGAAAACCGATAATATTGATACTGTTACAAAATAGCCTGATAGTTTCCCTTTAGTTTAATGTTTGGGAGACCTGCTTCCTTAAGTGGAATGTACTATTGACCAATGATACACAATATGTTCACATTCTGCTACTACTTATTTCATACTTAGTTTATAAGTGCTGTTCCCTGCAGATATAGTAGCATATATATGGGGGGGTAACTATTGGTAGTTTTGTCTTCTATTCACACAACTTGGAACACCCTATGTATTTGCTGATTTTCCCAAGTTGCTTTGTTGCTTTCCATTTTTTAGGAGCCTCAAAACACTCAGTAGTAGATCTTGGATCACTTGGGGGTTAGAAAGGGTTATTTTTTTAAAAAAAACATCCAGCCATTTTAAATGGAAGAATCCTGAAATCCTAGATGCTTTCTTTGCCAACTAGTTTTCTTTGTTATTAACCTGTTATGCTAATATTCCATATGCTTTTGAAAAGATGCCAAGCTTCTTGGCAGGACTATGACTTGGACTGCAAGGGTGAAATTCAAGGATTTAGCTGTTTGATAAGCTATTTTATTACAGATATTAGGAAGGCCAAATAAGGAAAGCCTTATATTTATTTATATCCATCCTGAGGTTCAAACCTTACATCTCTTCTTCCTGCCTGAGTGTCTGGATGGGCTAAAGGTGGATTGCTTCTTAGTGGAAGGAGCGGTTAACATCTATGGATTGTCATTGTAATATCTCTGTGGTCTCATGATTTTGGTCCTTCTAGCTTTCACAGTAGCTTTTAGAGCAGTTCATCAGTGTGCCAGAGTTGTCTTTCTGCCTATCTGAAGCAGGCCTCTTAATGGGGATGGATAAATAGGAAACATCATAACACTTTAAGCATTATATCCATCCCATCCCTTGAGCCATGGTGGTGCAGTAGTTGGAATGCAGAATTGCAGGCAAACTCACTGCCTACAGCCAGGAGTTCGATCCCAACTGGCTCAAGGTTGACTCAGCCTTTCATCTTTCCAAGGTTGGTAAAATGAAGACCCAGATTGTTGGGGGAAATATGCTGATTCTGTAAACAGCGATGGCGGTTGAAGCACTGTGAAGTGGTATATAAGTTTAAGTGTTATGGCTATAACGGCACATATAGGAACACCACGGAACATATATCAGTCTTTTGCATTGCATAAATTACTGTATTTATGTTAAGTAGAACTTTATTTGATTTTTTAAAAAATGTATCCAGTAACAGCAGCATAGTGTTGCATCATTTAATGTTTTGCTTTGTTCTTCCAGGGGTGGATTCTAAAAGGATGGCTTGATGTGACTAGTGGGAAAGAAGCAAGCATCAAAAAAGCCGGAAAATGTTTTGATGAAGGGCTCCAAAATGGGAATGATATTTTTGGCCTGATGGGTAAAGTAAGTGTATAAAAAGCTTTTAAATGCATCTAAGTAGTAACAAACATTGCGGCTGATGCAGACTGATCTTGCCCAGATTAATGCAGGATGAAGGAGCAGTTCAAAGCAACCTTCTTTTGCATTCAGAATGCTATTTATTCTCTCTCCTCTTAATTTCTTATTTTGTGTGATTTGAATAGAGGGTCCTAAGAATCTGATTAATAAAATTTTATTTGTTAGCCGCACCCTCTCCCGAAGGACTCGGGGCAGCGTACAATAAAAACATATAAAATACAAATATGGACAATACATACACAAAATAGACATATGCGTGGAGGAGGTAGACAGATGGATGGAAACAATTAAAATCACAGTTTAAAATCCCCTAAATAAAATCACAAAATTAAAAAACCCGTCAGGAGCGATATCATCAAACTATGGTTGAGCCAGGCCAGCTACTTGGAATAGGTGGGTCTTGAGCTTTACACGGAAGGCGCGGAGGTCAGAGGTAATCCTAATATCCGGGGGGAGGTCATTCCACAGGGCTGGGCCCGCCACAGAGAAGGCTCTGCTCCTAGGCGCCGCCCCCCGGCACTGTCTGGTGGACAGCACCTGGAGAAGTCCCTCTCTGTGTGAGCGAATTGGTCGCAGGGATGTATGGGGCAGAATACGATCCCGCAGGTATCTAGGTCCTGAGCCATGGAGCGCTTTAAAGATCGTTATCAAGACCTTGAAACGCACCCGATAGACCACAGAAAGGCAGTGCAGCTCGCGCAGGAAAGGTGTCACATGGGAGTACCTTGTACTCCCCATAATTACCCGCGCGGCCGCATTCTGGACCAACTGCAGTCTCCGAGTGCATTTCAAGGGAAGCCCCATGTAGAGAGCGTTACAGTAGTCCAGGCGAGCCGTCACCAGTGCATGAATGACTGTGCGCAAGTCGTCCCGGTCCAGTAGGGGGCGCAATTGGCGCACCAGGCGAACCTGGTGGAACGCCCCCCCTTGCCACGGCTGTCACATGGTCATCCATGGACAGCCGGGCATCCAGGAGGACGCCAAAATTGCGCGCCCGCTCCACGGGGGCAAGTTGTACGCCCCCGATGGCCAGGGATGGGATTAGCTGGTTGAACCGGGGGGGCGGAACCCACAGCCACTCCGTCTTGGAGGGGTTGAGCTTGAGTCGGTTGTCATCCATCCAGACCCGTACGGCTTCCACACACCGGGACATCACTTCGACGGCCTCGTTGGGGTGGTTCGGGGTGGAAATGTACAGCTGAGTATCATCAGCGTACAGATGGTATCCCACCCCGAACCCACGGATGATCTCACCCAGCGGCTTCATGTATGTGTTGAACAGGAGTGGCGAGAGGACCGACCCCTGTGGCACCCCACAAGTAAGGGGGGTTAGGGTCGACCTCTGCTCCCCTGCCAACACACGTTGCGTCCGGCCGGAAAGGTAGGAGCCGAACCACCGCAAAACAGTGCCCCGGACCCCCAACCCCTCCAGCCGGTGCAACAGGATACCATGGTCGATGGTATCAAAAGCCGCTGAGAGGTCTAATAGGACCAGGATAGAGGAACAACCCCTATCTCTGGCCCTCCAGAGATCATCCACCAACGCGACCAAGGCCGTCTCCGTGCTGTGCCCGGGGCGAAAGCCGGACTGGCGCGGGTCTAGATAATCATTTTCCTCCAGATGTCGTGGAAACTGATAAGCCACCACACTCTCTACAACCTTCGCCAAAAAGGGAAGGTTGGAGACAGGACGATAATTGGCCAGCTCCGTAGGGTCCAGGGAAGGCTTCTTGAGCAAGGGCCTCACCACCGCCTCTTTCAAGGCGGCCGGAAGAGACCCCTCACTCAACGAAGCGTTCACTAGGCCCAGGAGCCAGTCACGTGTAACCTCCCAGGATGCCAGTACAAGCCAGGAGGGGCACGGGTCCAGTAAACATGTGGTAGGTCGCAGTCGTCCACGCATTCTGTCCAAATCCTCGATGGCAACCAAGTCAAACTCCTCCCAGATTGATTTCTCAAGACTCGCCACGGACGTCTCCACTGGGCCACTGAAAGGGACCCAATCCTTCCGGATTTGAGCGATTTTATCCTGCAGGTATTTCCCAAATTCCTCTGCCCTACCCTGTAAAGGGGCCTCCCGCGGCCTCCGAAACAGGAGGGAGCGGGATACCCGAAACAGGGCGGCAGGGCGGTTTTCTGCGGATGCAATGAGAGTGGCACAATATTGACGTTTGGCCGCTCTCAGTGCCACAAGGTACGTCCTTAAATGGGCTCGTACCTGTGTTCGGTCAAATTCGGAACGGGAGGATCTCCAACGACTCTCTAGGCATCTCTTGCGGCGCTTCATCACCCTTAGCTCCTCGGTAAACCAAGGGGCCATGGTGGATCGTTGCCGCTGGAGAGGCCGCAAAGGCGCCACCCGGTTCAAGGCCCCGGTAGTCGCATTGTTCCACGCGACCACCAGGTCCTCTACCCGAGGGCGGGTCAGGGCTACAGAAAGTGGCCCAAGCTCCATCTGGAACCTCTCTGGTTCCATTAGGCGCCTGGGGCGGAACCATCTAGTGTTTTCCGGTTCCGCCTCCCCGCAGTGGGGGGTAGCACCAGGGAAGTCAAGTCGGAGGATTGAAGTCAATATTCTTTGATTCACGGGATCAAGTCTTTTAGCATCATATCATCAATTATTTGTATTGGCTCTGACATATGCTTTTCTTTTATGAAAAACAAAAAGATGCACTTGGAGTCAATTCTACACTTAAGAATGGAAGCAATTGAAGAGCAATGTACATAAAGTCTGGGAATCAAATAGATGCTATAAAGCAGCGATGGCGAACCTTTTATGGCTCGTGTGCCATAAGTGGGGGGAGCGCAGGGGGGTCGTATGCAGGCATGCCGCACCCATAATGCAATGCACAGCCCCCCAGTGCGCAGGCACACCCCCCCCCCATTTTTGCATGCTTTTTTCA
Source organism: Natrix helvetica (assembly GCF_964273705.1). Classification (NCBI taxonomy): domain Eukaryota; kingdom Metazoa; phylum Chordata; class Lepidosauria; order Squamata; family Natricidae; genus Natrix; species Natrix helvetica. The sequence goes on along the minus strand of NC_138548.1, from coordinate 160,505,587 downwards.
CCCTCCCCAGGCTCCAGAGGCTTTATAGGAGCATGGGGTGGGCGAAAACAGCCTCCCCCGCTGCCCCGGAAGCCCTTCGGAGGCTTCAGGGACCTTCAGGAGGCTTCCGTGAAGCCTCCAGAGCAGTCAAAATGACCTTCCGAGCAAACCGGAAGTCACTTCCGGTTTGCTCGGAGGGTCGTTTCAAGTGCTCCGAAGGCTTCAGGGACCGTCAAGAGGCTTCCCTGAAGCCTCCAGAGCAGTCAAAACTGTTAAGTAATTAAGCTCCCCGTTGGGAGAGCGAGTATGCAGAGAAGTGTAATGAGAGTGATATGGAAGAACACGCAGAAGCCAGCATACAGAGACATTGAATAGTATAAAAATATAGTAGTTTACTATGTAGAAATATAGAAGTATTCAGAGTTCAGTTTACAGTCCAAGTAATACACGGTTCAGTCAGTCAGTTATCAATATTCTCAGTTTAACCCACAAAGTAGTTAACAGTAGCAATACTCAGTAACTCATGGTACAGTATCCGATCAGCGTCTAACAAACAGAGAGAGATCTAACAACCATTCTGGCTCCCTCTTATGGCTGCTTGAGGTAACAAGCCAATTACATTTCTCTAACATTTAAAGTAATAGTAAAGTAATCATAGTTTGCTCCGCTCCTTCCGTCAGAAACTTAAAACCCACCTTTTCCAGCTAGCCGGCTTGGCCTAATTCCACCCATCCCACCTCAGTCCTATTTCTAAATTTTAAGATTGGTTTTAAGGTCTGTTTTTTTAATTTTTATAAATTGTACAGGGGTTGTTTAATCTGATTTTTATTTATGTGTATGATTGTTTGTATGTTTTAAATTTACTCCTGTACACTGCCCCAAGTCCCTCCGGGGAGAGGGGGCAGTCTAGAAATTTAATAAATTATTATTAAATTATTATAGCTTATATACATTGCCAAGCCAAGCCTAGGGTTACATCCCTAACAAAAACGACCCTCCGAGCAAACAGGAAGTCCGTTCCCGAACTTCTGGTTTGCCCGTAGCGCCGTTTTTTTGCACTCCAGAGGCTTCAGGGAAGCTCATGAAGCCTCTGAAGAGCCTCCGGGGTGGGGGGAGGCTCTTTTTGCCCTCCCCAGGCTCCTATAAAGCCTCTGGAGCCTGGGGAGGGCAAAAAATGGCTTTAAAAAAGGGTGAACTCAGCTGGCAAGCGTGCACATGCGTGCTGGCCAGCTGTCAGGGCAGCGCATCGCATGCCCTGACAAATGGCTACCCGTGCCACCTGTGGCACGTGTGCCATAGGTTCGCCATCACTGCTATAAAGGGTTTTACCATTTGTAACTAGAAAAGAAATAGTTCTTTTTGTTTCTTCTTAAAAAGAAGCTTCATAGGTCTTTTTAAAAATAGTATGTTTCCCCAAATGTATTCTGTTTTGAAAATCATACTACAAATTGCACTTTGATTCAGTAGGTTTATAATCACTTTGCTGTGTTTTTTAAAATTCCACTTAGAAACTTGCATTTTACATATATTTACTGCTTTGAATGGTTTTGCTTTCCAAGTTATTATAATCCTGGTTATACACTCATTGGTTCAGGCACTGTATACTAAGCATTGAATGACCGGCAATGGGCTAGATTCACACAACACTCTAAATGGAGACCAAAAAACCATGTTGTACATAATAGCATATTGTAGGAATATTGCTATTTTGTCACAAAGCTTTATTTTATACAACAGTATTAAAATCGGTGGGATTCAAAAAAATTTACTACTGGTTCTGTGGGTGTGGCTTGGTGGGTGTGGTGTGGCTTGGTGGGCATGGCCTGGTGGGTGTGGCAGGGGAAGGATACTGTAAAATCCCCATTCCCTCCCGATCAGCTGGGACTCGGGAGGCAGAGAATAGATGCGGGCAGGGCCAGTCAGAGGTGGTATTTTCCGGTTCTCCAAACTACTCAAAATTTCCACTACCGTCTCTCTAGAACTGGACAGAACCTGCTGAATACCACCTCTGATTAAAACTGATGACCTTCAGCGGAAGATATCCTACTCCAGCTCCTTTCATGTCACCATCAAGGAGCTGGAGCAAGTGACAGGAGCTCACCTCACCACACAGCACCATTTGGGTTTCAAACATGGACTTGCTAACCCCAACCCAGTGTCCTCACCACGCGAGCGATCACGCTCTGTAGTCATTAAGCAAACCAATGGTTCACCATAGGTCAGCTTTGCTGAAAACCAGAAGTAAAAACTGGTTTTCAGCAAAACTGTCATAAAATGCAAACACATGGCCATGGGATATGGCAAAGAGCTGTAAATGCAGTTGCTGATTGCCTGACATGCAGTCACATGACAATCAGAGGAGTGGCCCATTATAATTTTGGAACCAGGTAAAAAATACCGCCAGGGAGGTCTGACATAACTTCAAATAGTCACTAAGCAGCCAGTTGTAAACCAAGGACTACCTAATATGCTTTCCAAAATCTTTATATTGGGGAAAACGGGTTCTAGATAAGCAGTCACAACAGGCTGCTTTTCCACCAGTCTCAGAAAAACTTTTTGTTTAAATTGGAAAGCCCTTAAAAAAAAAAGCAAGACAAAAGTGATCAGGTGATCATTTCATTGTTCACTAGGCCCAATATTTTGAAGTGCGCCAGAATTATTCAGGAGCTTTGGAAACTGTGAATCAAATAATTGCGAATTTTCCACGCTTCCTTCCGGCATTTGTAAAAAAGATGAAACTACATCTGGCTTTGCAGGATTGGGAGCAGTCAGTTGAGACAGCCCAGAGGTGAGTCGACTTAGTTATTCTTGTCTAGATCCATTAAAAATGCTGTATCGTCTCAGCTGCAGTGCTTTTGCAGAAGGCAAAATGATCAAAGGTGATTTCTTCCCTGGTGACTTAGATCATCTTGTAGAGTCGTCCAACCTTGTAGTGCCAAAACGACGGTAAGGGAGATAAATTTTACATCTCATTAACAATGGCTGAGTGATGCTGTGACAGCAGCCTAAGATACTAGTGGGAAAAGCTCTTAACAAAAAAAGAATAATACCATTTTTCACTTATTCATTTCCCAATCTTGATCTAGCTAGTCAGTAGCTATGAAACTCTGGGAAACTCATTTTTTCCAGTCATTGCTTCAGTATTATCAGGTTGTACATGATTGATGGTGGGTAACCAAATATGTGAAGGCTGATAACATTTTCTATCCTGGCACGCACACGCGCTCACACAAACACTCAGTGGAGATAAATGGCACCTACATCAGCTGTTCCCACTGGGGTTTTTTTTTTGTTTGAAATTTTATATAACGAGGGTAGAGAATGATATGAGAACTAAACAAGGATGGGCAATTTACTGCTCTAGTAAAGTAATGTAGCTTTGTGTGCCCAACCTTGTGCAGGGACCATGCAAATCTTTTTTGTATTGTTCCAATTTTAATAAATGTGCTGCCAAAGTGAACAGGGTAAGCCTTGTTTCCGTTTCTCTTAAGTTGTCTTGAAAGCTGGAGATGAGGGGGACATAAAGATGTCAGACAACGCAATACATTTTCAAGAGGGTGCCCTAAGCACATAGAACTCCCAATTAATCTGACGTTTGTCCACAGAACCAATTAATCGTCATTAGTGTCCCAGAGACTAACTCCCCTAAAGTTTGCCCTAAAATAGAAGCAGGAAAGGCCTCCAAATGGAGCTCAGCTATTAGCCAGTGAACCTGACTGAGGCCATCTTGGAGGCTTCCGGGGGGGGGGGGGGAGGATAGTTAGATGGGGTTATGTAGCAAAAACAATAAAGTTTTCCTGTGGGAACCAAGGACATTCTCACAGGTGGCTGACCAGAGGAGGAGTGAAGGAACCAAGCAACTGGGCAGCAATTAGATTGGACAGCATGACCAGTGACTTGGGGAAAGGGAAAACGTTTACTTTTTAATTAGGTGGAAGTCGGCTTTCACCAGTTGTGCCAATACGATGTATCCAATAAATTGTTCTTGCCTGTCTATGTGTGCATTATTTGAACGTTGACATAGCCATTCTGTTTGTAGCTTCTATGTCTTGTAGTTCAGCAGTTTTCCTTGAAAACACCTAAAAATATAGTGTGTGTTTTAGGTATGTGTGTTTTAAAATTTTCCTTTAGGTTGTTGCAGAAAGATCCTCTCAACCTCGATGCCTTAAAAATGGAGGCTGTTCACTATTTGTGCAGGGAAGGAAACATACCTGAGGTGAGTCTTCAGTGTTTCATTCCACATTGTTGGATGCCTTTTTGTATAGAGACATAGGAAACAATGACTCAGGATTTTCCTCCATGTAAAATGATCTATCTTTTAATTGCTGGTGATGATAATGACGATAATGGTTTTAATAATGCAATCGTGTATATATATAGCACTAAGTTCCATTGAATTTATCTCCCAAGGTCAACAAGGGAACATTTCAGTTGTAAAATGTCTTTTGAGAATTCCTGACACAGGAAATACCTGACACAGGTGTTTTAGAATTACATGCAGTAAAAGAATGGATCTAATTTAAGCAATTAGTATCATATTATCAAACAGCCATTAGTAGAACAAGAGATCACCTTTCCAATGCATACTGCCCTAAATCTCATTTGGTGATAGGCCAGAATGGAGCAGATCCAGGCATCACACAAGAAGCTACAAGAAGAATTTGAGCTGTCAGTAAGGTGTGTTTTGCTAGTGGGAGGTAGCAATTGGACGCAAAGCAAACAGTCTCTCCCCCCCACCTGAGGCTCTATGGTATTTTTGTCAATAGGCTCCTTAGTCTATGATTGATACCATAACAAACAATTTCCAAAGTCTGCTCTAGATTGGTCCGAAGATACATTGATTTTACATGTTGCAGAAAGTATTTAATGAAGGCTATCAATGAAACTGTTGAGTGTTGCAGTAGCCTAGAGGTGGAGCTTTCGCCTCACAATCAGGAGGCTGTGAGTTCGATCCTACGTAGAGGCAGACATTTTTCTCTCTCTGGGCACAATGAGAATATATCTGCTGTGAACTCCGTATTGGCGACAGGAAGGGCATCCGGCCAGTAAACACTCAGCTCCCATTCATTTGCCCCGACTCCACCCCTATGCAAGAAGTTATTAAAAGACGAGAGAGAGAAAATCAGTGAAACTGTTGGCTGGATTTGCACCCCTATGTCAACAACCATGGCTTAAAAACCAGATGTGTTGGATTGTAACCTTCTGAGAAGCAAAGTCAATGGGGAAGCCAGATTCACTTAACATCCAGGATACTCGCTTATCAACTGCAGTGATTCACTTAACAATTGTAGCAAAAAAAAGTCGTAAGATGTGACAAAACTTGCTTAACAAATGCTTCACTTAACAACAGACATTTTGGGCTCAATTGTGGTCCTAAGTTGAGGATATTTTGTTTTTCTTAGGCTTCCTCCAGGCTGAAAGATCTGGTTAGTGCTTTAGATCAGTTGGAACCACAGAATCCTCTGCTTTTCTGTAAGATAGCCTTGGTTTTTAGCAGAACGGTAAGTAGAAAAGATTTTTTTTAATTGCTAGTAATGATTGATTCAATGATTCCCTTATATAAGCAGGCAAGCTCTCTTATGTACATAATGCTAACTTTGTCTTTCATAGGAAGCACTAATTTATGCCCTGGTCATGCCTTTTGAGGATAATGCAAAGACTAATCATTATTGTAGGTACAGGTAGTCCTTGACTTACAACCATTCATTTAATAACCATTGCAAACAACCAGTTGTAGGTCGAGGACTATTAAGAGTTAAAGCCCAGGTATGCTTCAGGAAGTGCTAAATTACTGCAATTGGAAATAGATTTTTCGGCATGGAAATTGAAGGGATAGCTTTATCATTTGTTTGGTATTTCTATCATTATTGCAACCCTGATGTACAGGGAACACTTTTCTTCCTCTCATGGCTTCCTACAGTCACTTCCCTCCAGGGGTGGGATTCAGCCGGTTCGGACCAGTTCAGGCTAATCTGTAGCTCCGACGATCAGCTGAGAGCGAACCAGTTCGCTCTGACGATCAGGTTGGCCCGCCCGCTTTACTTACCTATGTCCTCTCAGCTGATTAGCGTGGCAGATTAGATTGCCATGCTTCAGCTGTGTTACTCCCCAAGAAGTAACGTGGAAGGTAAGTTCTGGTAAAATTGCGCACGTGCACGATCACCGAACGAGTTGTTAAACCGGCAGGATCCCACCACTGCTTCCCTCCCTCTCTTTATTTGTGTTGGGTCTCTCTCTGTGGCAAGAGACTCACTTATGACGGATTCTGAGCAAAAGGTGAGATGTGCAGGGGTATTAAAAAATGGAGGCTTGAGAATCTTTTCCCAAAGCAGACAGCAATCAAAGATGGAGATGGTTGGGGCAGACCAATTCATGAACTTCATGGGTGCCTTTGCTGGCCTTGATTCTGGATTTTAGTCGCCCAGTATTGGTAGCAGAACTTGAATATCCAATTTTCAGTCACGTTGACTAATGCAAGGGATATTTTCCAGATTTATGCCTTAGGCAGTCTTACTCTGTCAAGGAGTACATTTTCTTAGGAGTAATTTGTTGGGGGCTGCTTGCTAGCGAAGGGCATGGCCTAAAGAAGCAGGCCAAAAAACATTTTCTCTTCCTTTTTTTAAAAAGAGTTTTATTATTTTTCAGTTACAAAAATAAACATTCCATCTTTCCTTATGCCGGGTGTCGTATGGGTACAAACATCTCTGTGCAACATTGTTCCTCTTTTGCCACATCTTTCACATTCATATTAACATTCTTTCCCTAAGTTTAGTATTATAATATATTGAGCATTTTTCTTCTTAATTTCTTTTAGTAATAATATCATATCAACGTTAAACATCATTATTCTCATCATACACATACTAACAGTTTTCATCTTATTTATATCTCTGTCTAAGTGTATTGTCTACTTATTTTTTAGCTTTCTTTATTTCCAAACTCCTTTTTCCCCCTCCAACCATTGGTAAAATACTTCCCAAATCATATAATATTCAGTTTGCTTTTCTCCTTAATTGCTAATGTTAATCTGTTCATTGCTGCACATTCTAATATTTTCCTTATCACCTTCTCATCAATCGGAATCTCTACAATTTTCCAATGTTGTACATTTTCTCTTTCTGAAATGTTACTCTCAGAATAGGGGGTTACCATATTTTTCAGAATATAAGACGCACTGGAGTATGATGCACCAAGATTTGGAAGAGGCAATTTTTTAAAAAAAGTTTTTACACTCTGCAGACCTCCCAAAAATGGCCCATTTTTTGTGAAAACGGGCCCATTTTTTGTCAAAAAAAGGGGCATGAATAGTCTTTAGGAGGCTTGTAGAGTGCTCCAGGGGGAGCAAAAATGAACAAAAAACGGCCAATTTTTGCTCATTTCTGCCCTCCCCAGCCCCCAGGAGCACTCTGGAAGCCTCCTAAAGGCTATGCACAGCCATTTTGGTGAAGGGGGTGGGGTTTCAGGAGGCCAAAAAGGCTGTATTCAGTGTATAAGACGCAGCCAGATTTTCACACTTTTTTTGAGAGCGAAAAAGGTGCGTCTTATACTCCAGAAAATATGGTAGTTAAAGAATTTAGTAAAATTGTAGACAGCTCTCTTGCAGAGAGTTTCTTCGATTGGGCCATAAATGTATGCGATGATGGATACAATTAAATTATTTGAAGTAAAGATGGTCATTTTTAATTAATATTGTGATTATGTTCTCAATGGATTTTTTTTGGGGGGGGGTATTTGTTTTAACTCTAGTGTGGCCGCAATCCACACATCCTGCAGCTGACTCAGATGTTGGTGGACAGAGCTTTCAGCTTAGCTCCTCATAACGCAGACATTGCTACAGAGCTGGGCTATCAGATGCTTTTTCAAGGAAAAATAAAGGAAGCTATGAAATGCTACAAAACGGCTATGGCTCTTGATGAGACAAGTGTTCCTGCACTAACAGGTTTGAATAATGGATAGAGGGGGTGAGAGGGAGGGACAGAGGGAGAGGGAGAGCAGGAGGGGGAGAGAGAGGGATGGAGGGCAGAGGGAGAGAGAGGAAGCAAAGTGGAAGAGGAGGGAAGGGAAATAGAGAGAGAGAGGAAGGAAAAGAGGGAGGGGGAAAGAGAGAGGAGGAAGGAGAGAGAGAGAGAGAAAGAGAGAGAGAGAGAGAGAGAGAGAGAGAGAGAGAGAGAGAAGCTGATCTTTCCCAGTTTGTTTTTGAGTGATTATTGTATTTTCATAGCTTCAGGTTACCTTTGACTGAATTTCAGATTCAGATTTAGAGCTTTGCCAAGAACAACCATTTCTCTCCCAGAGCCCAATGTGGTTGGCGACAGAGGTGATGCCCTTTTCATTGCTGACTTCAGACCTAGGTCCTGCTAGCCTGCAGTTCTTGATAGAATAGATTCGTTGGATGCCTTCTTGTAATCTATGAAATCTGATCTGTGCCCTGAAGACGTTTCGTAGAATAAAGCTGAAGAGAAACATCCTTGCATTACAGGAATTATCCGAAGCCAGTTAATGGAAGGGAAGTTAGAAGATGTAGAGCAGCAGTTGGAGTTCCTGAAAGAAGTTCAGCAGTCTATTGGAATATCAGCGGTAAGTGGAGAGTAATGTTTTCCAAATACGATTTGATACTAATCCATGTTCTTAATGCAGCTAGGAGGCCCTTTGTGCTGCAGTTCTGTTTTCATGTTCCTTACAATGTCCAGCTCTTGGATTTCATGACAGAGGGTCATGTGATCAAAATTTGGGTGCTGGGCAATTGGCAAATATTTATTATGATTGCAGCCTGGTTGCAGTTGGTTTCTGACAAGCTAAGTCAGTGGGAGAAGCCAGATTCATTTAACGACTGTATGATTCACTTAACAACTGCAGTGATTCACAACCATTTTTTTTCTTTTTACAAAGAAATAATCTCTTGCTTCCGGGTGGCGTCAGGGTAACTAAATGGAGCTGAGCATTTACTGGCCGGATGCCCTTCCTGAAGCCTATGTGGAGTTCGCAGCAGATATTTTCCTTTTGTGCCCTGATACAGAAACATTTCCTGCTGCCCAGGACTGAACTCTCCTAAGTGCGAAGCGAGCGCCTGCACTTCTAGGCCACCATGCCGCTTCACTTAACCAAGGCAATAAAGCTTGTAAAAGTAGACACAACTAACTTAACAACTGCCTTGCTTAGCAAGAAAAATTCTAGTCTCAATTGGGATCATAAGTCAAAGACTACCTGTATATAGATAATCGGAATGGAAGTCTCAGTTTTTATCTGTTTAATGTAAGGCTAAGATAGAGATGGAGGAATGTACTACATAGGGGTTGGATCCCCTAACGGGGATTTTTAGCTACAACAGTCAGTATCAGTGCCCAACACCTGATGGAATAGAAAATATTTTTATGTATTTTTTAAAAACATGTTTTGTAGGAGCTGTCTTATCTACGTGCGGTATTGGCTATGAAGAAAAATAAAAGACAAGAAGAAGTTATTACTTTGTTGAATGATGTACTCGATGCCCATTTTTCTTCCCTCCAAGGTTTACCTCTTGGTATAGAATATTTTGAAAAATTAAACCCAGATTTTTTGATAGAAATTATTAAGGAGTATCTTAATTTTTGCCCAAATCAGGTAAGATACTAAAATTCTTATTTTTTTTTCCAAATAATCCATATATATAATGTTGTGTTTCTCACTCCTTCTTTAAAAAAGTTCCATAATGATGGAAAGAACAATTATTAAAAGGTTTGGCTTGCTATGTGTAGAAAGCAAACACAGGTTTATAGTGGAATAGCCTGTGAAATGGGCAAAAAGGTAGTTAATACTTTTAATATATTATCACGAAAATAACAAGATACAAGCTCAGTTGTGGGAATACTTTTGCGTTTTTAACTACTAAAACCATTTCTCCCCTTTTCATTAAAAATATAAATGAGGAAATCGTTATGACCCAAATTAGTTATAACGTGCAATGGATAGCAGATTTATTCTGTTGGGGACCAAAGCAAGAAGTAAGATAGGCCCCCCATTTTCTGTTTTGTGAAACTCTTTCTGATATCTCTTTCCTCTATATGTCTATAGAGATTCTTGGTCATCCAGGTCATGATTGTCCCAAAGGTGTTTTTTTTCGGGAGGCAACTGGACTTCCTTGTTTTTTCTTTTGAAGACATTTTGCTTCTCATCCAAGAAGCTTCTTCAGCTCTGACAGGATAGTGGGGAACGGAAGGATTTATACTTCTTGCAGACAGCTGGTCATTTGCATCCTTTTAGAGGGTCATTGAAGCACTTGGAGGTTTATCTGTGTCCTCAGGGTCACCTGAATAGTGCTCCTGGTTCTTGTAGTGTGTAGTTTTTGGATGAGAAGTGAAACATCTTCAGTAGAAAAACAAGGAAGTCCAGTTGCCTCCTGAAAAAGCACCTTTGGGACAACCATGACCTGCGTGACTGAGAATCTCTACAATTTGGCATGAGCACCCTTTGAATGGTGTTGGAGTAGGAATGGATTTCCAGAGGGAAAAAGGGTAGACTACAAGAACCAGGAGCACTACTCAGGTGACCCTGAGGCACAGATAAACCTCCTAGTGCTTTAATGACCCTGTAAAAGGATGCAAATGACCAGCTGTCTGCAAAGAATATAAATCCTTCCATTCCCCACTATCCTGTTAGAGCTGAAGAAGCTTCTTGGATGCGAAGCGAAATGAATTCAAAAGAAAGAAGTCCAGTTGCCTCCTGAAAAAAACACCTTTGGGACCTTTCCTCTATAGTTCTTACCAGAGGTTTAGATTAATCTTTTGCAAAATCACTGCCTAGTAATTCTGGGAGCTATCATCCCAACATATTTAGAGGTTGAGGGAAAACTAGTGTAGTCTAAATGATGCCAATGAAACAAGGTAAAAAAAAACCAAAGCAATTTGGCAAGAAACCTAATCCTGACCTAATTCCTAAAGATTTATCTACTAAATAAGATTTACTGGAAGATTCTACCTTTGGAGTGCTTCCTTTGGAGGTAAGCGGGATGACGAAGCTGATCTGTCCAGGTCTCACCCTCTTGTCTTAGTACCCAACATGCAGTTGGATGTCAACAGATGGATTCAGAAATGCCAATTAATAAAGAATAATGTTTGTAGCTCGGTTGAAATCAGGGTGCTTGTTTCTCTCTTGGTTGTTTTCTTGCAGATGTTTCATTACCCAATCTAAGTAACATGATGGGCACTGATGATGTTACCTAGTTTGGGTAATGAAATGTCTGCAAGAAAACATCTAAGCACAGAGAGCAGCAAGGACCCTCAGTAATGCCAAGGTTACTGAGGCATTGAGAGATGCAAAGAACAAGACTAGGCAAAATGCACATTGGATTTTACTTCTCACTCAAATGAATGTGTTCATCATGTTGAACTCCCTCTGTTGTATAGTTGGAGTACAATAATGTTTAATCATGAAATATCTTTTAACTTTTAGCCTGCAGGTGCAGGGCAGCCTCCTTCACCACTTCTGAGGCCTTGCGCATCCGTCCTTGAAACAGTGATGAAAACAGTCCCTGGTCTTTTACAAGCTGCCTACTTGGTTGCAAAAGTGAAATACTTATCAGGTAATCATTTCTTTAAGGGCCCATTTTTGTTCTTTCAAATTATACACTCAGTTTTGGAAAGTAGCTTCCGAGAATGTAGACAAAGTGCAGGCTACATTGCCCCACAGACAAACTTTCTGAGGAATATAATGCTAAAATTCAGTATAAATTCAGAGAAATGTTCATTTTAGGTTGGAAATAGATTAAAAACGGCTTTAGCCTTGCTGTAGACCTGAGTATTTAATCACCCAGAGAAGAAACAAGTTAAGGAAAGGATGAAGAATATGATTTCTGAGATTCTCTCCATCCCTGTTACCAGCAATGGCTGTAGGAGTGGTTGGCATTTTCTTGTGCAGCAAAATAATGTTTGCATTTGTGTGTGTATTAATTATATTCTCTTAGTGCATACGTGTTCGCTCTGAGAGTGTGTGTGTGTGTATGAATCTCTAATTAGACCATCCAGACTAAAATAAATGGAATTATTCCTTTATTGGCTAGAACAGGATGAGGGGGACAAAGAAACATACTGTATACAGTCGGGGGGGGGGGGGAATTATTTTACAGATACTTTCCTAAAACAACTTTTGAAAATGGAGGGGTTTTATTTTTCCTACCTCCTGTGTTTCATTTGTTCAATCTGCTCAGGCAACTATGAAGCCTCTGAGAGGATCTTACAACACTGTCTGGAGCAGAGTCCTTCCTACGCAGAGGCTCATCTCCTCATGGCTCAAGTCCATCTGCTGCAAAGCAACTTCCAACTCTGTGCTCAGTCCCTGGAGCTCTGTCTAAGTTACAACTTTCAGGCAAGTCGGATGGGTCTGTACTGAAACTCTACTTCCATTGCATACTTGACTGTCATCTAAACTGGCTCTCCGAATTTTTAATATCGGTGTTTATTATTTGAGAGCGCTGAGGTGATTGCAGTTTGTCACAGAATTGTTAATTAGACTTTTAATGCCCTAAAGTGGTTGGTTCCTTGTCTTGCCTACAGGGTTGGTAGTGTTGTGACCCGCCAGCAGCCAGTGGAGCTGGCAGCAGATTCGGACAGTGAGGATGTTGGGGAGGAACAGGGGCCAGTCCTGGAGTCTGGGGAAGGCTCTGATGAGGGCTCTGTGTCGGAGGCAGAGATGGGGCCGTCTGACAGTTATCAGCTGCCTTCGGAGTCAGACATCAGTGAGGCAGACGAACAGCTGGAGACTGTACCCAGTGTGCGCATATGCAGAGTTACCAGACAAAGGGAACAGCTAAGGAACAAGGGCTGACTTGGGATTAAGGCCACAGGTGGACAATAAATTCCCTCCCATAGGGAATAAAAGAGGAGCGAAAGGGGAGTAGAGTTTGCAGGAGACAATTAGTTCGCTTAATTGGTTCATGACTCTCAGAGGCTCCTTGCCAAGGCAGCTCTCCAAGCCAGATAAGGTCTGTGACTCTAAATTCACCCTTGAAAGACTTTGCTGGATGTGAACGAGAGGAATTCACAGTAACTTAATAAAAAGGGTTTTCTGTCAGGACAAAGAGTCTGCTTCGTGGTTTGGGGAAGCCTAGGTCAGAACAGGTAGACTGTATCTTCTAAGATCGAATTCAGTTCCCTTTTTCTTGCTGATTTACAACTATCCAATAGTGTCAAATAGGCGAACAATTGCCCATATAAATATTACTTCAGATCAGAGTTTGACAAAACTTTATTCTGGCCACAACAGAAACTAGCCCAGATTGTAGGTATAGCAAAGCACCAGATACACACAGAGGAGCTGATACTATAGATCTTACAAATTTGAATTAGAAATTTCAAAATTTCAGTCGATTTTAAATTTTGATAAATACAGGCTGCAATACTTATTACAGGAGGATCATCAGAAATTTATAGCAGAATTGTATTGATTACTGCCTTACAGAGGATTGGAATGTAATTCCTAAATATTTGAAGGCCATTGTTCTTTAGATTTTTATTTTCCAGCAGTGGCTATAACAATTGGCCTACCGTTTAGAAATCATTCTGATTTTTGTTTTACAGTAATTAATAGTATGTTTTTCCTTTTCAATGTACTCTGTACTTTTGATTTTCAAAATATTCAAACATTCCAACACCCTTTGTATAATTTGAAGGCAGAACTCCTGGGAATCTTTTATAAAGCTTAGCAATTATGCGACACTATAATTGCTCAAAGAATATTCTTAAATATCTGCATCATACATAGTTGGTTTTCAATGTGTTTTTTTTTTTAAAAGAAAATTCGTCGACGACAGTCGAGAATGCAGATGCCAATTATTTGTTCAAATCACTTTTTACCAGATTAGGGATCATCCTGTGTACCACTTAGTAAAAGCTCAAGCCCAGATAAAGATGGGTGAGATAGCAGAAGCCATCAAAACCTTGCAGATGGCAATGAATTTGCCAGGGATGAGAACCAGTACACCGTCCTCTAAATCGAAAACAATCGAAATTGATGGGTGCGATCGTCTGTCTCTCTACCTGGAACTGGTAGAGGCTCATCGTTTGAATGGTGAACAGGTATTTGTTTTTATTTATTTGTGTATCAAAGGATATGGCAATATTATGAATTGTCATGGAACATATGGATGACCTTGGGGCAGGGGTGGGTTCCGGCAGGCACTACTGCCGGTTTGCTCATATGCGCGCTTCGCGTGGGCACTTGATGTGTGCTGTGCGTACATGCGCAGTGCAATTAAAATTGTTCTGCGCATGTGCAGAGCTGAAAAACAAGATGGTGGCGCCAACAGCGCTGCCTGGGGAACCAGTTCGAGGGCATGCCAGGCCTGGGTTACTGCCGGTTCCAGTGACCCAGGTGACCCAGGCCGCCATACCAGTTCGGCCGAATCGGCAGGAACCCACCGCTGCCTTGGGGGATGAGGGACCCACCTTAATTGATCAGATGGTTAAAATGCCGGCAGGAAGTTGTACCTTCAGATTTGCCAGATTCTAGAATAGAAATTAGAAATTTAATTTGTTAGCCGCTCCCTCTCCACAAGGGACTCGGGGCGGCGTACAATAAAATATACATACATACATATAAAAATAAAAATACACATGTATACATACATATACATACATGCATGGAGGAGGTAATAATTAAAAATACATTACATTAATAATAATAAAAATTAGTCATTAAAAATACCCCGAAATAATAATACAATTTAAAAAGGACTGTCAGGAGGAAAAGGATAAACTACGGTTGAGCCAGGCCAGACAATTGAAAGAGGTGGGTCTTGAGCTTTACACGGAAGGAGCGGAGATCGGAAGTAATCCTGATATCAAGGGGGAGGTCATTCCACAGGGCTGGGCCCATCACAGAGAAGGCCCTGCTCCTGGGTGTCGCCCCCCGACACTGTTTAGCGGACGGCACCCGGAGAAGTCCCTCTCTGTGTGAGCGGATTGGTCGTAGGGATGTATGGGGCAGGATGCGATCCCGCAAGTAACTAGGTCCTGTGCCATGGAGCACTTTAAAGATCATAATCAGAACCTTGAAATGCACCCGATAGACCACAGGAAGCCAGTGCAGCTCGCGCAGGAGAGGTGTTACATGGGAGTACCTAGTCCTCCCCATAATCACCCGCGCGGCCGCATTCTGGAACAACTGTAGTCTCCGAGTGCATCTCAAGGGAAGCCCCATGTAGAGAGCATTGCAGTAGTCCAGGCGAGACGTCACCAGCGCATGGGTGACTATGCGCAAGGCATCCCGGTCCAATAAGGGGCGCAATTGGCACACCAGGCGAACCTGGTGGAACGCCCCCCTTGCCACGGCTGTTACATGGTCATCCATGGACAGCCGGGCATCTAGGAGGATGCCCAAATTGTGCGCCCGTTCCATGGGGACCAGTTGCTCGCCCCCGATGTCCAGAGATGGAAGCAACTGGTTGAACCGGGGGGCCGGAAGCCACAGCCACTCCGTCTTGGAGGGGTTGAGTTTGAGTCGGTTGTCATCCATCCAGATCCGTACGGCTTCCAAGCACCGGGACATCATTTCTGTTATTGTAACCTTACAATCAAATAGGTTTAGCTCATCTACCCTGTTTCCCTGAAAATACGACCTACCCTGAAAGTAAGTCCTAGCTTGATTTTTACACGTGTGCCCAATATAAGCCCTACTTCCAAAATAAGCCCACTCCAGGGTGCATGGGTAAAAATTAAGCTAGGGTGGGGATGGGAGGATACTGTCCTACTACTTACTTTTGGATAGTTGTAGACAGGCCTCGCATACCCCAACACCTGCTTTGCCGACCCATTTCTTCTGCAGCCAGCAGGGCTGGCAAAGCTTTCCTGAAGGCCTCTGGATCAATCCGGAGCTCTGTTATTGATTGCAGAGGCGTTCAGGAAAGCCTTTCCAGCCGCAGAAGAAGAAATTCCTGAAGGCCTCTGACAGTGAAAAGGAGGCCGGGGGTGCAAGTGAGGTTAGTCAGTGGATGACATGCCCCGAAAATAAGACCTGGTGCCTTTTTTTGGTGGCAAAAAAATATAAGACAGGGTCTTATTTTCAGGGAAACACAGTAATATGTTTCCTATCTGATTTATCCAAGGGAGCTGACACGTACATTTAACATTCGAGCATGGTTTTATGAACTAAAGAGAGATGTTACTACATTTACAGTTTAAAATCATTTGAAATATTTGCAATTACCCTGATAGCAGTGACCAACAGAATGCACATCAGTGGTGAAATTCATTTTTTTACTACCAGTTCAGTAGCTGTGGCTTAGTGGCCGTGGCAGGGGTCTGTAAATCTCCATTCTCTCCCCACTCCAGGGGAAGGCTACTGTAAACCTCCAATTTCAAAGATGTCAATTTCATACAGTATGGTTTGAAAGTAGTTTCTTTAACCCTTAATAGCCACCCGGATCTGCAGAACTTGAGCAAAGAATGCCCAAGAGAAAGCTAGGAGTGATAGTTCCGTATTCTTTTCTGAGTTAAGGACGTGTGAGCTTTCTTCATGTTGTTGGAAGCTTTATAGCTAACAAGAAAGTCAGTAATCACAAGGTGCTTTTTAGAACGTTGTGGTGGGAAAAAGTTTGAAATTGAAAGGCCGTGAGTAGAAAGAAAGAAAAAAAATGGCTACCCATCTAAGAAACCTCTATAGACTGCATTCTTGAATTGCCCATGACTGCATCCATTTAAAAAAGATTTTCACCTTCTCTTCAGTTGGAATAAAGAAGGTTATTTGGAAGTTTTTCAAACTGCCTTCCACATAATAGCAAACTTTTTGTCAGCAGATGCTGTGGAATGGTCTGAAAAACTAATCACCTCAGGTTCTATCCTAGAGAAAGGTGCATTTTCAGGAATTTTGAATAAAATATGGTAATGGATTGATTCTGATCTTCTCCTGGCGTGCTAGAGATTTTGCCAAGATATATATTACAATGCTCTTCAGTGTGTATTCTGAAGAATCCTTATGTACGTTTTGATTTGACATTCTTGAAATATATAAAAGAGAAAAAGCAAGGCTGAAGATTACCCTCTATGACCGTGATGGCAAACCTGTGGCACGTGTGACACAGGTGGAACGCAGAGCCATATCAGTGAGCACGTGAGCTCAGCTCCGGTGTGCATGTGCACACCGGCCAGCTAGTTTTAGGGGCTTCTGGGCCCACGAGAAGTCGGGAAACAGGCTATTTTCAGCCTCCAGCGGGCCTTGGGGAGGGAGGCCGTTTTCGCCGTCCCCAAGCTCCTAGAAAGACACTGGAGCCCGGGGAGAGAAAAAACAAGTCCACTGTGCCATCGCATGCCAAAGTGTGGGGAGCGTGGGGATGTCATGTGCACATGCGCTGGGAGCAGGTGCATGGAATTATAGGTGTGGGCACATGCGCACACAACCCCCTGTGCTCCCCCACTTTTGGCACGCGATGGCAAAAAGGTTAGCCATTACTGGTCTATGAATTAGAAGACTAGCCTTTTCTACTTCTGAAAGTTCCATGATTTCTAATTTAGAATCTGTTGAAGAAATTGTACAGGGAGGCAACTCAAGTGGGGAAGATCACCTGCTCCAAAGCTTCTCCCTATAGTTTGTAGAGGTTGACTGGGAAAATAATAAGAGGAGTGGGACAAGATAATGTGTTTTTTCTATCACAATCTCAGTAGGGCTATTGGTAAATAGGCTTGTCAGGTACACAGCTTACTCCTAGGTTTGTTGCAACATAAAGCTTTGAGGAATAGATCTGGCCAATGTTCCATATGAATGTTTTTCTATTTTTTATAATAATTTATTAATTTTACAAATATAGTCAAAGAAAAGGCAAAAGAAAAAGAAGGGGGGGGGGGAAAGAAAGATTTTCTAGCATTATAAAATGTGTTAGAAGGAGTGGTGCGGTGGCCTAGAAGTGGAGCTCTCGCCTCACAATCAGGAGGCTGTGAGTTCAATCCTAGGTAGAGGCAGATATTTCTCCCTCTGGGCACAATGAGAATATATCTGCTGAAACAAACTCTGTACTGGTGACAGGAAAGGCATCCGGCCAGCAAACACTCAGCTCCATTCAGGTGCCCAAGACTTCACCTCGCAAGGGATTATGGGGTCTTTAAAAGAGGATGATGAAGAAAAAAAAGTTGCTATAAAATTCAAAATAACAGTTATTTAAATCTGCAAATCTTAAACATTTAACGATGTAAATCAGTAATAAAGCAAGTCATCGCTGTAAGCCATCCAGAGTCACTTAAGTGAAATGGGCACTGTAGAAATTTAATAAATAAATGTCAATATCAAAATTAGATTACAGTAATTAATAACTATGACCACTATGACTCAAATTACTAAATGTATAAATTGAGATAAATTACCTTTTGACTAATTTGGTGTGTGAACCAATTATGATCCTTAAAAATGTTCCCACAGTATCCTGTACAAGATTCAGACAAACTTTTATAAGATGCCCAAAATCACATGTGTGAGATGAAGGAAGGAATCAAATGAAAGAAGGAATGAAGGAATGAACTAACTAATTAACTAGCTAGCAACTAACTAAATTGGCAGACAAACTGAAAGAAATTAATCTGAGAGCTGAAGTTTTGCATGAACGTGATGGCTGGCATTTTGACAAAACGTTTGTTTGTTTGTAGCATGAAGCTATTAAAATCCTCCAAGATGCTATCAATGAATTTTCTGGTACATCTGAAGAACTGAGAGTCATGATTACTAATGCAGACTTAGTTCTTATGCAAGGAGATGTTGAAGCAGCTTTAACTATGTTCAGAAACATAACACCAGATCAGACTTATTTTGTTGAAGCGAAAGAAAAGATGGCACAGATCTATCTGAAATACAGGAGAGACAAGAAGCTGTATGCAAGCTGTTACAGGTAAGACCTTATATTGCCCGCATCCTTCCCCCCCCCCCCCCAAAAAGAAATTGCATTATCAATTTATATCCAAGAAACCACTTTAATGGTATGGTTTGTGAAACGAGACCAGCTTCATGCATGAATCTAAAACTTGGTTTGAATTTGCTTAATTCAATTAAGTATGGTTAACATAATTAGTCAAAACTGGAGATGAACACTTCCAAACTTCTCTTTATCCTCCCCGGCTGAATTATGTTTTAAGGTTCTTTTCATCCCATTTCAATGTGTTCCATTGAATTACTGTAATCTCAGAAAAGTACTTGCCCACAGATTCACGCATGTTAATTAAAGATGAGATCTCTAGGATATCAACTGATTCCAGTTTTCTTTCTGTAGAAGGCAAGTATTCTTTATTCCTACTAAATTGAAGTTTCCAAGGAAGAAGCAAATATTTACCGGTTAACTCTTAAAGACCAACCCTTGAGATTTTTGATTGTAGAAAATGTATTCTATTGAACTACCAGTAAGTTTCTGTTTCTGGCAGTTTTTGCCGTAATGCTTCATATTGTTCTTTGTAGAGACCTGGTAGAAAAAATGCCAAGTTCCCACACCTTTCTTCTCCTTGGTGATGCATACATGAATATCCAGGAGGTAAGCTTCTCCAGTGTTAGGCTAAGAGTGCTAGAATGAAGCTAGATATTCAGATAATTTAGAAAAAAAAAGGAGAGGATTATGTTGTAATATGAAAGTGAAGAGATTATCTACTCTGTCACAATACCACTGCACTAAATATCTGCATGAAAGTGAAGAGATTCTTGTTCTCCCTGTTGGCATGGACACATGAGTTGATCTTAGTTCCCCCAACTATTCCCAATCAGACCTTGTTCCCAAGCAAAGTCACTCCCTTTGGGAGGTAGAATGAAGAATACAAGTGATGCATACATGCTTCCGAACCCTGTGGAGACCCAGTACTGAGGGCATCTCTTTGGAGACAGCTGCTTTAAGCCCAGATTGGATAGTTTGATAATTTTTGGAAAAAATGTAAGATCAAAATCTAATATGTAAGAAAGCAAAACAACCCCAGAAAGGTAAAAAGATGCTACTTTTTTGCAAGTGACACAAGTATAGAGTTCATAATAGCTAGCAAGGAAAGTGGCCGAAATGACACAGGCTGGCTCCTTACATTTTCCAGGACAGCCTGTGTCATTTCGGCCCATACCCAATGTGAAGAGTAAACATCGGGCCAGCGTGGCTTCGGCCCGGTCTACCCAGTGTGAAGAGGAAACATGACAGCAATTTGGGGAATCGCATCAAGCTGGCTACATCCAGTGAGGCGGGTCAGGCTGGCCATGCCCCCGGTCAGCCACACCCACCTAGTTGGCCACCCCCCAACCCCTGCAGTCAACCACAGCACTCAATGAAATTGAGTTTGACACCCCTGCTTTAGAGCATAAGCCTTTTTAGTGCGTGCGCAAAATCTGGATATGAAGAGACACAGGAGCCCATCTACGATTCAACCACATCGTGGACCGCAGCCGACTATGGGCCTTTTGTTTGACACCCCTGCTCTAAAGTCTGAATTGTCTCTTTTTTAATCAAAGTAACACAGGATCTTTTAGATATATTAATGGGAATTGCTCTGAAGTGGAATTGTTTTGTCATACCTGGCTTTCTGAGCTGCATTGTCCTTGAAAAATATTCTCAAATGATCTGTGTGCGTTTGCCTTCCTTTTTGCCAGAATGTCAATGTGGATTTGCGTGTGTGTGTGTGTGTGTGTGTTTGGCTTACTTGTCTTAAAGAGTTTTCCAAGCGGGAGGAAGGCATATCAATGATGGTCCTTATGTTGCTTCAGCCCCCAGCAACCCAGACAGCAAAGCCAAAGATGGAAGATGCTCAAGGATGCAGTTCATCAATATTTGGAGAGTCACACATGCCCTATATCAGTGATGGCGAACCTATGGCACGCGTGCCACAGGTGGCATGCGGAGCCATTTGTCAGGGCACGCGAGGCGCTGCCCTGTCAGCTGGCCAGCTTGTATGCGCGCGCTGGCCAGCCGAGTTCACCCTTTTTAAAAGCCATTTTTCGCCCTCCCCAGGCTCCAGGAGCCTGGGGAGGGCAAAAACAGCCTGCCCTCCCCCCGGACACCCTCCGGAGGCGTCAGGGAAGCCTCCGGACAGTCCCTGAAGCTTTCGGAGCACTCAAAACGATCCTCTGAGCATACCGGAAGTGACTTCTGGTTTGCTCGGAGGGTCGTTTTGAGCGCTCCGAAGGCGTCAGGGAAGCTTCCGGACGGTCCCTGAAGCTTTCGGAACGCTTAAAACGACCATCCGAGCAAACCGGAACTTCCGGTTTGCTCAGAGGATCGTTTTGAGCACTCCGAAGGCTTCAGGGACTGTCCAGAGGCTTCCCTGACGCCTCCGGAGGGCGTCTGGGGGGGGGCAGGGGAGGCTGTTTTCACCCTCCCCAGGCTCCTATAAAGTCTCTGGAGCCTAGGGAGGGCGAAAAAAGCATGTAAAAATGGGGGGGAGCGCCTGTAGTGCGCGCATGTGCACTGGTTTCCCGCATTGCATTATGGGTGCGGCACACCTGCACACGACCCCCCTGCGCTCCCCCCACTTATGGCACATGAGCCAAAAAAGATTCGCCATCGCTGCCCTATATGAATGAATCATTTTATTATGTGTTGCTTATGAGCTTTTGATTCTCTTGAAAAAATATTTCAGGAATGAGTGGACTAATGAGTTTGATAGCAATTTTGTGCAATTGTGTTGTGTTGTATTGTAAGTCCAATCATACATAATCTTCATTGTTTATCTGTTGCAATTCTAGCCTGAAGAAGCCATAGAGGCTTATGAACAGTCTTTAAAGAAAAATCCTAGAGATGGAGCCTTGGCTCGTAAAATTGGGAATGCTCTCGTCAAGACACACAATTATTCAAAGGTACAGTATGAAGAACATAAGCGGCATGGTGGCCTAGAGGTGAAGATGCTTGTCTCCCTCTCAGAAGGTTCAATCCTAGGCAGCAACAGATGTTTCTCTGTCAGGGCACAAAGAGAAAATATCTACTCCAAATTCCACGTAGGCATCAGAAAGGGCATCCAGCTAGTAAACGCTCAGCTCCACTCAGTCACCCCAAATCCATCCCGAAGCAAGGGATTACAGCAGAGGTGGTATTCAGCAGGTTCTCACCAGTTCTGGAGAACTGGTAGTGGAAATTTTGAGTAATTCGGAGAACCGGTAAATACCGCCTCTGGCTGGCCCTGACCCCATCTATTCTCTGCCTCCTGAGTCCCAGCTGATGGGGAGGAAATGAGGATTTTGCAGTATCCTTCCCCTGGAGTGGGGAGGAGAATGGAAATTTTACAGTATCCTTCCCCTGCCACACCCACCAAACCACACCATGCCCACCAAGCACGCCCACAGAACCAGTAGTAATTTTTTTTGAATCCCATCACTGGATTATAGGGTCGTTAAAAGAAAAAAAAATATGAAGAAGATACAGAAATACTAACTGGTATATTTTTCACAAGCACCAGGAACTTTTAAAATTGCAAAGTAAGCAGATTCCCTAACATGGAAAACTGGGATGCTACCAAGCACAGATCCTTTTTCCCCAGTTGCATTGTTCAAGATTGGTGTAGAGTGCACGAAAACCTTAAATCCTTAGTTGGGGAGTTTAAGGTTGTAATCATGGTGAAGTTCATAATGCTTGCTTCATCCAGAGGAACTGCAACTCCCAGGAACCCAGCCAGCCAGCCAGTTACTCGGCCAATGATAACAAATGCTGGTAGTTGTATTGTAGTTGTACTTTTGCAATACTGAGAGGGCTTTATGTTACTGATCTAATTCACATGAAAACATTTGCATCTTCTTGTAAGCCCTCACTTTCTGCATATACATACCTATTTTTTTTAATAATGATTGTATTATTATTGCATATTGCCTTGAATTATAATTGGAAAAAAATAAGAATGCATTGAAAAGCCGAATGTCTCTAACGTTATTCCTTAAGCATCTAAGACATTTTGAAAAGGCATTAGCACTCTTCTGTAAAAATGCATTGGAAATTTCACTTACATACTGTACTTTCAGAGGGAATCTTTGGTTTTTAGGCCATCAGTTATTACGAAGCTGCTGTGAAAACTGGACAGCAGAACATCCTCCGTTACGACTTGGCTGAGCTGCTGCTAAAATTGAGCCAACATGACAAAGCAGAAAAAGTCCTTCGGCAAGCTTTAGATCACGAACCTGGTAAGGCCTTCTCCCCTTTGCTTCAGATTTGTATACGTGGGATAGGCAAACATTTCCAGGACTTATTTAAGCATTTTGAATTTGACCAATCCGCTTGCTTCAATCGTCTATTTTATGTAAGCACTTTGTAGTTACCAGCTAAGTAGATTTTTTTAAAAAAATAACTTTCAGCAGATGTTGGAGAGAAAAGAGGAGCATTGTGGCTAGTTTTTCTTCTCCAACCTGGGAAGCCTCCAGAAGGACTATTCACGGAACAGATCCTTCTGTTTCACAGAACTACTGTATTTTTTGGACTATAAGACACACCAGAGTATAAGATGAACCAAGATTTCAAAGAGGAAAATAAGAAAAAAAATAGTTTTTGCCCTCCCCAGCCCCCAAGGGCGCTCTGCGGGCCTCCCAAACCCTCTGCGCATCCCTTTTTTTGTGAAAAATGGGCCCGTTTTTAGTCTCCCGAACCTCCCATGCATCCCGTTTTTGCCCTCCCCAGCCCCCAGGAGCACACTGCAGGCCTCCCGAAACCCTCTTGTGCATCCCGTTTCTGTGAAAAACAGGCTCATTTTTTGTGAAAATGGGATCTGTGGAGTGGGATTTAGCCAAAAATGGCTGTATTCGGTGTATAAGACGCACTGACATTTCCACCCTCTTTTAAGGGGGGTGCATCTTATACTCCAAAAAGTATGGTAATAACTATGGGGATTTTGACAATTTCCTCTGCCATGCCACCTCAGTTACCCCATTTTTAATCAAATTAAATGAGCTATTTAGGGCTATATTTTTCCTAACTCTTGCCTAAATTTCCTTAATACCTTATTTTCACTGTAACGCTCCCTCTGTAGTATACATGTCTCTCAATTCCATCTCCTTGTATTCCGACAGTCAATGATTTGTCTTCTCTGATGGAAGATATCCATTACCTGGTTCTTCTTGCAAAGATTTACAGCAAAATGGAGAGAACGGAGGATGCGGTTTTTTCATTGCAACAAGTAAAGAAACCCCTTAATCAGCTAAAGCATATATCATTGAAATGACCTTGGGGTTGTTTTTTCCCTAATGGTGATCTGAGTTTTTGTTTTTCTTTCTTTCTGTTTCAAACTTCAATATATTGTATGCTTTGGGGATGGCCATAATGATGTTCCTAGAGGAGAGAATGGATTTTCAATCTCTTTCCCCTGCCTCTTTTACGGAGCAGTCTTAAGGAGGATTTTTACTTTTGTAAATGTAGTTTTTAAAAAAGCCTTTTATAAAGATGCGAAGCAATGGTGGGTTTCCAAATTTTTTACTACCAGTTCGCTCCTGTGCGCTTGTGCGCACAATGCTACTGCACATGTGCAGAAGTGTCCGAGTGGGTGGGCGGAGCCTCCTGCCACCGCTACTACCGGTTTGCCCGATCTGGACTGCCCATCTCTGGTGTGAAGACTCTCAGTGGTTTACTGTAGTTGTTTAATAAGCCACCAAAATTGGATGGAAAATTGGACAACTCATTTTTCAATATATTGTGATTCCAGTTAAGTCACAATTTGGGAAGAATCTTAAGGTGATTGGAAGGGTGGGTTGCTGATGGAAATGCAGATTGTACATCGAAGGTGTCGATCAATACCCTATTGTCTCTCTAGGTTTTGGGGATGTGGAATGGGAGTCAGAAGAGAGATGCTTGGCAGGCTTGGCTGAGTAGGATGTGGGTCTCCCGAGTGCCATTTCAATGTTGGCCCATTACAGCAACTGTTTGTGGACTGTTCTACTCCATGTCACTTTGCCCTCGTGTGTGAGCTAAGACTCAGCAGCAAATGTCCTTTGCATGCCTGAGGTTCAAAGATCCATCCTTGGCATCTGGAGGAGAAGCTTAGAAAGGTCCCTTCTTGAAACCTTTGAGAGCAGTACAAAGTCACAGACATCACTAGACTAACAATACAATTGCTGGTCTCAAATCTATCAAAACACAAATGGGTACAAGCTTAAGTTACAGAAACCCTCAGAGCTCTTCAGAATTATCTCCCAACATCCTTATTCATGATCTCCTTACTGAAAAGCTGGGGGTTTTGGGGGGGCTTTTCCATCAGGCTCGGGAGATGCAAGCCAAAGTACTGAAGCGGATTCAGATTGAGCAGCCAGATGCTGTTCCTTTGCAGAAGCAACTGGCGGCCGAAATTTGTGCAGAGATAGCAAAGCATTCGGCAACCCAGCGGAACTACGAGAAAGCCATTACATTTTACAAAGAAGCTCTTGCACATTGTGAGACCGACAACAAGGTGAGCCGAGTTCCAAGCTGAGGCACTTTTTCCTCAGGTTTGGTTGAAAAGGCTTGGAGGTGGTCGTGTTTGGAAAAAATAGTAAGGCTCTGTCTTTGATTCTCAGGTGATGCTGGAACTTGCCCGTCTATATCTTGCGCTAGATGAAGTGGATGCGTGCCAGTACCAGTGTGCTGCCTTGCTAAAAAATGATCAAGACAATGCAGCAGCCACTACGGTGAGTTAGAATGATTTTTTTTTTTTAAAGGAGCATGTAAACCTTTTTTGCATGGTTACCAACACAGCGGCTAATCTGCAGTCAGACATATTCAAAGTGACAGACCACCGATACAAATAGTAGTTAAAATGGAATCTAAATTAAGAGTTTTAAAATCATTTTAAAATGTAATGCCACTGTCTTTTCCACCTTCCTGTTCCCCAAAATTCTGTAGCAATCAGTGAAAAATAAATGCTAAGCAGACTTTTAGTGGAATGAATGAACTTATGTGTATCCACAATCTACTTCTAATTTATTTTACAATTATAGATCAAGAATACAATCACTAATTACAAGTTAGTCCTTTATGCTATATGGAAAGTAGGCGACCATAGGCCTGTTCTGTCTAGAAGTAGTTCCACAACAACCTTACCACAACAATTAGCAAATTATCTTCTGGGCTGGAAAGCCATGTAATTGCTTGGGACAAGGACTGATCTATCAGTGGCCCCAATTTCATTTCATTTAGCATTGCAGGTGTCAAAGGGCATGCCATTTTGAATTTACCAGCATTTCTGTCCAAGAGAAAGTTGGAATTTGTCTTTTGGTCAATGGAAATGAAATCATGGATCATAGGGTATGCAGTAGAATATGTGAGAGCATTTTAGAAAGAAAAAGGGTTAAAGCAGTGAGAAGCTAGGATGTGTAAGCAGAAGAGGAGAGCTGGCAATTCAAAGCTGGTACTGAAAATGTTAAAAATATTTTGACACGTAAGATATACGAAGATTTAATATACAATTAGCTAGCAAATAGTCCTTTCTGCTCAGTCACTTACACCCTCATAACTTCTTGCCTGGATTACTGTAATGTACTCTATTGGGGGCTGTCCTTGAAAAATATTCAGAACCTTCAACTAGTGCAAATGTGCTGCACAGGTCGTGAATGACTCCAGATATTTGTCACACGTAATACAACTACTTCATGAGCTGCATTGATTGCCAGTGCGTTTCCAGGTGCAATTCACAATACTAGTGGTCACCTTTAAAACCTTTCACAGCTTGGGACTGAGTTATCTGAGGAACTCTCTTCTCACAGTTGTTCTATTCATGCAGTTCGGTCCAGCAAGTTGGACAATGGATATGTTACAGATCTATCAACCAAGGTATGTTAGCTAGCAGGGATTAAGAGACAGGCTTTCTCTTTCATAGCCCTGCCTTCTGCAATATTCTCCTTTCAGAGATCAGGATGACCCTGACCCTACTTGCATTTGTAAGGCCATGAAGACCTGGTTAGGTGCTTTGGCCTGGGGCTCCAAGTGTGTTAAGGACCCAATTTTTTTTGGCTATATGGCAGTAGTTTTACTCAGCAACCATACATATTTGTTCTGACCCCCCTCCGTCCGGTAATGAATGCCAACACAGGCTTAGCTGTTTGCCACACTTTATTGACAGTCCTGTAATCTTGTTGGCTGAAAGCCCAAACACGACTCACAGACAAGATGTTGGCAGCAACCCAGACTCCAACAGATACAGACAAGAGCTTCTCCAGCTCGATACAAACGGAAACACAAGGCAGATAAGACAAAGAGTTCTCCAGATTACAATGAATGGTTGTGTCCTGCAAAAAGCCTCCTCCCAAAGTCCCTTCTTATATACGCTCTTGGGAGGGGCCACGCCACAACCACCTGAGCTTGATTATCTCTTAGGAGCTTGTCTCCGGAGCAGCTGTTGCCTTCGTTTCTCCGCCCTTCTTAATCTTGCGTCAGGGACAAACTCCCTCCGATCCTCCCCACTGCTCCATGCCTCAGGCGCCTCCTGGTGGCCAACCAGCCTCTCTGGTCCCTGCTCTGCGTCTGAACCCTGCCCAGGGTCCTCCACCTCCTCCATAGCCGACTCATAGTGTTCGTCGCTATCTGAGTCGCTCAGCAGCTGCAACAGATCCTGCTGGGTCACAACACATATTTATTCTGTATTGTTTTAATCGTTTTATGATGTAGGCCTCGCAGGGTCATTTATTGAGATGGACAGCTATAGAAGTGTAATTAATTAAATAAACCAAATGAATGAAAGACGAAACTTTCCTCCATTGCTATGAGATTTTCAAATAGATTCCATTATATCATTGCTGGTGTGTGTGTGTCATTTTTAATGGGATTCATTGATGGGAAAAGGATGCTATCTTCTTTCCTCTGGCGTATGGTAAAATGCAGCATTGGCCTCATTTAAATTTGATCCTTCTTCAAAGTGAGTAATTTACCAAATTTTTTGGAGTATAAAACGCATCTTTTTCCCTCAAAAAAGAGGCTAAAAATCTAGGTGTGTCTTATACACTGAGTACAGCATTTTTTGCCTCCTGAAACCCCGCTCCCTTCACCAAAATGGCTGTGCATACCCTTATGGAAGCTTTCAGAGAGCTCCTGGGGGCTGAGGAGGGCAGAAATGAGTGAAAAACTGGCTGGTTTTTGCTCAATTGTGCCCCCCCCCCCCCAAGACCCCAGGAACACTCTATAAGCCTCCTAAAGGCTATGCATGCCCTTTTTGGACAAAAAACGGGCCCGTTTTTGTGAAAAAGGGGCTATTTGGCGGAGGTCTGCAGAGTGCAAAAACTTTTTTTTTTAATTTGCCTCTTCAAAACCTTGGTGCGTCTTATACTCTGAAAAGTATGGTACTTTCCCTTACAGCACTAGCATTTGCCTAGGTGAAATATCCGGCCCAATTGGATTTTTACTCACTGTTGCCAAAGGATGGTGTTTGCAAGATTAGTTCAGTGTAGAGCAGGCCATGCTACTTTCTGATCGGCGAGCCTGGCTGCTTTAATCCTTGTAGATGATGGCTGATCTGATGTTCAAGAAACAGGACTACGAGCAGGCTGTGTTTCATTTCCAGCAGCTTTTGGATCGCCATCCTGGTAAGCATTGAAGCCTTTTGTTGTTCTTTTATTACATGCCTCGTTCAAAAACTTTTTTGTGTTAAATTTAAAGGGTTAAATTTAAAGGGAGACTAGTATAACTTTTTCAAATTGTTTAGCTCTTATCAGCTAGCCATGCCCTTCTGGGATTCGAACCCTGGCCGCTTGCATATTAGGCAGATGTATTAAGCTCTAGGCCACGGGCTCTCCTGGCTCTCAGCTGTATCAGGGGGGAGATTAAGTGTTTTTTCAGTGAGACTGGTCTCTCAGGGCAACCTGGTTTGCCCAAATATGAGATGGAGTGGAAGTATGCTCAGTCCCATATTTGGGTAGACTAGGTCGCCCTGATAGACTAGTCTCACTGGAAAAACACTTGTTCAAAATCACCCAAATCTTGATAAAGGGCTGAAAGAATCAATTTGTTTCCACAAATGATTAGAAATGAAATATTCCATAGAAGTGTGATATGACAATTTACCACATTCAGGATCAGATGAGAAAATGTTTTCTAAACCGTAAAGGACTTTTTGGAAAAAAAGTAGATGAATGGAGAATATATTTATATAATTTGCAGAGCTAAATTATACAATAATTCTGTTTTTTCTGGCCTCCGTGGGCTTTATTGTTTAAAGCACCTGTATTTGTTTTACTCAGGAAAACAGAGTTCCAGTCAGAATAGGAAGTAGGCTATGTCCTATTCAAATGTTAGGGTTAATTTAGCAAAGAACATTCAGACACTCTGCAAGCAGGCACAATTATTGTAGCAATAGCTTTCACCATCTGCATGAGAAGTGTCAGATATTTGCCTGAATCAAGGGTGCTCCCAGCAAGAGTTTCCAGAGGCAGGGGACAAGATGGGAGAAAGGAGAATATATTTGGTGACTTTTGTAGGAAATATCTTTTTGCCATTTGGAGCAGGCAATCTGGATTTCCATGAATTCTTGAAATCCTTAATGTGATTGGGAATAAGAAGCTAAAAGGTGTATTTTGAGAAACATTTTTTTAAAAAAATAACTGTTCATATATTTTTTTAAAAAAGAGAGATACACTGAATATTTGTAGATTGGAAATGATGTGGGTATTGTTCGATACATAACAAGCAGGCTGCGGATATTTTGAGCCTTATTCAGGTGGTTCCTGCAGTACAAAGGCACAGAGTACAGATGAACAACTTGGTGCCTATAATTCTGTTGTTTTCAGCTGTTAAGAGTTCTCAGCTGCATAGGCCAGGCTTAGCTATTGTCTCATCTTCTCTCCCTACCTGCCCTTCCTCTGTGGCAAAATTAAAGAAGTGTGAATGTAATGGAGGAGGCAAGGACTATAATTGCAAGTTTGTTTCTTTACAGCACGGGTGTCAAACTCACAGTGTCACATTGCCGTCACGTGACGTTTCACAATTTTTTTTCCATTCGCTGAGTTGGGGTGGGTGTGGCCTGCGCGAGACGCATCTGGCCCACGGGTTTAATTCTCCTGCAAGTTTATAGAGTGAAGAATCTATGATTTCAGTGTTGGCTTTCTTATAAATTTTCTTTGGTGTTGTGGTTTGTTCTCTGTGTGTATGTGTGTGTTTGTATATGCATATGCATGTCTTTAAAAAATGGCCGTTGCTTTGTGTAATCTAAACATATATTAATAATCAATTACTCTTCATTATTATCATATGCTTAGACAATTATACTACACTCTCTCGTTTAATTGATCTGTTAAGAAGAGCTGGAAAATTAGAGGAAGTTCCAAGATTCCTTGCAATGGCCGAGAAACATTCTCCGAGGACAAAACTTGATTCAGGTTTTCATTATTGCAAAGGATTGTATTTGTGGTAGGTATGGCTAGAAAAGTTCTAAAAATAAAAGAAATTTGCCTTTATGAAATGTTAGACAAGTGAGTTCATTTAATATATCTGTGTCATGTATGCACCATGATTGATTCTTGATGCCTAGCAAAGTATGCCTTTTTTGCATTTTCTTCTTCTCTACCTCCAATGTCCTTGAGCTACAAGCTGCTATTCCTCTATAACCTCTTGTCTTAGGTGTTTATGTGGCTCTTTTAATTGAAGCTTAATGTGTTGGATAAACTCAGCCACTCTGTGTTTATACATACAGTAGCAGAATGTATCCCTCTGCAGTATAGTTATATATATAATATAGAGGAACACATCCTGCTACTCTTATTAGGTTAGTAAAAAAGGTTGAAAATATTGCCATGCTTTTTCAGATCAAGGGAGCGCTAAACGGTGATGTGCTATATTCAAATGCTAATTGAATATATACTTTAATAGAAGATAAGTGTGTAAATGTATGCAAGTGGCTTACCCATACATTTAAAGTTTTATTTGATGATGATTCTTGGCGTTAACAACACGATGTAAAAGAGATTACGTTTCTCCTGTAAAGGATTACCTATCAGTCCCAGAATTAGCACTTTTACTCTATTTTCATATTTGAAAGGGAGATTGGATGCCAGATGCTTTACACAGATAAGCTAATTAATTTGCTAAGTGTGATTTTAAAAAATGAACCTGGTGTAAAGCTGACTTGAGTTTGTGTGTAAAGATAGCTCCCTTAGCAGCAATTGTAATCTTACTGCATTATGCTTTATTAGTCTGGTGCCCCAGACTATTTTTCATTTAGCTACAAATATGTTCTTGTCTTCTCTTATGTTTGAACATACTATTTTTTTAATTTCTGGGAACTAAATGAGACATTAACCAAAATGGCATTTAATTTTCTCTAGTAGCTGCATCCGTATTTATCATTATCTTATCTTTTCCCTCTGTGGAATCATAATGAAATATGAACTTCATGTTTTCTCAAGCCTGAAGTTGCAAAATGTAAACACTGTAACTACAATAATATTTTTTTCTTTTCTTTTAAATTCTTTCCACACAAGGTAGTAAATTTAATTCTTTTGCTAGGTACACTGGTGAACCAAATGATGCCCTTCGACATTTTAACAAAGCAAGAAAGGATAATGACTGGGGACAAAATGCAGTGTACAATATGATTGAAATTTGCTTAAACCCTGACAATGAAACAATTGGAGGTGAGGTATTTGAACATCTGGATGGTGACATAGAGTAAGTGATGGCGACTCCTACTACTTTTAGATGGTATCCTGTTCAATGAATTCAATCAGTCATGTTTGGAAGAATCCAGTTTGTTTTTGGGTGCAAACTGTGTAGGATGAAGCAGTAAATTTAGGACAATTTATCCTGTGGATTGTTAGATGACAGTGTTAATAAGAAGTACCTGATGCTGAAAAAAAATTGTTTGTGGGTTAAATTTTCAAACGGTGATTTCTACTTCAGCCTGACCTTACACTGAAGACGTCTAAAAGGCTTCAAAGCTTATCTAGCTAATTCAATAAAATGGGAAAATAATTTCTCTAATTGTACAGTTGTTGACATTTTTTGTCAAATTTTTTTTTTGCTTTTTCCACGCTCAGCAAGAAAGATTGAAATCCATCTTCAGACATTCAAAGAACAAAAAGAAAAAAAAGTACATTATGGAACTAGAGATGCCTGTTGTAGCGTTGTCCTTGACAGAGTGGATTTGTGTTATGGGTGGAATGGTATCTGATGGAGTGTTGACGTTAACATCCATAAACCAAATTCTTCCGAGACCAATTTTCACTGAATTCTCAAAAGAGGGCTTAAGAGTCAAGGGACCGATACAATATGAGCATTGTGGTGCATTGTTACATAAAGAGGCATCACCTCTCTCTATGCATTAAACTGAAAAGTGCTCTTAAATACTTTTTTTGCATTTATATCTTGATTACATGCAAGAATGTGTCGTTCCCGCCTACTGCTAATGCGTTCTAAAATATAACCTTGATGTTTTTTCTCGCATCTAGTAGTTCTACAGAAAAGCAAGAATCAGTCCAGCTGGCTGTGAGAACAGCAGAAAAACTCCTAAAAGAATTGAAGCCTCAGACTGCTCAAGGTCACGTTCAGCTTGGCATCATGGAAAATTACTGTTTAATGGCCACGAAACAAAAATCAAATGTTGAACGAGCACTACAGGCCTTTACAGAAATTGTTACTAATGAGGTAAGTTGAAAACATTTGTTCAGTTGAAAACATCTAGAGCAGGGATGTTAAACTGGCGGCCCATGGGCCAGATGCATCACACACAGGCCACGCCCACTCCAGCTCTGTGAATGGGAAAACCGTTGCCAAACGTCACATGACGGCAGCGTGATGCGGCGAGTTTTACATCCCTGATCTAGTGTTTAATATGAAAAAGTGCACTTTGTGATGGGATGTGGATAGAGGGAGTCTAAGAAAATATCTCCCCCTCTCTCTCTCTACATACTTACATACATACATACATACATACATACATACATACATGGCTGTGTGTGTGTATGTTTAACAATAACTCTGGAACGTCTTGAGCAATTTCAACCAAACCTGGTACACAGATCACTTACTTAGTCTCTGGAAAATATATTGTGGGGGTAAGACACCTGTAACACCCCTCAGGATGTGTGTTCTGTAAAGATGCAGCCTGTTGTGCCTTAAAATGGCTTCTACTGTACTGCCGTAAAATGGCTTTTACTGTGCAGCGCAGTGGAATTGCCATGGTAATGGCTTCACAGTACTCTACAAGGGGGCTCCCTCAGGTAAGGGGAAAAATCCAACATTAGAAATTACGTTTAGTCCTGACATTTTCCCCCTATAAATAAATACCTGGGCAACGGCAGGTTATCGGCTAGTAGGATATAAATCATTCTTTTTTTTTTTTTTTTTTTTTTTTATAATAAAATTTTATTGGTTTTTCAAAATTTATAGGGAAAAGGGTAAATGGACAGGTATACAAATTTTGGCAGTTGCAAAGTGTGTGAGGCCCCCCTCCCTCCATACCCATAGCGTACATTTATATATAATGCATTAGTATATAATTGATTATAATCAGCATATTAGTTCTATTATTAAATTCAATCAAATTAAACATTACAATATAAAATCCAAATATAATTCCATTTTCACTTTCGGTCAATTTATAATAATATGATTTTCATATTTATTTCTGTGATCTGAGTCTTCTTGCTATTGCCCCATCTCCCTCCACTGGCAGAGCTCTGGCCCCTCCCGTGTCCTGCGTGTCCGTTGTAGTGTCTGGTGGTTTCTCTAGGAGTGTTTTATTTTTTTCCATAAAGGCCTGCGCCTCTATGGGTGAATTAATTCTGATTCTTGTCTCCTCCCAGAATATCAGCATACCTTCAGGCATCAACCATCTAAACCACACCCCTTTCTGGTATAATTTATTCGCTAATTGCGAATAATTTTTTCTTTTTTCTCTAATCTTCTTAGGGATCTGCTTCAGAATGGTTATCTCCATATCATGATATGTCAATGCTTGCCCCCTCTGTACACCCAGAATTTCATCTCTTGTGGTTTTTCTAAGGAATTTAATGTGAACCTCCCTGGGTAAATTGTGTGTTCTAGCATAAGCTGAGTTCACTCTATAAACCAGATCTATATCCCACCCCATCTGTTGTTTTTCTTTGTGTGTATAGTCAGCCAGAATGTTTGTCATGATGTCCCTTATATTTTCCCCATCTTCTTCTATAACATTTTGAAATCTAAGATAATAGGACATTCTCTCAAATTCTAATTTCATCTGTTGGATGTCAAGATCTTTGTTCCCTTTCTGCACGGCTTCCACCCCCCCCCTCACCTCCTCCACCCCCCCTTCCACAAGATTCAGTCTTTGTGAGTTCTTATATATTTGGGCTTGATTTTCTTTAATTTCATCTTTCATTTCCCTTAACTGTTTCTTGATTTCCTCCTGGCCCTGTAGAATTTGTTGAAGCATTTGTTGAAAGTCCATCTCTGTAGTCTTATGGTGCATCAGTTCTGTTATCTTTGACTGTGTGGCTGGACTGGATGTTGCGGATGTTGGAGCAGAAGTGGCAAAGCCAGGTTTTCCAGGAGGGGGTCTTTTAGATGCCATCCTTTATAACGTTAAAAGTTCAGTCCAAATATGAAGTAAGCAATTAGAAAAGAAGGGTAGCCAGGTGAATCCGGGAGCAGAATAACCAGGCAGAAGAGAATCTCTCCAATAAGTCTGGCAATAGATAGAAAATTTCCCCTAGAAGGTTAAAAAAATACCAATCCACAAGAGGTTCCTCTGGGAGACACGGAGACAAAGACCGGAAGCCTGAATTTTAAAGGTGGAGTCAGGTTTCAGAGTTCATAAAGACAACGGAAGTGTGCCATCTTGCCCTGCCAGTTTTGGGCACAGAGGCGTAACAAAGTTTTAGAAAGTTCCAAAAGTCCTCAAATCATTGTAATATGTAAAATTAAATTGAAAAGAAAATCATCTCAGCCTAAGTGAGGCTTCATTCGTTGGCTCTCCCCCCTCCTCCTTCCCCGGGGGCTGAGAGCAAAATTGTTTCTTGCCGCTTGTCCAAGGGGGGGGGGGAAAACCCCCCTCCCTCCAGCCGCACCTCCAAAATGCTCCGAAAGTTGTTTTAAAGTTTTAAAAGCTGAATCAAATCTTCATGCAAAGTAAGGGATGAAGAGAGAGGCAACCTCACCGCACCGCAGCTGCTTCCTTCAATTGTAGCATTCTCCAGTCGGCTTGTAGCGAGGCGCGAGGCGTGGAAACGCGATGCGCCCTCCGAGCTTGCTCCCCGGTGCCTTGGGCGCGCGAGAGAGCCCCCGCCGGCTGCCGCCGCTGCAGGAGACCTCCGCGATGCCGCCCCTCCGGCAGGACCCCTCTGCGGGGTGTCCTGTGCCCCCCAAGGAGTGGGGAAGCCCACCGGGGAGCCGGAGCGGGCAAAGAGCTGCCCGTCGCCGCCGCCGCCGGAACCGGAACTCAGGATATAAATCATTCTTGTCATGTGGCTGTAAGCGTTAGATTCTGGCTTCTAGTGAAATATAGTTATTGATAACCATTTTCCTGTCTTTTGCTAGCCTTAGAGCATACATGGAAACCACTGGAAGAAAAATATACTGACTGTGCAAAATTCATCAATGAGATTGAGAAAAAAAACAATGATTTGCTAAAATGATTTGCTTGGTGAGATGGCTGGGGGATTCTGGGAGTTGAAGTCCGTACATGTTAAAGTTGCCAAAGTTGAGAAACACAATACAAATCTGTTTTCCTGCACCTGTTTAGCAGAAAAATGTTTAGGGCTCTTGAGAGCACTGCACATTGATCTTTAGATTGGGACTGAATGTGCGCCACAATATACACGGTCTGCAAAAGTTTATTTTTCTGTAGCATTCTCGGTTTATCTTCTCTGTTCCATCTATTGTTGTAGAAGGATCATGTCCCAGCACTTTTGGGAATGGCTACAGCGTACATGATTTTAAAGCAAACCCCAAGAGCCAGAAACCAGTTGAAGCGAATTTCCAAAATGAACTGGAATCCCATTGATGCCGAAGAATTTGAAAAAAGTTGGCTTTTACTTGCAGATATTTACATCCAGTCTTCAAAATATGACATGGCGAGTGAATTACTAAAGCGATGCCTTCGACACAACAGGGTAATTAGCAAACCAGAAACCATTTTAAAGCTATTAATTGGTGAATCGATCTCTTGAGATTTGTAATGAGCACTTAAGAGGAAGATGCTTACGGCTACAACTATAGCTCATAATAGGTTTCCTTGCAATCCTTGGTTTATTCAAGCAATTCTTCTATTTCCTTTGCAGGTAGTCCTCAACTTACAACAATTCATTTAGTGCCCTTTCAAAGTTACATCATTGAAAAAGGTGACTTATGACCATTTTCATATTTACAACTGTTGCAGCACCCCCATGGTCATATGATCCAAATTCAGATAGCAATAGCACTTAGCCGTTTATACCGCTTCATAATGCTTTTACAGCCCTCTTTAAGCGGTTTACAGAGTCAGCCTATTGCCTCCAACAATCTGGGTCCTCATTTTACCCACCTCGGAAGGATGGAAGGCTGAGTCAACCTTGAACCAGTGAGATTTGAACTCCCAAATTGTAGTCAGCTGGCAGTCAGCAGAAGTAGCCTGCAGTACTGCACTCTAACCACTGCGCCACCTCGGCGTTTTCAGCTCCTCAGATGCTTGACAACTGACTCATACTTATGATAGTTGCAATGTCCTGGGGTCATGTTATCACCTTTTGTGACCTTCTGACAAGCAAAGTCAATGGGAAAGCCAGAGTCACTTAACAAATAACTTAACAACTGCAGTGATTCACTTAACAACTGTGGCATAAAGGGTCGTAAACTGACTTAACCAATGTCTCACTTGGCAGTAGAAACTTTGGCCTCAATTCAGGTCATAGGTTGAGGACTACCTGTTTTAGCAAACAAAGAGAAAGTTCTGGGTTAGTCTAACATCCATAACATACTTTTTAGAAAAAAGCCCCAGAACTAACATTATTTTAATAATAGGATTCTAACTTTAGGAATAATATCCTTGTTTTTTTGTTTTTTGTTTTAGTCCTGTTGCAAAGCTTATGAATATATGGGATACATTATGGAAAAAGAGCAAGCTTACAGAGATGCGGCTATAAACTATGAGATGGCCTGGAAATATGGGAACCACACCAATCCAGCCATTGGTAGGTCTGTTCTTGGCATCTGCTTTTTGTGGTCTTCCAATAATTATTACCAGCCACGGCAAATTATTTGTCAATGTTGCAGAGTTTGGAAATGGGAAACATGCACCTACTATCAGGTCAGATTATATGTTCCCCTATTCTTTACCAAATGGGATGTGGTGGCTCAGTAGCTAAGACGCTGAACTTGTCGATCAGAAAGGTCAGCAGTTCAAATCCCTAGTGTTCCATAACGAAGTGAGCTCCCGTTACTTGTCCCAGCTTCTACCAACCTAGCAGTTTGAAAGCATGTAAAAATGCAAGTAGAAAAATAGGAACCACCTTTGGTGGGAAGGTAACAGCATTCCCGACCACATGACCACAGAGACGTCTTCGGACAGCACTGGCTCTTCGGCTTTGAAATGGAGATGAGCACCGTCCCCTAGTCTGGAACGATTAGCACATATGTGCGAGGGGAACCTTTACCTTTACCTATTCTTTACCAGATCATTTTTCACCTGCTCTGATACCTAGCATTAGAATATTAAGGAATTGGTATTAGAACATCTATTGTAAATTTTGACCTCAGCCTGTTGAAAGTAGAATATTGAAGAGAGAGATAGACACTGCCAGTGGGTCAATAAAATGTGTATGATTTGTTCTTTAAAAGTTTCTGTTTTAGCCTTGATGTCAAGATCTGTGTTCAGTTTAGTACTTTTAATTGGAAAATATATTCCTTCAAATAGTAGAAATCTATTTGAATGTATCTGAAATTAGTCAAATGTATTAACAAACCCATTAGAAGATGACAGTGCTGTCATCCAAGTAGACGCCACATATCTTTGCTTGGAAATCTACTATTGAGCAGTTATATATGGCACTGTGCTGCAGGCTAATAAATTGTGTTTGATTTTATCAAGAGGCAGCCCTGTGTTAAATTAGAAAAACAGAACATAAAACAGTAATTCAGAAAACAAAAACGCCATTCCTCCTTTTTATAAGTATGATGCATGTATTTATTGCAGTGTAATATCATATGGAAATAACATTCTGTATGTAATAGAAAATTGCTAGTTTTTTCCTAAAATTGGTACCCGTCTCTTTTAAAAATATTTGGAAAGCCATTAATGCAATTAATGGAGATTGCATGTTTTAATCCTGGAACACTATAATTTTTAGACGAGCTTTTTGAGCCATTGTGGCACAGTGGTTGGAACGCAGTATTGCAAGCTAATTCTGCTGACTGCCAGCAGTTCGAAACTCACCGGCTCAGGGTTGACTCAGCCCTTCCTTCCATCCTTCCGAAGTGGGCAAAATGAGGACCCAGATTGTTGCGTGCAATAGACTGACTCTGTAAACTGCTTAGAGAGGGCTGTAAAGTACTGTGAAGCAGTATATAAGTCTAAGTGCTATTGCTATTTTTGTGCTTGTCTGCACTCTCTCTCTCTCACACACACACACACATACACAACTTATAGGCATTCATAGACAGGCATCAAGTTGTCTAGATGGAAAAGTTAGCTAAGGTAGAATTTAGTTGAAGGGAAGCTACTTAATTTCCTTGTGGATAGAAACAAACATGCTTTCAAGAACAGTAAGCTCTGCTCTCATTTATCCCTTCAAAAGTTCTTAAACTGTTGAGAGGAGAAAAATGCTACCGGTTTCAACATTTGTAGAATTGTCGGGGTTCAGCGCTTTCTCTCCTTTTGTTTACTCTAGTCCTCTGTGATACCTGTAGGCCTTAGGAGAAAATTCACTTGAATTTGGGAGATGAGTGTAGCTTTCTGTATTCAACTCTTAAATCCACAAGCCCTTTTCCTCTGCCTGGCCTTGGAGCTCAAATCCATGTTGTTACAACACATTCTTCCTTCCATGAAGCCACTGAGGAATGCTGCATACCTACTACTGAAATGTAATCGACTCCAGAGTGAACTCCATAAAAAGAATGTGTACCAAGTCTGTCCAAACCCAAGCTCCATAGAGCCGGCTTGTTATCGTTTATGATATAGCACAGCACTTTCTAACCTGAGCAAAGTTAACATAAACATACCTAATTGTGCTAAATCCAAAGGTTTCCTCAGTTCCATAGGACCCATTGAGGATTATTTCATGCACAGTACAAGAATGTGGGTGAAAGTTTCTACCCCTCTAGAACCACAGGGGCAACGTCTCTGTGAATAAGGGGTCCCTTCTACGGTGCCGCAAGAAGATGCTCTTTGATTTCCAAATACAAGGGCCAATCAGATAAATTTTATGTTAGCTTTTAAAGGACACTAATCCTATACTTACAAATCAGGTGGCCAATTTTTTTTTTACCAAGTCACACAATTGCAAAATGTTTATTTAGATATGCTGTTTTATTGTCCCATTTTCCCCTTCCCTAATTGTTGTGTTAAACTGTTTCTTCTTTTGCTGCAATTTCATTATTATTATTAAATTGTAAAAAGATGGTCAAAGACCATAATACAGATATTTGATCTGATATTTCGTGCAGATGAGCCTGGGAAATTGATTGGGATGTTCTTTTCAAATCATGTGCTTTGTGAGCTAAATGAAGGTGTTGTAGTAAGCAGCTATGAAATTAACTTTTTGCAGTCAGAAAATGTGAAGGAAAGGAGATGGATGGTGGGAAATTAAAAGAAAAACTTATCTATTGTTTGTCCTTTCTTTTCCTGTTTCGTGGTATTAAGGATTTTGAGCTTGAGGGATAAGGGTAAATTTTGACGGGGATGAAAATTCTGTATAATAGACCAATAGATTATCTTCTCATTTTGAAAACTTCCATTTGTACCATAATTTAAACTGG
Organism: Natrix helvetica; assembly: GCF_964273705.1. Classification (NCBI taxonomy): domain Eukaryota; kingdom Metazoa; phylum Chordata; class Lepidosauria; order Squamata; family Natricidae; genus Natrix; species Natrix helvetica. The sequence continues at coordinate 160,465,842 of NC_138548.1, read as the reverse complement.
AGAGAGAAACATGCACATGCACATGTCATCCTAGTTCTTAATTTTTATTTCTTTAAAAACATTCCTTTGCAAAATCTGTATCATTCTGCTTTTACAGGTTTCAAGCTAGCTTTTAATTATCTGAAAGCCAAGAGACACATTGATGCTATCACTATTTGTCATAAGGTAAACTACACTGACTATCTGATAATGAAAGGGGTGTATGTGTGTTGCATGTTAAGAATCAGAATAAAGCAAATGTATAAATTTATGGTGGAACAAATCTAAACAATATAGTTACATCTGTTTTAAAGTTAACTTGTAGCTTGAAAAGCCGTCTCAATGCAAGTTTTTTTTTTATTCAACAGGTTTTAGGAGCACATCCAAATTACCCGAAGATAAAAAAAGAAATACTTGATAAAGCACGTGCCTCTTTAAGGACTTGAGCATTGATGAATGCATTTATGTTAATTTGGAAGATAAAAGGAGCTTAAAAGTCATCTGTAAAATTGAAGATGCTGCACACCCAACTAGTTCCCAGTGAAAACCAGCAGAGACTACTTGTAGATTTATTTTAAAAACAGGCTGCTTTAGTATTTAGGGTTCAGTAAAAACAAAAGATCATTGGTGTCTCACTTTCCCCCTGTAGATACTGGCTGCAAGCCAGATAAACTGAGTAAAAGAAACAACATGCACAGCTGGAACTTTCTTTGAAGATCACTCTGTGGCAGAGAAATCTGTAGAGAGAACTTCCAGCTGTGTCTATTGCTCTTTCTACATTGTAGAGGTGATTTATTTGGAGTGTAATCAATGTTTTGAAACAGGGTCTACTCTGAATCCCCATGAATACCAAGAAAGGGGAAAATAAAGTACTATACTACAATGTTATATTTGTATTTCTCTAGTTTTAACTTCTGTTTTTGTAAGGTATCATTCCTCTTTGTTGGAAACCTTAAGCAATAACTAATTCTTATTTAATTTTTTTTTACTATAGCAATAAGACTTCAATTTTGCATGTTTGTGCACAATATTGCATATAAATATGCAACAGTATGAAGAACATGATATAAAATGAAATATCTCTGTTCTAGGCTTTTCCCAAGGATTTTTTCCCATGTTAACAGCTGTATTTTCTGTTGTCCTTCCACAATATTCAACCTATCCATCTTCTGGAAACTGAATCAAATTAAGAAATGAAGCCTTTTCTAAAATTACCATGGAGTTCTTAAAGTTAAAGAGATATTTGAACTTCAGTTGCTTACATTAAAACCCAACATTTAAATAAAAAACAATCCAAACATCCAAATTGTTCTCTATATCTCTGAGTCTATATAGTACTATCTTTTTATTATCACTTCTGAGAAAGATACAATTGGCTCTCATACTTGCTCTTAATTGATTCTTTGGGCTATTGTGACAAGAAACTATCAAGTGATTTATTGCCTGCCTAGATTTAGAATTTCCAGACAAGATTATTTCCGAGAAACTTTCTTTTTAATGATCCAATGAATGCCTATGCTATTTTGAATTGATTATAATCTAAATAGATATATGCGCCACCCAACCATTTTTGTTGTTCTATCTCAAAACATGTTCACATAATCTGCTTTCTTCCAACCGTTTGCTAAATCAGTTGGAGATAGAGAACTTTTTAAAAGGAAAGGTTAGCCTTGACCAGGCATTTCCCCCCAGTGTTTTTATTACTCTTTTTGTGGAAAATCTGGGTGTGGCAAGATTGCTTTTTAAAAGCAAAAAAAGTAGTGTACATTGCAATGTTTCCTTTTGCCACCTTTGGATTTTTTTAAGGCTTGCATCTTAAAATCAAACAGTTTTTATAGCCAGCAGTGTTTAGTGTAAAATGCACCAAACGGGATTGATGGCCTGCCCCTTTCCACATGTGACATAGTTATTACTTGTCAGTTCTGCCTGTGATTCTATGAAACTGTCAAACTGGTAGGCCACGGGCTGGATGCATCAATTGCAGGCCACTCCCATCCGCAAAGAAAAACATTGCAATAAGTCACGTGACACGATCGAGTTTGACAGCCCTGTTATAAAAGGAGGTATGTAGGTAAGGCTATTTGAAGTAGGGAGGGGGAGTTCAAAGAAGAAAATTCCATTGTTATTTCCTTTATGGTCATGGTTTAAACCAATCTTGTATGGTATTAATACAAGAGAAACAGAATAATTAAAACTGTATGCCATGTAAAGCTCGGGACCTATATCTGCATCATCCAACCCTCAGGCACTGTATAAAATATTTATATAATTTTCTCATTGGTATCTATGAAGTCTGAAAACTATCGATCAGTGTTACAGGTTATTTTTGGAAAAGTAAGTGAATGTTTACTGTATATTATTATATAAAAACAGATTCTCACATTTATTTTTACTTAATGCAGAAGTGTGAGTTCTGTGATTAGGTCCTACAACTTCCTGGTATCCTTAAATCCAATTTCAATTTTCAAAGAGTGATGATAAGTTTTCATCCTTGTGGTTGAGTGTTGGTTCATTTTTCTGTGTCATATCGACATCCTGTTGCTGCACCAATTGTTGCTATACAGTACACCAACAGTCTTTATTTAGTTTTCCTGGTTTTGCTTTTTTAAAAACTCTTCCTTTTATGTAAACTATACATAGAGATGAATTTTTGCAGGAAAGGAAGTGACTTTTTACTTCAGCTTTAGAACTCTCCCTCCATTTTTTTAGAACATTATCTGTAACCACTACAGGACAAGATCTGTGCTCACATTCATCTATATGTTACCGTGAAAGACCGAAATTGGTGAATGTCAACTTTCACCGGTGAATATCAACACATACCAAATACGTCGGTGAAAGATCGAATATTTCATTACATTATTTTACATTCGGACCCTCACCGGTGTATGTCGACAATCACAGATATGCTCTGGTGGAGGTCGAAAAGAGAGGAGCCGAGGTGTCGAGAGGAGCCGACAAAGAGGCGACTGGCTGTCTCCCGCCAAATCCTTTGTTCTGCTGGGAGTCACGTGAAAGACCGAAATTGGTGAATGTCGACTTTCACCCCTTGGAGGTCGAAAAGAGAGGAGCCGAGGTGTCGAGAGGAGCCGACAAAGAGGCGACTGGCTGTCTCCCGCCAAATCCTTTGTTCTGCTGGGAGTCAGTCAGCTTTGTCCGTGTTATGCAACGTTTGATGGTGCGAGCAACGTTTTCTTAATTTTTTTACGACACCCTAATTTATAATCAATGGATACTGCAGTGAATCGTGATCTTTTTATTGAAAAGTTAAATGCATTAATTGCAGGGAAATGAGAAGACAATTGTTTTTATTTTTCTCAAGAAAAGTACTCTAAAATACTTTCTGAAGTGGTTTCTGCTAAAACTAAGTGCAATACACCTTTGGATTACAGACGATTAAAACGTTTTGATGTTTTAAAAATTAATGATGAAGAGAAGTTAATTGTACCATTAAAACAAGGAGAAACGAATATACAGTATTATGTTACCAATGAGGAATTGTTCAGTATACTATATGAAACTCACACCAGAATAGGCCACGGAGGAAGAACACGTATGCTTAAAGAATTGCAAGTTAAATACAAAAATATTACATATGAAGTTGTAATGTTGTATTTAAATTTATGCAAACAGTGTCAAATGAAACACAGTGCACCTAAGAAAGGTATTGTTGTGAAACCAATGGTCAGTTCTGAGTTAAACTCAAGATGTCAAGTTGATCTGATAGATCTGCAGTCAAACAGCGATGGCGAATATAAGTTCATAATGGTTTATCAAGATCATTTAACTAAGTTTGTCCAGCTACGACCTTTGAAAACTAAGAGAGCTGAAGAAGTAGCGTATCATGTTCTTTCAATATTTTTAACATTTGGTGCTCCAGCAATATTGCAATCAGATAATGGTAGAGAATTCAGTAATCAAGTCATATCCGAACTATGCGCTATGTGGAAAGATGTTAAGATAGTTCATGGAAAGCCTCGTCACAGTCAAACACAAGGCTCAGTTGAAAGGGCCAATCAGGATATACAGAATATGCTATCTGCATGGATGAACGATAACGATACAAATAAATGGTCAGATGGTTTACCCTTTGTTCAATTTGCCAAGAACACTACATACTATGAAGGAATACGCCAAAGTCCTTATGAAGCCATGTTTGGCGTTAAGGCAAAAAGAGGCATAGCATCGTCTTTTTTGCCTAGCGAACAAATCGCAAATATTGAAATCGAAGAACAACTCGAAGAAATTGCCAATACTTGTGAAACCGAAAAACAGCTTGAAGAAACTGTTAATACTTCTGAAAAAAATTTGAGCGGTGGTATAGCATCGTCTTTTTTGCCTAGCGAACAAATCGCAAATATTGAAACCGAAGAACAACTCGAAGAAATTGCCAATACTTGTGAAACCGAAAAACAGCTTGAAGAAACTGTTAATACTTCTGAAAAAAATTTGAGCGGTGGTCATATGGAAAACCATATTTCAAGGAAAAATATTGAAGAGGACCTGCATTCTACTACGTTTCCACATCAAGTTCTAACTGGAAAACACAAGTTAATTTCAATAAAAAGAGCGGCCGCGAAAGAGAATCTTCTACTGCAAGCAAACAAAATGTTACGCACCTCACAAAAACAATTTCCTCCTGCTCAAATTGGCGATAGTGTACGAATACAAGTCCCTGATGTCGACCGTGGTCGTACAGATAGCCGAAATGTGTTAGCGGTTGTTGTTGGAATAGAAGACTCCGACTTCTATAAACTGGCAAATAAAAATGGTACCCTCAAGCAGCTTTACACATGTAACCAGTTCGTAATTTGTAAAGAAAAGTTACTTTCCATAAATGAGATTTCGGTTCAAGAAATTTCGCTGAGAGAAGCAGCTGCAGCTAATTCGAGAAGCGGTGGGCAAGGCTATACACGCTGTCATTGCAAAAGGAAGTGTTCCACAAATAAATGCAGTTGCAAAAGCAAGGGACTTCTGTGTAATTCAAAGTGTCATAATAGTTTCAGTTGTTGCAATAAATAAGTTTTTAATCACATAATTGAATAAGTTTTTTATTAATATTATTTTCTTTTCTTATTTAAAATGTACTGTTTGTTTTAAGTTCTTGGTCACTCCTCTCACAAAGAGAGGCGAAAAAGTTACGTCACTCTTGTGATATTTTATCGCCACTGAAATACGGAGAAGAAAATATAAATCTCCGACATGTCCAACATTCACCGTTAGTACTTGGTGAATGACGACATTGGCCGGTGTAAGTCATAAATAAGGGTATTTAGCAAATATTTCAGACATACACCAAGCGACTATGTGAATGTTGATATTCACCAGTGAATGTCGACATTCTACAGATTTCGGTCTTTCACTGTAACATATACACGCTTATTTTAGGCACTTAATTTTGCTTCAGTTGCCACTGAACAAAAATCTAGTTATTTATGGCATAACCAATTCTGTATATTTTTCTCATTACTGTTACACTAGGCATTTTTAATTTTTTTCATGGATTGGAATTTGTAATTGCCAGACACTTCCTATAGAAGGGTTTAAGGGGATATTGCGCAATAAAGCTACTAAAGAATAACTTGCCAGATAAAAATAATCTAAGCTTATTCTAGTTATTAGGAGGGATCCTTCTTATTCCCATAGAAAATAATCCAGCCACCACTAAAAAGGGCGGACTGTTTTTAGAAAGAAAAGTAGGGACAATATTCCATACCTGTACAATGATATTGCTAATAAAACTCTGGTCTTCTGATATTGCCCTGGATAAAATTAACATTGCTTTACAATTCATAAAAGTAGATACAATGCCTAGATTTCCATCAGGATACCAACATCTCCTGCATCTTTCACATTGACCTAAACTGTAGCATGGCTTGCTTCTCAGTTCTATCCATTCAGCTCTTGTCCTTTTCTTCAGCCACCCTAAATGTAAACAGGAAATAAGAACAGTTTAATAGCTAATAAAGCCAAGGTTTATCCCATTCATCAGTGTGTTAATTTGCATGTAAATTTATGGAAGATACTGTAGTGCCACTAATTCTGATTCCAATCGAGCTTTTAATATCCTGCCTCTCAGCCACATTTCCACCAAGTTAGTTGGATTCAGATAAGCCATTTTAAGCCTCCATGAGGGAACAGTGGAACTCTTTCTTCCTTCCTTGATTTTACTCTCTGCCCAGTGAAGTGGAAATACTCTATTAGAGCTTTTATCAATATTTTAATAGTATTTCATATCCTAAGCCTAATACATGGCCTTTGAATTAACTCCCGTGAGGAAGCCAGAGAGGTAAGAGTAGTTATCTTCATGAAAAAGGCCAGTGTTCCAAATGAGGTTGCCTAGCAACTCACCTTCTACTCTGTTTTTGGAGTAGGGAGTGGAGTCAGTTTTCCATTTCCTATTGCTTCACTCAGTTTTCATAGAATAGTTCTTCATACCTTTAGTGAAATAAAACAAGGGATACCCCTTTCCATTTTTAATACTTTGGATGCTGGCAATGTTTTTTTTTTTGGAAAGCTTTGGTGCTCTCACTGCTTTGTATTTCCAAGGGGAGAAAAAATCCTTGTTCCATTTCATCTTCCAAAAAGAAAACCTAATCAGATTGTTAACAGCTAATCAAGGGCCACAAGATAGATTCCTATTGAATAGTACTGTATTCAAATTAGAAACTGGATTTCAAAACATTTCATTAATAAGCTGTGATCTGGATGCAAACGAGTAGAAATTAAAAGATAGATAACAAAAGGAAAAGGAAACATAAGGAAAATAATTCATATCAATACGGTTTACTGTCTCCATACTTTCCTATTTTTGCAAACTTTCTAACATAACTTGCTTTATAGTTGGTTATTTTTCTTTAAACCTGTCACTTCCCTCATTTTGAGAATTTCATCAATTCCATCTAAGGAAATTTTCTTGGGTTTTTCCCTTCATATTTCAACATAGTACATGCAATCTTCGACTTACAATCTTTCATTTAGCGATTGTTTGAAGTTACAATGGTACTGAGAAATAGGACTTATGATCATATTTCACACTTTACAACCATTGCCACATCCTCATGGTCACATGATCAAAATTTGGACACTGGCTCACATTTATGATGGTTGTAATATCCCGGGGTCATGTGATCACTTTTTCCAAAGTCAATGGGGAAGCCAGATTCACTTTACAACCATGTCACTAACTTACGGTAACAACTGTGGCAAGAAAGGTTGTAAAATGGGGCAAAACTCACTTAACTGTCTCACTTGAAATTTTGGGCTGACTTGTCGTAAGTCAGGCACTACCTTTATTGATTGCTCATTTTTGTATTCAATCAACATTCAGTTTTCATCTGTTCTCAAGTCAATCTCTTGTATTAGACATTCATTTAATTACCCGGTTCCATTGCATTCAATATTTCACCTAACATGCTTCCATATGACAAAAATTGGACAGAAACAGATTCTTATACCCAGCCACTTGGTTTCTTTCAAAAGCATTCCTTGCAACAAACTATATAGTGCCTATTAAGTTTCTATCAGGATTTTCACATATTAAAATTTCATTTTTCTATTTGTATTTTCTATTTGTGACAAAACTTGCATTAAGGTACGCAAGTTCAACTGCAGTACTTACATACATTTTTATGTACATTTTTTTCAATTGCATACAAATGTAGTTAATAGTCACTGCAAATCATTTGGTTTTTATTCAGCAAAACTTCACTATCTATGTACAGTACAAATATACATACTCACATTTTAAACCAAGGATGTCAAACTCCTGGCCCATGGGCCGGATGCATCACACCCGGTTTAGTGAAGGGGTGAAAAGTCTTTTTTTTTATTGAAAAAGTTTTATACAAACAAATTTTCCCCCTTTTTACCCCCCCCCCGCCATATAATGTAAATCACATACAAATACTGTACCCCCTCCCCTCCTCCCGTTTTAAAATAGATTTCTCATTCAAATATTGTACCCCCTCACCTCCCAACAATCATAATATAAGTTTCTCTTAAAGTAACAATAGCCCATTAACCCCATCTTCTAAATTAATTAAACATATATAAATCATAATATAGGTTTCTCTTAAAGTAGCAATATCTCATTAATCCAATCTTCTAGATTAATTATGCATATATATTTCCCCACCCTCCACCCTAACCCTCCCCCACCTCCCAATCAAACCCACCCCCCTGACTTCCGCTATACACCACTCTAACAATTCCAAGCATCCCATATATTATTTACTCTGATCATCTGTCAATCTAAACATTCTTACCTAAAGGCTACATAGTACTTCCTAGTCTGATATTTATTCTGTATGTAATCAATCCATTTTACCCATTCCTGTGTGTAATTCTCCTGCTTCTGACCTTTTAAGAAAGCTGAAATTTTTGCCATTTCGGCGAACCCCGCCACTTTCTGAATCCATTGATCAATTGTCGGTAAAAAATCTTTTTTCCAATGTTGCGCAATCAACAACCTAGCTGCTGTAACCATGTACAAAACCAATTTTGTTTCCCCTTTAGTAAAGTCTTGATACGTCACGGGACACTACCGTGACGATGTGAGTTTGACACTTGTTCTAAACCAATTCACCTCTAATGTAATTACAAATTTCTCTTACACAAATACATTTCATCCTTCTTATTTTTAATAGTACTCACACTGGTGGAAGTACTCACTCCTGTTCATCCCTTTTGCTTCCAAAATAGATTTATTTTTATTTTTATCAATGTCACTTTACATTTTCCACTGTGCCCAATCTTAAATTCCTTGCTCTCTTTGACATTCTTTGCAATTAACTTTTTCTCTATATCCCCATAATAAAATAGCTTTGTCTCATTGTTTGCAGCAATCATTCTCTCACATAACTTTTTCACTTTTGAGTCTTTCACTTCATCATTCCAAGAACTTTTTTCATAATTAGTGTGACTCCATCCGTGTCCGTCATTGTTCCTTTCACCAAGCAGCTTCCATAGCCTCTGAGAAGTTAATCCAAGCAAGTAGAAATTTAAGAGCTCTTAATAATATTGCCAATTTAAAAGAAATGTAAGCTTATAAGAAATCCAGCAAGTATTTTACTTTCAAATGATAAAGCAATATATAAGCAATCTAAAATTGTAAAACCTGTACATTTTGGTACACTTTTAAGCAGTGACGTGCGGTGAGGGTTATGGCTGGGGAGGCTGGTGACGTCATCAGGAAGGCGGGGAATGGGACCACATGTGCAGACCACGTGTGCAGACCACGTGTGCAGACCACGTGGTCTCGTTCTCCACCTTCCTGAGTGAACATTAAGGGGACCGCGGCGTAGCATTACTTCCTCCACCGGCACCAGTCCCTTTCACCCCGCTCAAGCCTTGCCGCCTGCAGCCACCGCCCGCCCTCGCTGCTCCTTTCGTTGCTTGCCCGCCCGCCTCTAAGGCACGCCAAAGCCTCCTTCGTCCCCCCCCAGCGCGCGCCCTTTTTATTTCCCGCGACACCCCCCCCCATTTCGGGAAAGCTTTCCCCATTGCCTGGGGGGTGAGGGGGGCGGCTCCGCTCCCCCCACTCCCTCCGTCCCTGCCTCTCTCCTCAGCCCCAAAGCTCCGTCCGCGCGACTCACTTCCAAGGCGGTGGCTGCTCCATCCCGCTCCGGCTCTGGAAGTGACCGAAGATCAGGCTGCGTCGCTCGCTCGCTCGCCGGACTGCTTCGGCGCCATTCTGGCTACCTTCGTCCATCCGCGCCCGGGAGATGCGGAAGCAGTCCGGTGGACGAGTGACCGAAGATCTCGCTGCCTCGCTCGCTCGCTCGCCGGACTGCTTCGGCGCCATTCTGGCTACCTTCGTCCATCCGCGCCCGGGAGACGCAGAGGGAGAAATGTTGTCGGCGCCTCCAGATGACGAACCAGTCGCTTGCTTTCGTCATCGGGAGGCCGATAACATTTCTGCCTCCACGTCTCCCGGGCGCGGATGGACGAAGGTAGCCAGAATGGCGCCGAAGCAGTCCGGCGAGCGAGCGAGCGAGGCAGCGAGATCTTCGGTCACTCGTCCACCGGACTGCTTCCGCATCTCCCGGGCGCGGATGGACGAAGGTAGCCAGAATGGCGCCGAAGCAGTCCGGCGAGCGAGCGAGCGAGGCAGCGAGATCTTCGGTCACTCGTCCACCGGACTGCTTCCGCATCTCCCGGGCGCGGATGGACGAAGGTAGCCAGAATGGCACCGAAGCAGTCCAGCGAGCGAGCGAGGCAGCGAGATCTTCGGTCACTCGTCCACCGGACTGCTTCCGCATCTCCCGGGTGCGGATGGATGAAGGTAGCCAGAATGGCGCCGAAGCAGTCCGGCGAGCGAGTGACCGAAGATCTCGCTGCCTCGCTCGCTGCCTCGCTCGCTGCCTCGCTCGCTCGCTCGCCGGACTGCTTCGGCGCCATTCTGGCTACCTTCGTCCATCCGCGCCCGGGAGATGCGGAAGCAGTCCGGTGGACGAGTGACCAAAGATCTCGCTGCCTCGCTCGCTCGCCGGACTGCTTCGGCGCCACTCTGGCTACCTTCGTCCATCCGCGCCCGGGAGACGCGGAGGCAGAAATGTTGTCGGCCTCCCGATGACGAAAGCAAGCGACTGGTTCGTCATCTGGAGGCGCCGACAACATTTCTCCCTCCGCGTCTCCCGGGCGCGGCCGGACGGATGTATATAATATTATATATATAGTATATAATATTATATACTATTATTCCATGAAGAGAGGTGAGGCCCTGCCTCCTTGCCTCTACTGACCGCACATCACTGCTTTTAAGCATACTGCCTTGTGGGCTTTTATTTTGGTAAAAGCTGGATAATCTCTGCCTGTCCCTTGTTCTGATAATGGTATTACTTTTATCAGTATGAGAAATAATGCTCACCATTTATAACTAATGCCACTCCAAGTTAAAACTGAATTTAATTACTATATGGAATTCAAGTGAATGGATTTCAGAGTTCTTAAGAAACATAGATATTTTAGAATGACAAATTTGTATACAGATATTGTACACTAAGGAAAGATTTTCAATGCCTTATAAGGCAAGGAACTGACACTATGCAATAAAACAATTTATTTTAAAGACCAGGGAATAGAAGATTAGAATCATGGAAATTTATACTGATAAAGGAGAATATTTGTCATTCAGGTTTGAAATGAAGATCCTTGGTGCTCCCTGAGCTTGGTAGTCTGGCACCGATGATGTTTCCTAGTTTGGGTAATGAAATATCTACAAGAAAACAACCAAGCTTAGAGCACCATGGACCCCTCAAATTTATACATATTATTGTTATTTTTCAGTGTTCTTGATTTTTCAGTATTCATAATACAGTAAGGAAATCACAGACACTATAGATACAGGCCAGATAGTAATAGCTAAAGTTTCAAACCTGTTTCACATCAAGAGTATGTAATGTGAAACTAGTAAAAAATTATTCTGGGCAAATATGTGTTTTACATTCATTTGAATGTAAATTAAATTAAGCTTTTAACGACTCAACTGTCAACTTCAGCAGAAAAATCATAACTAAACAAATGATGACATGTATAAAAGTACTAAAGAATTGGGACTACTTAATAAAAACATGGTATAGGTTTTTACTAAACTTGGTATTTGGAATATTGGAAATAATCAGGATACAAAATGGAGAACAGGAAGATCTTGTCCAAGCCACTCAAATGAGGAAAATTAAGAGTAAGAACTCCAGCAAATTAAAATCTTCAATAAGCAAATAGAAGAAATGATTGGAAAAGTAAATTAATTTTAATGTGTCTCATATCAATAGAATACCTGAAAGAAGAATGCCAGCCAGTCATCCTTAGGATTATTAGTATATATTAATATATGTCACTGTACTCCCAAAGACTCTGGGGGCTGTGTCAATATAAAGATCTGTAAATCAAATAAATTAAAGAACTCAGGTACGTGTCTACAACATATATATGTGGAGTTAAATCCACAAGTTTTATAGAGTACTAGACAATCCCTAACCTCTTGGATCATACGTTCAATGATATTTCCTTAAATAGAGAAACAGAATGAACACGGATGGGCAAAAAAGCAGCAGGAGTGACAAGCTAGCAGGAAGCATTGGAAATTACTCTTCCTCCTCCTTGGCTGGCCCACAGAACCGTCTGCCACTTTTATTAGATGAGGAAAAACAAAGAAAATTGTGGACCCCAAGGAAAATTGCGCCCCTATTCCCCAATCCGGCATGTCCACAAAGTAATGCAGCACCAGTTTTATCAGGTAATAAAAATGCAAGAAAATTAAGTCCTAGCCAAGCTGCCTTTGGATAGCAAGTAACCAGTGGCTTTAGAAGGTAAGACTGTCAGCAGCATGTTTGATCGCTTTCTATAAGAGAGACGCATGCAGAGTTATATCTATTTTCTGGATAGGAATAAGGATCAGTAGGACACCTAGGGCTGATTTGTCAATTACAATTTGTGCCAAATGTCAACATCTGTTTAATGGTGTTTAATTTTTGATTATGTACCATCAAGTCATTTTCGATTCCACAGTTGGAGACCAAAATTGGATTAGACTAAACCAGGGGTGTCAACTCAATTTCATTGAGGGCCTCATCAGGGTTGTGTTTGACGTTGGGGGTGGACATGGCCATGGTGGGTGTTGCCAGCTCAACATAACTTGTATCGGGGGCCCGTGTGGTGGCCCGAGCGCTCTGCCAGCGACCTCCTGCAACCCTCTGCCAGTGAAAACGGAGCTTGGGAATGCTGCCTGCGACCCTCGCAAGCTCCATTTTCGGCTGTAACGGCCTCTTGTAACCCACTGCCAGCAAAGACAGAGTTCAGGAGGGCCACATGCAGCCCTCCCAAGCTCCATTTTCACTGGCAGAGGCACTGCGGGTCGGTCTGCTGTTTCTAGGACAGCCCCGCAGGCCGGATCTGGCCCCCAGGGCCTTGAGTTTGACACCCCTGGACTGAACAGTTCGTAGAAATAAGCATGAGACACATGCCCCAGTTCTTTAATTTACCTGGTTTACACATCTTTATAGTGGCACAGCCCCCTAAAGTCTCTAGGAATAAAGTGGCATATCAATTTAGCATTTAGCAACCCCTTTTTCCTTTTTTTATTTCCTTTTTTTATTAAAGAGCCTGGTCTCCTATTAATGGGAGCACTGATGACACTCCCGGAATTTTATACCTGGACTTTTCCCCAGCCAAACAAACAAAGGCATCTTTAGCAATAGGTTTTACTTTTGAATTCCGAGGGAGCCTCACCTGGATGGGAACAAAGCAAACTAAATGGGCTAACTTCCAAGATCAAACCTGTAGGGGGAATCCAGGATCCAGAACTAAGTTGCAGGGAATGATCGCACCAAACTAGTAATACCTCCCCTTCTCCCCCCCCCGCCCCCCAGGAGAGTTTGCAACACTTCGGGAACTACAGTCTAAGGGGGAGACAGACTGAAATAGGAGCTAAAGGGGAGAATCAAAAATACACTACTACAGCCTGCCTCGTTTAAGATAGTAATTTACCGGCTTCTATATATGAAGTCACAAACTATATATATTCTATATATGTATATATATTCTATATATGAAGTCACAAACTATATATATTCTATATATGTATAGATATTCTATGTATGGAGTCACAAACTATATATATATTCTATGTATGAAGTCACAAACTATATTCTATATATGTATATATATTCTATATATGAAGTCAAACGGAGCGCGGCAAAAGCGGCAAAGATTTCCTCGCTCTCCCCCCCCCCCACGTCGCCACTTCCCGCAGCACGTGGCCTCCTTTGCCTTCCGTTAAAAGAGCGGAAGGAGGAGCTCTCTCGCCTCACCTGAGCGCTCTCTCACCAAGAGAAGCCGCAGGAGAGCGCTTGTCGCGTTCGGGTTGGGCGCTCACCTGGGCGCCGCGGGCGGAGGATTATCAGCCAATCCCCGTTTCCCTTGACCGCCTATCTCGCGCGGAAGGCGGGGGCGGGTGAGAGGAAAACGAAGGAGAGAAAGAGAGCGAGCGAGCGAGAGAAAAAACCACCCAGCCAGCAGCGAGCGCTGCTTTCCTCTCCCGGTGGTGGCTGGTCGAGGCTACAGGTAGGCGCGGGCTCCGAGGCGGGGAAGGTAGGTAGGTAGGTAGGTAGGGTTCTGCGGCGTCTGCCTTCGGAAGAAGGGCGTCTTTTATTCTATTTCTTCTCCTTCTTTCGCCCGCTTTACGCACTCCCTCTCTCGAAGACTTTAAAGGGCTGCTGCGTTGTCCGCGTCGCCTCTGTTTGAGAAGGAGAAGCGGAGGGGAGAGCAATCCTCCCAAGACCCCCCCCCCCTCCTCTTGCTTTGCATCTAGAAATCGGCCGGTCTTTCATATTTACTATTTACATGTAAATTTACTATTTAAAATTTTAACATAGTAAATTTAAAATGAAATTTACTATTTACATGTACATAGTAAATACATGCTATTTACATAATTCATATTTACATTCATATTTTCTAGCGGGACCGTGGTATATGCAAGGCTATGAGAGACGGGAGTTTGGAGGAGGGGGGGGCATCGCGCATTGACGCTTGTTTATCCCGTCAGTAAGATTCCTTCATGCCCACCCCAAAGTATTAAAAAGTGCAAAAAGTCTTCTGTAATTCGGGTTACTTCTAACAGCACTTGGCTGTGAAGTAAAATGTGGCGTCTAGCTGTTTTTCTAATGGAAAATTGTTCCTAAACAATTCAGGCGCTGTCTGTCAAAACCCACCCTGTTAAGTATATAGATTTTTTAGAATGATAAAAGAAACAGGGTGGGACAGACACACACACACACACGCACACACACATCTTAACACCAAATATTGCACCCTGTGGTCTGCAGCAGTTTTGGGTTTTGGGTGAAGGCGCATTAAAAGCTGCAAGAGGGCAGGTCTAATCTGCATTTTTTATTTCCAGGAACTGCTTCCGGGAGTGATGTGGAAGGTTTGTAAGGTTGACTTAAAAGAGGTTAGCAGCGTGACATTGTACTCGGTCGGGGATTACTGTGATTTTGTAGAGCCCTGAAGTCTGAGGGGCAATTGCTAGATTCGGTGTACAACAACATTTTGGAATATGTGGGATGTAATCTGAAGCAGACTTGAGGTATGACGAGCAGGAGATGTGGTTTAAAAAAAAGTTTGATGCTGGCACTTAAACTACTATAAATATTTCCTTTTGTTGCCTAACTGAAACTTGTCTTTCTGACATTACATGACAATGCTTACTCAGAAGAAACTCTTTAATTTCATAAATCATAGAAAAGTAAGTCTCCCTTGTATGTAATCAGTAAATATATTGAGGACTAAATCTTAATGTTTTTCCAGTAGTTATAAGAAAACACAACTTAGAAAACAATTTTCTGTTAAAATGTGGAGGTTTAGATAATTATTAGGACTTATCAGATCGAGAGGGGGTATTTCTATGCTTCATCCTATACTTCTGTTCTGTTGCATAATAAGTCTCACAATTTTCTGTATCATGTCATAGTCTTTAAATGCATTTTTGCTATTAAAGAAAAATTCCGATATAAACTGCTACAGATCTAGTAGCATGGTAAACAATTTCTAGTGTACTTGTCAATCCATAATTAACCTGAATCCAAAACCATCTAATTTGAAATATTTTTCCATGCATATGGATCCTAATCTGACAATTTTAAATAACATATCAGTAGTTATTAAACATATTCTAATTATTTTTGCTTTCATTAAATTAGATGTCAGAGAACTGGACCACTTCCATCCCTGTGGTCCACTGTGGGGGGATGATGGTGGGGTGAGCCAGCAGCCGTCCATTATCCCAGTTTCTCATATCGACTGCTGGAAAAATTGTCTACCCCTGTGTTGGAGCAATACTTAGTATTCTGTTCATAAGTTTGTTTGGTCACTAAGAGTTACATGATGAAATGTAATAATATCAGTATTCTATAACCTATATTATACCATGTAGATAGGTTTGATATTCTACTGTGTTTTCCTTTCTTTTTTCTTTTTGTGCTAACTGGAGAGTGACATACCAGGCTTAACAAGATAACTCACTCATTCTCTGGCCATCTGTTGAACTCAAAACAATAAATGATGTGTTTGTTTCCCAATGTAAATGAAGGCTTTGCTTGGAAAAGCAGTTATAAACTACATTTTAGGTAATTCTTATAGCTGAAAACATTCACTTCTCTTCCCCAAATTTAACTAAATGTGTAATTTGAGCAAGGTTTTTTTTGTAAATTTTTAGAATAGTGCTACTTATTGCATGATACAAATTATGTCAATATGAGATAATACAAAAGCTTTGGATTGAGGGAACTATCAATGTTTCATAGCCAAAATACAGGATCTCTGCATGCATACTTTTATTGTGTTTGCCAAAGCTGCTTGCTCAACCATTCATAAGGACTTGCCACTTGCCTTGCAACTATATTTACTATTTATACAAATTAACATTAATTTATTAATAACATTAAAATTAATAGTAATTTGTCCCCCCCCCCATTTTTGGCTTATTTACAAACAATAGGATATCTATTATCCTATATTAAAATAAATATAAAAATGCTTTCTTCCAAAACATCCAGAGTTTGAGACAATTTGGTATTTCTGCTCATTGCCTTAAGAATTTTGATTCATGTTGTATCATGAGGATTGGTAAAGTAATACTATACCTGCAGGCTATGGCATCTGTTGAACCACTAGATGGCATCCATTTACATCAAATTATTTTTTAAAAATGAAACATTACTCTTAAAATATTTCTGTTCTCATCTGTGCTCTCGGACATTTTTAATGAAAAGGTTTTCACAAATTGTTCTTCTAATTGTAAATATAATGGTGTTAGCATGGGATATCATAAGAAATCATGCAGGAGACCAGTCATCACTGTACAACTGTTCTGTCAGTCTCTCATTAAAAATATGCAAATAGTGGACATCTTCATTCATACAGAACAGATCCTTTCTGTTTTCTAAAAGCTAAGATGAGGCTTTTAACAAATTATTGCAGTTTTCTGTCCATAGTTCCAACCAGTCAGTCACACTTATTTCACAGTGCTATTACATTCCTCCTCATATCTGACTTTCTAGAAATCTTTCAACATTGTTTTTAAGGATTTTTATAATTTGGGCTTTCTTTAAGTCTCTTGTACCCTCTTATGTCCACCTACATAGTAAGGTGATGTTTGTCTAAAAGAAAGCCAACATTTTAAGAATTGTGATTATTAATATGGTAATATAAAGGTAGAACCTGCAACAAACATCTGTAACATTGAGTGCTGTGCTCAGAATTATAGTTAATCCATGCTTTGTCCATACATTTCCCACCTTTTCAATATCCAATATTCTGGGATCACTGCATGAGCAGTTAAGTTCTTATATAACAGATCAGGTTACTACTGCATTTATCCCATTTTCTTGGTTCATACAATGCATTGAATCACGTACTAACCAATTGCACCAATGTCTGCATAAAACAGTAGGCTATTAAAAAGCTATAATTGAAATTAACCAAGCTTAGTGTAATGTAACATAATCACAATGGTTTGTTTAACTGAATTTATTAACTTTATAAAGATCATGTCTTAAGGCTTTTCAGAGGTATTGCTCTCTACTCAGCCACTATGAAATGGACTACTGGCAGAATGATGAGAATGGCCTTCTTGGTATCTACTCTTAAGTTTTAGAAGCCCATGTGAGGAAGATCACGCTAGCTTAATATAGGTTATCTTTTTGCTAGAAGCTGATGTGTTTAATTAGTCAGGCCTTGAAATGTAAACTGTCTTGATGAAGCAGATTTTAATGATGTTATGTAATTTATTTTAGTCTTAAGCACATATTTTAAGCAGAAAAACAAGGTAATAAGCAAGATACCACTGCATGTCACCCTATGCTTGTCAGAATAACACCTCTATTAAGTAAAATAGCAACCGTACATTTTTCCAACTTTAAATGTTGCTTTTTAGAAATCAGTGGCTTAAAAAGCAGGGCAAAATATCTGTATACAATTAAAGTGACTACATACATATTTGAAAGACATTTTAATTAGTGAGAGGAATGAATTGCAGTATTAAACTTCTAACTTCCATCTTACAGAGTAAGAGCAACTATGTGAAAATCATTGGTGGCTGGCTCCCCAGCTGTTTATATACTGGGAAATGTCATCTTCCATGGATGAGAGGTGGGAGTTGTCAGGAATTTGTGGCATCCATGGCAACCAAGGGCTTGTCCCAAGTTACCATGAGGCAAGCTATTGTGCTACAGCCACGATACTAGTATTCACCTTGGAGGAATTCATGATTGGAGGGTCAAGGACATCAATATCAATCTGTTGTCATGGTCCAGCTGCTGGAATTCACAATCTGCATCAATCTCCATAGGGGGAGATTGTTGCACCTTCTGGATCCACTTTATTTCCAATAGCCATTTAGGGGATTTCCCAGCAATCATGGAGATTGCTCTTGGATAGATTGGCTGAACTTCGGAGGATCAAGATAGACAAAGGTTTTGATGAGGTAGCCCTGAAGTGGCCTGACTCTCTTGCTGACCCAAGGGGGTCTTTGGTTTACTGGGGAGAACACTGGAGGAGGAGATGACTAAAATATGATCAGACATAGGCATGAGCCCACATTTGTGGCTATTCTGTGGCACTAAGAGCAGTAAAATATGGGTACTTTTCCATGGTTGGTTACTGCATTCTCAGAGGGCCATCTAGCAGTATTAATTACATGACTGGGGCCTTTAGAGGCTCTAGAAACTTCTGCTTGAACAAGTTCTAAGCATTTTGAGGATACTACCTCTCTGTTGAAGTAAACTAAGCTGGGACCACCCAATAAGAATTCTATTGATATTGAATGTGAAAGCTTGATGGCTTTTCTCTCTCCCTTTTATACCCAAGATCAGTCTGAGTTTCTTCCTTTCCCCTTCCTATCTTACTAGGCTACAGTAGGTGTTGCATATTTTCTTCAAGGCCATCTGCATCATTCTCTACACTCTTATACTGGATCTGAGTTGGATGGTAGATGGGCAGGCATTGATGAGATGACAGAAATAATGTCTTGTCAGGTAATTTGGGACTTCAAGCCTGCGATACCTGAGGAAGTGGACAGTGTCCTCTGTAGCATGAGCTCAGCCATCTGCAAGTTAGATCCTTGGTCTTCTTGGATAATACAAGCAGCCATAGAGGACACAAAAGAACTACCTTGAAGGAGGCAGTTAAATGTCCTTTCTTAAAAAGTTACCTTTGGACCCATCCACCTTGGGAAACTGTTAGTTCATCCCTAACCTGTCTTTGAACAAGTTGTTGAGATAATGGTTGGATTCCAACCTATATAGTGTTCTAGATGAGATGGATCAGTCTCTCTTAGTCAGGATTGATGCACTGGTAACTTTTTTAAAAAATTAAAAATTGCATTATACAGATAAAACTAATACAAACTATAAAAAAAGATAAAAGTGCAAAGAAAGAAAGAAAGAGAAAGAAAAAATATAATCCCCCTTTATAAAGAATAAACAGCTTTAACAACTTATACTATATCTTAAAATATAGCGATCTCTTCATGCTGCATCTGATCACATTCTCTATAACTCTTTAAAGTGTCATCCATCCTAATTAGCAAAAGTCCAGTAATGGCTACCAGAAATAACTATATCTGTTTTTAATTGGATCTAATAAACTGATTAAATTCCTTCCTTTTACTTTTATATGTCATTTTCTATCTTTAAACAAATTCCCCAAACTACTTCATTCCAATCTAGTCAAAATTCAATTTATTGTAGTCGTAGACCAGTATAAATAATAAGCAAAATAACATTTAAGACATTCAACATTTAACATGCTAACTGAGGCCAGTAGATTCTGAGATGTAACCCTTGGATTTCTTAAAATTTCTCAGCTTTTCATGGTCTGACCCCGGGGTGAATTTGCTGAGACATCCAGTCCTGGGAGGATTGGCAATTGTCTTGAACGTTTTCAACTTGTGAATAAATCTTCCTCACTGTAGAATGGTTTTAAATTGTTTGGAAATGGCCTTATAACCCTCCCTAGACTGACAAGGCAGCAACAATTGCTTCTTTAAGATCATTGCTGATATTTTTTCCTCTTTAGTATCATATCAACACAGAGCTTCAATGCTGGAAACTAGTGAACTCCTAAAACTTCAGTTTTTATAGACGTAATCATACTTGCTATTGACCAATTGAGAAAGTTTTCTGATTGCTGGGTAACTATGCAAGCTTTCTGTGAAAGCTTTCTGATGGTTTCTAACTATGTAAGGTAGCTGGCAGTGGTGATAGTATATC